>NC_134090.1:86485322-86795137 GCF_000715075.1 Nicotiana tabacum
GGTGTTATTTCAAACTTATTGAAATAGTATCCTGTCGTCATTCGATTGAGGTCGAATTCTTCTTTTTTGGCGAAGGTCCTTGGCCTTTAAGGGTGTTATTTCGAACTTATCGAAATAGTAGCTCGTCATCGTTCGATCGATGTCGAACTTTTCTCTTTTTGGCAAAGGCCCTTTGCCTTAAAGGGTGTTATTTCAAACTTATCGAAATAGTAACCTATCGTCGTTCGATCGATGTCGAACTCTTCTCTTTTTGACGAAGGCCCTTTGCCTTAAAGGGTGTTTTTTCGAACTTATCAAAATAGTAACCCGTCATCATTCGATCGAAATCGAACTCTCCTCTAATTAGAGAAGGCCCTTGGCCTTAAAGGGTGTTATTTCGAACTTATCGAAATAGTAACTCATCGTCATTCGATCGAGGACGAACTCTTCTCTTATTGGCGAAGGCCCTTGGTCGTAAAGGGTGTAACTTCGAACTTATCGAAATAGTAGCTCGTCATCGTTCGATCGAGGTCGAACTTTTCTCTTTTTGGCGAAGGCCCTTGGCCTTAAAGGGTGTTATTTCGAACTTTATCGAAATAGTAACCCGTCATCATTCGATTGAGGTCGAACTCTTCTATTTTTGGCGAAGGACCTTGGCCTTAAAGGGTGTTATTTCGAACTTATTGAAATAGTATCCCGTCATTGTTCGATCGTGGTCGAACTCCTTTCTTTTTGGCAAAGGCCCTAGGCCTTAAAGGTTGTTATTTCAAACTTATAGAAATAGTATCCCGTCATCGTTCGATCGAGGTAAAATTCTTCTCTTTTTGGCGAAGGCCCTAAAGTGTGTTATTTCGAACTTGTCAAAATAGTATCTTTTCGTCGTTCGATTTAGGTCGAACTCTTCTCTTTTTTGCGAAGGCCCTAGACATTAAAGGGTATTATTTCGAACTTTATTCAAATAGTAACCCGTCGTCATTAAATCGAGGTCAAACTCTTCTCTTTTTGGCGAAGGCCCTTAGCCTTAAAGTGTGTTATTTCGAACTTTATCGAAATAGTAACCCGTCGTCGTTCGTTCGAGGTCAAACTCTTCTCTTTTTGGCGAAGGCCCTTGGCCTAAAAGTGTGTTATTTCGAACTTATCAAAATAGTAACCCGTCATCATTCGATCGAGGACGAACTCTTCTCTTATTGGTGAAGGCCCTTGGTCGTAAAGGGTGTAACTTCGAACTTATCGAAAGAGTAGCTCATCATCGTTAGATCGAGGTCGAACTTTTCTCTTTTTGGCGAAGGCCCTTGGCCTTAAAGGGTGTTATTTCGAACTTTATTGAAATAGTAACCCGTCATCATTCGATTGAGGTCGAACTCTTCTCTTTTTGGCGAAGGACCTTGGCCTTAAAAGGTGTTATTTCGAACTTATTGAAATAGTATCCCGTCGTCGTTCGATCGTGGTCAAACTCCTTTCTTTTTGGCGAAGGCCCTAGGCCTTAAAGGCTGTTATTTCGAACTTATAGAAATAGTATCCCGTCATCGTTCGATCGAGGTAAAACTCTTCTCTTTTTGGCGAAGGCCCTAAAGTGTGTTATTTCGAACTTATCAAAATAGTATCTTTTCGTCGTTCGATTTAGGTCGAACTCTTCTCTTTTTTGCGAAGGCCCTAGGCATTAAAGGGTATTATTTCGAACTTTATCGAAATAGTAACCCGTCGTCATTCAATCGAGGTCGAACTCTTCTCGTTTTGGCGAAGGCCCTTAGCCTTAAAGTGTGTTATTTCGAACTTTATCGAAATAGTAACCCGTCGTCGTTCGTTCGAGGTCAAACTCTTCTCTTTTTGGCGAAGGCCCTTGGCCTAAAAGTGTGTTATTTCGAACTTATCAAAATAGTAACCCGTCATCGTTCGATCGAGGTCGAACTCTTCTCATTTTGGCATAGGCCCCAGGCAATAAAGTGTATTATTTAAAACTTCATCTAAATAGTAACCCGTCGTCATTAAATCGAGGTCGAACACTTCTCTTTTTGGCGAAGGCCCTTGTCCTTAAAGGGTGTTATTTCGAACTTATCGAAATATTAACCCATCATCGTTCTATCGAGGTCGAACTCTTCTCTTTTTGATAAAGGCCCTTGACCTTAAAGGGTGTTATTTCGAACTTTATCGAAATAGTAACCCGTCGTCATTCAATCGAGGTCGAACTCTTCTCTTTTCGGCGAAGGCCCTTGGCCTTAAAGTGTGTTATTTCAAACTTTATCGAAATAGTAACCCGTCGTCATTCGTTCGAGGTCGAACTCTTCTATTTTTGGCGTAGGCCCCAGGCATTAAAGTGTATTATTTTGAACTTCATCGAAATAGTAACCCGTCGTCATTCAATCGAGGTGGAACTCTTCACTTTTTGGCGAAGGCCCTCAGCCTTAAAGGGTGTTATTTAGAACTTATCGAAATTGTAACCCATCGTCGTTCGATCGAGGTCGAACTCTTCTATTTTTGATGAAGGCCCTTGACCTTAAAGTGTGTTATTTCGAATATTATCGAAATAGTAACCCATCGTCGTTCGTTCAAGGTAAAACTCTTCTCTTTTTGGTGAAGGCCCTTGGCCTAAAAGGGTGTTATTTCAAACTTATCGAAATAGTAACCCGTCATCGTTTGATCGAGGTCGAACTTTTCTCTTTTTGGCGTAGGCCCTTGGCCTAAAAGTATGTTATTTCGAACTTATCGAAATAGTAACCCGTCATCGTTCGATCGATGTCGAACTCTTCTCTTTTTTGCGTAGGCCCCAGGCATTAAAGGGTATTATTTCTAACTTTATCGAAATAGTAACCCGTCGTCATTCAATCGAGGTCGAACTCTTCTCTTTTTGGCGAAGGCCCTTGGCCTTAAAGTGTGTTATTTCGAACTTTATCGAAATAGTAACCCGTCGTCATTCGTTCGAGGTCGAACTCTTCTCTTTTTGGCGTAGGCCCCAGGCATTAAAGTGTATTATTTTGAACTTCATCGAAATAGTAACCCGTCGTCATTCAATCGAGGTCGAACTCTTCTCTTTTTGGCGAAGGCCCTCAGCCTTAAAGGGTGTTATTTCGAACTTATCGAAATTGTAACCCATCTTCGTTCGATCGAGGTCGAACTCTTCTCTTTTTGATGAAGGCCCTTGACCTTAAAGTGTGTTATTTCGAACATTATCGAAATAGTAACCCATCATCGTTCGTTCAAGGTCAAACTCTTCTCTTTTTGGTGAAGGCCCTTGGCCTAAAAGGGTGTTATTTCAAACTTATCGAAATAGTAACCCGTCATCGTTTGATCGAGGTCGAACTCTTCTTTTTTGGGCGAAGGACCTAGCCCTTAAAGGTTATTATTTCAATCTTATCGAAATAGAATCCTATAGTCGTTCGATTGAGGTAGAATTCTACTCTTTTTGGCAAAGGACCTTGACCTTAAAGGGTGTTATTTCGAACTTATCGAAATAGTAACTCGTCGTCATTCCATCGAGGTCGAACTCTTCTCTTATTGGAGAAGGCCCTTGGTCGTAAAGGGTGTTATTTCGAACTTATCGAAATAGTAACCCATCATCATTCGATCGAGGACGAACTTTTCTCTTTATGGCGAAGTCCCTTGGCCTTAAAGGTTGTTATTTCGAACTTTATCGAAATAGTAACCCGTCATCGTTCAATCGAGGTCAAACTCTTCTCTTTTCGGTGAAGGCCCTTGGCCTTAAAGTGTGTTATTTCAAACTTTATCAAAATAGTAACTCGTCGTCGTTCGTTCGAGGTCAAGCTCTTCTCTTTTTGGCGAAGGCCCTTGGCCTAAAAGTGTGTTATTTGGAACTTATCAAAATAGTAACCCGTCATCATTCGATCGAGGTCGAACTCTTCTCTTTTTTGCGTAGGCCCCAGGCATTAAAGTGTATTATTTCGAACTTTATCGAAATAGTAACCCATCGTCGTTCGATAGGAGGTCAAACACTTCTCTTTTTGGCGAAGGCCTTATTCCTTAAAGTGTGTTATTTCGAACTTTATCGAAATAGTAACCCGTCGTCGTTCGTTCGAGGTCAAACTCTTCTCTTTTTGGCGAAGGCCCTTGGCCTAAAAGTGTGTTATTTCGAACTTATCAAAATAGTAACCCGTCATCGTTCGATCGAGGTCGAACTCTTCTCTTTTTGGCATAGGCCCCAGGCAATAAAGTGTATTATTTAAAACTTCATCTAAATAGTAACCCGTCGTCATTAAATCGAGGTCGAACACTTCTCTTTTTGGCGAAGGCCCTTGTCCTTAAAGGGTGTTATTTCGAACTTATCGAAATAGTAACCCATCATCGTTCGATCGAGGTCGAACTCTTCTCTTTTTGATAAAGGCCCTTGACCTTAAAGGGTGTTATTTCGAACTTTATCGAAATAGTAACCCGTCGTCATTCAATCGAGGTCGAACTCTTCTCTTTTCGGCGAAGGCCCTTGGCCTTAAAGTGTGTTATTTCAAACTTTATCGAAATAGTAACCCGTCGTCATTCGTTCGAGGTCGAACTCTTCTATTTTTGGCGTAGGCCCCAGGCATTAAAGTGTATTATTTTGAACTTCATCGAAATAGTAACCCGTCGTCATTCAATCGAGGTGGAACTCTTCACTTTTTGGCGAAGGCCCTCAGCCTTAAAGGGTGTTATTTAGAACTTATCGAAATTGTAACCCATCGTCGTTCGATCGAGGTCGAACTCTTCTATTTTTGATGAAGGCCCTTGACCTTAAAGTGTGTTATTTCGAATATTATCGAAATAGTAACCCATCGTCGTTCGTTCAAGGTAAAACTCTTCTCTTTTTGGTGAAGGCCCTTGGCCTAAAAGGGTGTTATTTCAAACTTATCGAAATAGTAACCCGTCATCGTTTGATCGAGGTCGAACTTTTCTCTTTTTGGCGAAGGCCCTTGGCCTAAAAGTATGTTATTTCGAACTTATCGAAATAGTAACCCGTCATCGTTCGATCGATGTCGAACTCTTCTCTTTTTTGCGTAGGCCCTAGGCATTAAAGGGTATTATTTCGAACTTTATCGAAATAGTAACCCGTCGTCGTTCAATCGAGGTCGAACTCTTCTCTTTTTGGCGAAGGCCCTTGGCCTTAAAGTGTGTTATTTCGAACTTTATCGAAATAGTAACCCGTCGTCATTCGTTCGAGGTCGAACTCTTCTCTTTTTGGCGTAGGCCCCAGGCATTAAAGTGTAGTATTTTGAACTTCATCGAAATAGTAACCCGACGTCATTCAATCGAGGTCGAACTCTTCTCATTTTGGCGAAGGCCCTCAGCCTTAAAGGGTGTTATTTCGAACTTATCGAAATTGTAACCCATCTTCGTTCGATCGAGGTCGAACTCTTCTCTTTTTGATGAAGGCCCTTGACCTTAAAGTGTGTTATTTCGAACATTATCGAAATAGTAACCCATCGTCGTTCGTTCAAGGTCAAACTCTTCTCTTTTTGGTGAAGGCCCTTGGCCTAAAAGGGTGTTATTTCAAACTTATCGAAATAGTAACCCGTCATCGTTTGATCGAGGTCGAACTTTTCTCTTTTTGGCGAAGGCCCTTGGCCTTAAAGGGTGTTATTTCGAACTTTATCGAAATAGTAATCCGTCATCGTTCGATTGAGGTCGAACTCTTCTCTTTTTGGCGTAGGCCCTTGTCCTAAAAGTATGTTATTTCGAACTTATCGAAATAGTAACCCGTCATCGTTCGATCGATGTCGAACTCTTCTCTTTTTTGCGTAGGCCCCAGGCATTAAAGGGTATTATTTCGAACTTTATCGAAATAGTAACCCGTCGTCATTCAATCGAGGTCGAACTCTTCTCTTTTTGGCGAAGGCCCTTGGCCTTAAAGTGTGTTATTTCGAACTTTATCGAAATAGTAACCCGTCGTCATTCGTTCGAGGTCGAACTCTTCTCTTTTTGGCGTAGGCCCCAAGCATTAAAGTGTATTATTTTGAACTTCATCGAAATAGTAACCCGTCGTCATTCAATCGAGGTCGAACTCTTCTCTTTTTGGCGAAGGCCCTCAGCCTTAAAGGGTGTTATTTCGAACTTATCGAAATTGTAACCCATCTTCGTTCGATCGAGGTCGAACTCTTCTCTTTTTGATGAAGGCCCTTGACCTTAAAGTGTGTTATTTCGAACATTATCGAAATAGTAACCCATCATCGTTCGTTCAAGGTCAAACTCTTCTCTTTTTGGTGAAGGCCCTTGGCCTAAAAGGGTGTTATTTCAAACTTATCGAAATAGTAACCCGTCATCGTTTGATCGAGGTCGAACTCTTCTTTTTTGGGCGAAGGACCTAGCCCTTAAAGGTTATTATTTCAATCTTATCGAAATAGCATCCTATAGTCGTTCGATTGAGGTAGAATTCTACTCTTTTTGGCAAAGGACCTTGACCTTAAAGGGTGTTATTTCGAACTTATCGAAATAGTAACTCGTCGTCATTCCATCGAGGTCGAACTCTTCTCTTATTGGAGAAGGCCCTTGGTCGTAAAGGGTGTTATTTCGAACTTATCGAAATAGTAACCCATCATCATTCGATCGAGGACGAACTTTTCTCTTTATGGCGAAGTCCCTTGGCCTTAAAGGTTGTTATTTCGAACTTTATCGAAATAGTAACCCGTCATCGTTCAATCGAGGTCAAACTCTTCTCTTTTCGGTGAAGGCCCTTGGCCTTAAAGTGTGTTATTTCAAACTTTATCAAAATAGTAACTCGTCGTCGTTCGTTCGAGGTCAAGCTCTTCTCTTTTTGGCGAAGGCCCTTGGCCTAAAAGTGTGTTATTTGGAACTTATCAAAATAGTAACCCGTCATCATTCGATCGAGGTCGAACTCTTCTCTTTTTTGCGTAGGCCCCAGGCATTAAAGTGTATTATTTCGAACTTTATCGAAATAGTAACCCATCGTCGTTCGATAGGAGGTCAAACACTTCTCTTTTTGGCGAAGGCCTTATTCCTTAAAGTGTGTTATTTCGAACTTTATCGAAATAGTAACCCGTCGTCGTTCGTTCTAGGTCAAACTCTTCTCTTTTTGGCGAAGGCACTTGGCCTAAAAGTGTGTTATTTAGAACTTATCAAAATAGTAACCCGTCATCGCTCGATCGAGGTCGAACTCTTCTCTTTTTGGCATAGGCCCCAGGCATTAAAGTGTATTATTTCGAACTTTTTCGAAATAGTAACCCGTCGTCGTTCAATCGAGGTCGAACTCTTCTCTTTTTGGCGAAGGCCCTTGGCCTTAAAGGGTGTTATTTCGAACTTATCGAAATAGTAACCCATCGTCGTTCGATCGAGGTCGAACTCTTCTCTTTTTGACGAAGGCCCTTGACCTTAAAGGGTGTTATTTCAAACTTTATCGAAATAGTAACCCATCGTCGTTCGTTCTAGGTCAAACTCTTCTCTTTTTGGCGAAGGCACTTGGACTAAAAGGGTGTTATTTCGAATTTATCGAAATAGTAACCCGTCATCGTTCGATCGAGGTCGAACTCTTCTCTTTTTGGCGAAGGCCCTAGGCCTTAAAGGGTGTTATTTCAAACTTATTGAAATAGTATCCTGTCGTCATTCGATTGAGGTCGAATTCTTCTTTTTTGGCGAAGGTCCTTGGCCTTTAAGGGTGTTATTTCGAACTTATCGAAATAGTAGCTCGTCATCGTTCGATCGATGTCGAACTTTTCTCTTTTTGGCAAAGGCCCTTTGCCTTAAAAGGTGTTATTTCAAACTTATCGAAATAGTAACCTATCGTCGTTCGATCGATGTCGAACTCTTCTCTTTTTGACGAAGGTCCTTTGCCTTAAAGGGTGTTTTTTCGAACTTATCAAAATAGTAACCCGTCATCATTCGATCGAGGACGAACTCTTCTCTTATTGGTGAAGGCCCTTGGTCGTAAAGGGTGTAACTTCGAACTTATCGAAATAGTAGCTCATCATCGTTAGATCGAGGTCGAACTTTTCTCTTTTTGGCGAAGGCCCTTGGCCTTAAAGGGTGTTATTTCGAACTTTATTGAAATAGTAACCCGTCATCATTCGACTGAGGTCGAACTCTTCTCTTTTTGGCGAAGGACCTTGGCCTTAAAAGGTGTTATTTCGAACTTATTGAAATAGTATCCCGTCGTCGTTCGATCGTGGTCAAACTCCTTTCTTTTTGGCGAAGGCCCTAGGCCTTAAAGGCTGTTATTTCGAACTTATAGAAATAGTGTCCCGTCATCGTTCGATCGAGGTAAAACTCTTCTCTTTTTGGCGAAGGCCCTAAAGTGTGTTATTTCGAACTTATCAAAATAGTATCTTTTCGTCGTTCGATTTAGGTCGAACTCTTCTCTTTTTTGCGAAGGCCCTAGGCATTAAAGGGTATTATTTCGAACTTTATCGAAATAGTAACCCGTCGTCATTCAATCGAGGTCGAACTCTTCTCGTTTTGGCGAAGGCCCTTAGCCTTAAAGTGTGTTATTTCGAACTTTATCGAAATAGTAACCCGTCGTCGTTCGTTCAAGGTCAAACTCTTCTCTTTTTGGCGAAGGCCCTTGGCCTAAAAGTGTGTTATTTCGAACTTATCAAAATAGTAACCCGTCATCGTTCGATCGAGGTCGAACTCTTCTCTTTTTGGCATAGGCCCCAGGCAATAAAGTGTATTATTTAAAACTTCATCTAAATAGTAACCCGTCGTCATTAAATCGAGGTCGAACACTTCTCTTTTTGGCGAAGGCCCTTGTCCTTAAAGGGTGTTATTTCGAACTTATCGAAATAGTAACCCATCATCGTTCGATCGAGGTCGAACTCTTCTCTTTTTGAGAAAGGCCCTTGACCTTAAAGGGTGTTATTTCGAACTTTATCGAAGTTGTAACCCATCGTCATTCGTTCAAGGTCAAACTCTTCTCTTTTTAGTGAAGGCCCTTGGCCTAAAAGGGTGTTATTTCAAACTTATCAAAATAGTAACCCGTCATCGTTTGATCGAGGTCGAACTCTTCTTTTTTTGGCGAAGGCCCTAGCCCTTAAAGGTTGTTATTTCAAACTTATCGAAATAGTATCCTGTCGTCGTTCGATTGAGGTAGAATTCTTCTCTTTTGGGCAAAGGACCTTGATCTTAAAGGGTGTTATTTCGAACTTATCGAAATAGTAACTCGTCGTCATTCGATCGAGGTCGAACTCTTCTCTTATTGGCGAAGGCCCTTGGTCGTAAAGGGTTTTATTTCGAACTTATCGAAATAGTAGCCCGTCATCGTTCGATCGAGGACGAACTTTTCTCTTTTTGGCGAAGTCCCTTGGCCTAAAGGGTGTTATTTCGAACTTTATCGAAATAGTAACCCGTCATCGTTCAATCGAGGTCAAACTCTTCTCTTTTCGGAGAAGGCCCTTGGACTAAAAGTGTGTTATTTCGAACTTTATCAAAATAGTAACCCGTCGTCGTTCGTTCGAGGTCAAACTCTTCTCTTTTTGGCGATGGCCCTTTGCCTTAAAGGGTGTTATTTCAAACTTATCGAAATAGTAACCTATCGTCGTTCGATCGATGTCGAACTCTTCTCTTTTTGACGAAGACCCTTTGCCTTAAAGTGTGTTTTTTCGAACTTATCAAAATAATAACCCGTCATCGTGCGATCGAGGTCTAACTCTTCTCTTTTTGGCGAAGGCCCTTGGCCTAAAAGTGTGTTATTTCGAACTTATCGAAATAGTAACCCGTCATCGTTCGATCTAGGTCGAATTCTTCTTTTTTTGGCGAAGGCCCTATGCCTTAAAGGGTGTTATTTCAAACTTATCGAAATAGTAACCTATCAATGTCGAACTCTTCTCTTTTTGACGAAGGCCCTTTTCCTTAAAGGGTGTTTTTTCGAACTTATCAAAATAGTAACCCGTCATCGTGCGATCGAGGTCTAACTCTTCTCTTTTTGGCGAAGGCCCTAGGCCTTAAAGGGTGTTATTTCAAACTTATTGAAATAGTATCCTGTCGTCATTCGATTGAGGTCGAATTCTTCTTTTTTTGGCGAAGGTCCTTGGCCTTTAAGGGTGTTATTTCGAACTTATCGAAATAGTAGCTCGTCATCGTTCGATCGATGTCGAACTTTTCTCTTTTTGGCGAAGGCCCTTTGCCTTAAAGGGTGTTATTTCAAACTTATCGAAATAGTAACCTATCGTCGTTCGATCGATGTCGAACTCTTCTCTTTTTGACGAAGGCCCTTTGCCTTAAAGGGTGTTTTTTCGAACTTATCAAAATAGTAACCCGTCATCATTCGATCGAGGACGAACTCTTCTCTTATTGGTGAAGGCCCTTGGTCGTAAAGGGTGTAACTTCGAACTTATCGAAATAGTAGCTCATCATCGTTAGATCGAGGTCGAACTTTTCTCTTTTTGGCGAAGGCCCTTGGCCTTAAAGGGTGTTATTTCGAACTTTATTGAAATAGTAACCCGTCATCATTCGATTGAGGTCGAACTCTTCTCTTTTTGGCGAAGGACCTTGGCCTTACAAGGTGTTATTTCGAACTTATTGAAATAGTATCCCGTCGTCGTTCGATCGAGGTCAAACTCCTTTCTTTTTGGCGAAGGCCCTAGGCTTTAAAGGCTGTTATTTCGAACTTATAGAAATAGTATCCCGTCATCGTTCGATCGAGGTAAAACTCTTCTCTTTTTGGCGAAGGCCCTAAAGTGTGTTATTTCGAACTTATCAAAATAGTATCTTTTCGTCGTTCGATTTAGGTCGAACTCTTCTCTTTTTTGCGAAGGCCCTAGGCATTAAAGGGTATTATTTCGAACATTATCGAAATAGTAACCCGTCGTCATTCAATCGAGGTCGAACTCTTCTTGTTTTGGCGAAGGCCCTTAGCCTTAAAGTGTGTTATTTCGAACTTTATCGAAATAGTAACCCGTCGTCGTTCGTTCGAGGTCAAACTCTTCTCTTTTTGGCGAAGGCCCTTGGCCTAAAAGTGTGTTATTTCGAACTTATCAAAATAGTAACCCGTCATCGTTCGATCGAGGTCGAACTCTTCTCTTTTTGGCATAGGCCCCAGGCAATAAAGTGTATTATTTAAAACTTCATCTAAATAGTAACCCGTTGTCATTAAATCGAGGTCGAACACTTCTCTTTTTGGCGAAGGCCCTTGGCCTTAAAGGGTGTTATTTCGAACTTATCGAAATAGTAACCCATCATCGTTCGATCGAGGTCGAACTCTTCTCTTTTTGATAAAGGCCCTTGACCTTAAAGGGTGTTATTTCGAACTTTATCGAAGTTGTAACCCATCGTCATTCGTTCAAGGTCAAACTCTTCTCTTTTTAGTGAAGGCCCTTGGCCTAAAAGGGTGTTATTTCAAACTTATCAAAATAGTAACCCGTCATCGTTTGATCGAGGTCGAACTCTTCTTTTTTTGGCGAAGGCCCTAGCCCTTAAAGGTTGTTATTTCAAACTTATCGAAATAGTATCCTGTCGTCGTTAGATTGAGGTAGAATTCTTCTCTTTTGGGCAAAGGACCTTGATCTTAAAGGGTGTTATTTCGAACTTATCGAAATAGTAACTCGTCGTCATTCGATCGAGGTCGAACTCTTCTCTTATTGGCGAAGGCCCTTGGTCGTAAAGGGTTTTATTTCGAACTTATCGAAATAGTAGCCCGTCATCGTTCGATCGAGGACGAACTTTTCTCTTTTTGGCGAAGTCCCTTGGCCTTAAAGGGTGTTATTTCGAACTTTATCGAAATAGTAACCCGTCATCGTTCAATCGAGGTCAAACTCTTCTCTTTTCGGAGAAGGCCCTTGGACTTAAAGTGTGTTATTTCGAACTTTATCAAAATAGTAACCCGTCGTCGTTCGTTCGAGGTCAAACTCTTCTCTTTTTGGTGTAGGCCCTTTGCCTTAAAGGGTGTTATTTCAAACTTATCGAAATAGTAACCTATCGTCATTCGATCGATGTCGAACTCTTCTCTTTTTGACGAAGGCCCTTTGCCTTAAAGGGTGTTTTTTCGAACTTATCAAAATAGTAACCCGTCATCGCTCGATCGAGGTCGAACTCTTCTCTTTTTGGCATAGGCCCCAGGCATTAAAGTGTATTATTTCGAACTTTTTCGAAATAGTAACCCGTCGTCGTTCAATCGAGGTCGAACTCTTCTCTTTTTGGCGAAGGCCCTTGGCCTTAAAGGGTGTTATTTCGAACTTATCGAAATAGTAACCCATCGTCGTTCGATCGAGGTCGAACTCTTCTCTTTTTGGCGAAGGCCCTTGGTCGTAAAGGGTTTTATTTCGAACTTATCGAAATAGTAGCCCGTCATCGTTCGATCGAGGACGAACTTTTCTCTTTTTGGCGAAGTCCCTTGGCCTTGAAGGGTGTTATTTCGAACTTTATCGAAATAGTAACCCGTCATCGTTCAATCGAGGTCAAACTCTTCTCTTTTCGGAGAAGGCCCTTGGACTTAAAGTGTGTTATTTCGAACTTTATCAAAATAGTAACCCGTCGTCGTTCGTTCGAGGTCAAACTCTTCTCTTTTTGGCGAAGGCCCTTTGCCTTAAAGGGTGTTATTTCAAACTTATCGAAATAGTAACCTATCGTCGTTCGATCGATGTCGAACTCTTCTCTTTTTGACGAAGGCCCTTTGCCTTAAAGGGTGTTTTTTCGAACTTATCAAAATAGTAACCCGTCATCGTGCGATCGAGGTCTAACTCTTCTCTTTTTGGCGAAGGCCCTTGGCCTAAAAGTGTTTTATTTCGAACTTATCGAAATAGTAACCCGTCATCGTTCGATCTAGGTCGAACTCTTCTCTTTTTTGCGAAGGCCCTAGGCATTAAAGGGTATTATTTCGAACTTTATCAAAATAGTAACCCGTCGTCGTTCGATCGTGGTCAAACTATTCTCTTTTTGGCAAAGGCCCTTGGCCTAAAAGTGTGTTATTTCAAACTTATCGAAATAGTAACCCGTCATCGTTCGATCGAGGTCGAACTCTTCTCTTTTTTGCGTAGGCCCCAGCCATTAAAGTGTATTATTTCGAACTTATCGAAATAGTAATCCATCGTCGTTCAATTGAGGTCAAATTCTTCTCTTTTTGGCGAAAGCCCTTGGCCTATAAGAGTGTTATTTTGAACTTATTAAAATAGTAACCCGTCATCGTTCGATCGAGGTCGAACTCTTCTCTTTTTGGCGAAGGCCCTAGGCCTTAAAGGGTGTTATTTCAAACTTATCGAAATAGTAACCATCATTGCTCAATCAAAATCGAACTCTCCTCTAATTAGAGAAGGCCCTTGGCCTTAAAGGGTATTATTTCGAACTTATCGAAATAGTAACTCATCGTCATTCGATCGAGGACGAACTCTTCTCTTATTGGCGAAGGCCCTTGGTCGTAAAGGGTGTAACTTCGAACTTATCGAAATAGTAGCTCGTCATCGTTCGATCGAGGTCGAACTTTTCTCTTTTTGGCGAAGGCCCTTGGCCTTAAAGGGTGTTATTTCGAACTTTATCGAAATAGTAACCCGTCATCATTCGATTGAGGTCGAACTCTTCTATTTTTGGCGAAGGACCTTGGCCTTAAAGGGTGTTATTTCGAACTTATTGAAATAGTATCCCGTCATTGTTCGATCGTGGTCGAACTCCTTTCTTTTTGGCAAAGGCCCTAAGCCTTAAAGGTTGTTATTTCAAACTTATAGAAATAGTATCCCGTCATCGTTCGATCGAGGTAAAACTCTTCTCTTTTTGGCGAAGGCCCTAAAGTGTGTTATTTCGAACTTGTCAAAATAGTATCTTTTCGTCGTTCGATTTAGGTCGAACTCTTCTCTTTTTTGCGAAGGCCCTAGACATTAAAGGGTATTATTTCGAACTTTATCGAAATAGTAACCCGTCGTCATTAAATCGAGGTCGAACTCTTCTCTTTTTGGCGAAGGCCCTTAGCCTTAAAGTGTGTTATTTCGAACTTTATCGAAATAGTAACCCGTCGTCGTTCGTTCGAGGTCAAACTCTTCTCTTTTTGGCGAAGGCCCTTGGCCTAAAAGTGTGTTATTTCGAACTTATCAAAATAGTAACCCGTCATCGTTCGATCGAGGTCGAACTCTTCTCTTTTTGATAAAGGCCCTTGACCTTAAAGGGTGTTATTTCGAACTTTATCGAAGTTGTAACCCATCGTCATTCGTTCAAGGTCAAACTCTTCTCTTTTTAGTGAAGGCCCTTGGCCTAAAAGGGTGTTATTTCAAACTTATCAAAATAGTAACCCGTCATCGTTTGATCGAGGTCGAACTCTTCTTTTTTTGGCGAAGGCCCTAGCCCTTAAAGGTTGTTATTTCAAACTTATCGAAATAGTATCCTGTCGTCGTTCGATTGAGGTAGAATTCTTCTCTTTTGGGCAAAGGACCTTGATCTTAAAGGGTGTTATTTCGAACTTATCGAAATAGTAACTCGTCGTCATTCGATCGAGGTCGAACTCTTCTCTTATTGGCGAAGGCCCTTGGTCGTAAAGGGTTTTATTTCGAACTTATCGAAATAGTAGCCCGTCAACGTTCGATCGAGGACGAACTTTTCTCTTTTTGGCGAAGTCCATTGGACTTAAAGGGTGTTATTTCGAACTTTATCGAAATAGTAACACGTCATCGTTCAATCGAGGTCAAACTCTTCTCTTTTCGGAGAAGGCCCTTGGACTTAAAGTGTGTTATTTCGAACTTTATCAAAATAGTAACCCGTCGTCGTTCGTTCGAGGTCAAGCTCTTCTCTTTTTGGCGAAGGCCCTTGGCCTAAAAGTGTGTTATTTGGAACTTATCAAAATAGTAACCCGTCATCATTCGATCGAGGTCGAACTCTTCTCTTTTTTGCGTAGGCCCCAGGCATTAAAGTGTATTATTTCGAACTTTATCGAAATAGTAACCCATCGTCGTTCGATAGGAGGTCAAACACTTCTCTTTTTGGCGAAGGCCTTATTCCTTAAAGTGTGTTATTTCGAACTTTATCGAAATAGTAACCCGTCGTCGTTCGTTCTAGGTCAAACTCTTCTCTTTTTGGCGAAGGCACTTGGCCTAAAAGTGTGTTATTTAGAACTTATCAAAATAGTAACCCGTCATCGCTCGATCGAGGTCGAACTCTTCTCTTTTTGGCATAGGCCCCAGGCATTAAAGTGTATTATTTCGAACTTTTTCGAAATAGTAACCCGTCATCGTTCAATCGAGGTCGAACTCTTCTCTTTTTGGCGAAGGCCCTTGGCCTTAAAGGGTGTTATTTCGAACTTATCGAAATAGTAACCCATCGTCGTTCGATCGAGGTCGAACTCTTCTCTTTTTGACGAAGGCCCTTGACCTTAAAGGGTGTTATTTCAAACTTTATCGAAATAGTAACCCATCGTCGTTCGTTCTAGGTCAAACTCTTCTCTTTTTGGCGAAGGCACTTGGACTAAAAGGGTGTTATTTCGAATTTATCGAAATAGTAACCCGTCATCGTTCGATCGAGGTCGAACTCTTCTCTTTTTGGCGAAGGCCCTAGGCCTTAAAGGGTGTTATTTCAAACTTATTGAAATAGTATCCTGTCGTCATTCGATTGAGGTCGAATTCTTCTTTTTTGGCGAAGGTCCTTGGCCTTTAAGGGTGTTATTTCGAACTTATCGAAATAGTAGCTCGTCATCGTTCGATCGATGTCGAACTTTTCTCTTTTTGGCAAAGGCCCTTTGCCTTAAAGGGTGTTATTTCAAACTTATCGAAATAGTAACCTATCGTCGTTCGATCGATGTCGAACTCTTCTCTTTTTGACGAAGGCCCTTTGCCTTAAAGGGTGTTTTTTCGAACTTATCAAAATAGTAACCCGTCATCATTCGATCGAGGACGAACTCTTCTCTTATTGGTGAAGGCCCTTGGTCGTAAAGGGTGTAACTTCGAACTTATCGAAATAGTAGCTCATCATCGTTAGATCGAGGTCGAACTTTTCTCTTTTTGGCGAAGGCCCTTGGCCTTAAAGGGTGTTATTTCGAACTTTATTGAAATAGTAACCCGTCATCATTCGATTGAGGTCGAACTCTTCTCTTTTTGGCGAAGGACCTTGGCCTTAAAAGGTGTTATTTCGAACTTATTGAAATAGTATCCCGTCGTCGTTCGATCGTGGTAAAACTCCTTTCTTTTTGGCGAAGGCCCTAGGCCTTAAAGGCTGTTATTTCGAACTTATAGAAATAGTATCCCGTCATCGTTCGATCGAGGTAAAACTCTTCTCTTTTTGGCGAAGGCCCTAAAGTGTGTTATTTCGAACTTATCAAAATAGTATCTTTTCGTCGTTCGATTTAGGTCGAACTCTTCTCTTTTTTGCGAAGGCCCTAGGCATTAAAGGGTATTATTTCGAACTTTATCGAAATAGTAACCCGTCGTCATTCAATCGAGGTCGAACTCTTCTCGTTTTGGCGAAGGCCCTTAGCCTTAAAGTGTGTTATTTCGAACTTTATCGAAATAGTAACCCGTCGTCGTTCGTTCGAGGTCAAACTCTTCTCTTTTTGGCGAAGGCCCTTGGCCTAAAAGTGTGTTATTTCGAACTTATCAAAATAGTAACCCGTCATCGTTCGATCGAGGTCGAACTCTTCTCTTTTTGGCATAGGCCCCAGGCAATAAAGTGTATTATTTAAAACTTCATCTAAATAGTAACCCGTCGTCATTAAATCGAGGTCGAACACTTCTCTTTTTGGCGAAGGCCCTTGTCCTTAAAGGGTGTTATTTCGAACTTATCGAAATAGTAACCCATCATCGTTCGATCGAGGTCGAACTCTTCTCTTTTTGAGAAAGGCCCTTGACCTTAAAGGGTGTTATTTCGAACTTTATCGAAGTTGTAACCCATCGTCATTCGTTCAAGGTCAAACTCTTCTCTTTTTAGTGAAGGCCCTTGGCCTAAAAGGGTGTTATTTCAAACTTATCAAAATAGTAACCCGTCATCGTTTGATCGAGGTCGAACTCTTCTTTTTTTGGCGAAGGCCCTAGCCCTTAAAGGTTGTTATTTCAAACTTATCGAAATAGTATCCTGTCGTCGTTCGATTGAGGTAGAATTCTTCTCTTTTGGGCAAAGGACCTTGATCTTAAAGGGTGTTATTTCGAACTTATCGAAATAGTAACTCGTCGTCATTCGATCGAGGTCGAACTCTTCTCTTATTGGTGAAGGCCCTTGGTCATAAAGGGTTTTATTTCGAACTTATCGAAATAGTAGCCCGTCATCGTTCGATCGAGGACGAACTTTTCTCTTTTTGGCGAAGTCCCTTGGCCTAAAGGGTGTTATTTCGAACTTTATCGAAATAGTAACCCGTCATCGTTCAATCGAGGTCAAACTCTTCTCTTTTCGGAGAAGGCCCTTGGACTTAAAGTGTGTTATTTCGAACTTTATCAAAATAGTAACCCGTCGTCGTTCGTTCGAGGTCAAACTCTTCTCTTTTTGGCGATGGCCCTTTGCCTTAAAGGGTGTTATTTCAAACTTATCGAAATAGTAACCTATCGTCGTTCGATCGATGTCGAACTCTTCTCTTTTTGACGAAGACCCTTTGCCTTAAAGGGTGTTTTTTCGAACTTATCAAAATAGTAACCCGTCATCGTGCGATCGAGGTCTAACTCTTCTCTTTTTGGCGAAGGCCCTTGGCCTAAAAGTGTGTTATTTCGAACTTATCGAAATAGTAACCCGTCATCGTTCGATCTAGGTCGAATTCTTCTTTTTTTGGCGAAGGCCCTTTGCCTTAAAGGGTGTTATTTCAAACTTATCGAAATAGTAACCTATCGATGTCGAACTCTTCTCTTTTTGACGAAGGCCCTTTGCCTTAAAGGGTGTTTTTTCGAACTTATCAAAATAGTAACCCGTCATCGTGCGATCGAGGTCTAACTCTTCTCTTTTTGGCGAAGGCCCTAGGCCTTAAAGGGTGTTATTTCAAACTTATTGAAATAGTATCCTGTCGTCATTCGATTGAGGTCGAATTCTTCTTTTTTTGGCGAAGGTCCTTGGCCTTTAAGGGTGTTATTTCGAACTTATCGAAATAGTAGCTCGTCATCGTTCGATCGATGTCGAACTTTTCTCTTTTTGGCGAAGGCCCTTTGCCTTAAAGGGTGTTATTTCAAACTTATCGAAATAGTAACCTATCGTCGTTCGATCGATGTCGAACTCTTCTCTTTTTGACGAAGGCCCTTTGCCTTAAAGGGTGTTTTTTCGAACTTATCAAAATAGTAACCCGTCATCATTCGATCGAGGACGAACTCTTCTCTTATTGGTGAAGGCCCTTGGTCGTAAAGGGTGTAACTTCGAACTTATCGAAATAGTAGCTCATCATCGTTAGATCGAGGTCGAACTTTTCTCTTTTTGGCGAAGGCCCTTGGCCTTAAAGGGTGTTATTTCGAACTTTATTGAAATAGTAACCCGTCATCATTCGATTGAGGTCGAACTCTTCTCTTTTTGGCGAAGGACCTTGGCCTTAAAAGGTGTTATTTCGAACTTATTGAAATAGTATCCCGTCGTCGTTCGATCGTGGTAAAACTCCTTTCTTTTTGGCGAAGGCCCTAGGCCTTAAAGGCTGTTATTTCGAACTTATAGAAATAGTATCCCGTCATCGTTCGATCGAGGTAAAACTCTTCTCTTTTTGGCGAAGGCCCTAAAGTGTGTTATTTCGAACTTATCAAAATAGTATCTTTTCGTCGTTCGATTTAGGTCGAACTCTTCTCTTTTTTGCGAAGGCCCTAGGCATTAAAGGGTATTATTTCGAACTTTATCGAAATAGTAACCCGTCGTCATTCAATCGAGGTCGAACTCTTCTCGTTTTGGCGAAGGCCCTTAGCCTTAAAGTGTGTTATTTCGAACTTTATCGAAATAGTAACCCGTCGTCGTTCGTTCGAGGTCAAACTCTTCTCTTTTTGGCGAAGGCCCTTGGCCTAAAAGTGTGTTATTTCGAACTTATCAAAATAGTAACCCGTCATCGTTCGATCGAGGTCGAACTCTTCTCTTTTTGGCATAGGCCCCAGGCAATAAAGTGTATTATTTAAAACTTCATCTAAATAGTAACCCGTCGTCATTAAATCGAGGTCGAACACTTCTCTTTTTGGCGAAGGCCCTTGTCCTTAAAGGGTGTTATTTCGAACTTATCGAAATAGTAACCCATCATCGTTCGATCGAGGTCGAACTCTTCTCTTTTTGAGAAAGGCCCTTGACCTTAAAGGGTGTTATTTCGAACTTTATCGAAGTTGTAACCCATCGTCATTCGTTCAAGGTCAAACTCTTCTCTTTTTAGTGAAGGCCCTTGGCCTAAAAGGGTGTTATTTCAAACTTATCAAAATAGTAACCCGTCATCGTTTGATCGAGGTCGAACTCTTCTTTTTTTGGCGAAGGCCCTAGCCCTTAAAGGTTGTTATTTCAAACTTATCGAAATAGTATCCTGTCGTCGTTCGATTGAGGTAGAATTCTTCTCTTTTGGGCAAAGGACCTTGATCTTAAAGGGTGTTATTTCGAACTTATCGAAATAGTAACTCGTCGTCATTCGATCGAGGTCGAACTCTTCTCTTATTGGTGAAGGCCCTTGGTCATAAAGGGTTTTATTTCGAACTTATCGAAATAGTAGCCCGTCATCGTTCGATCGAGGACGAACTTTTCTCTTTTTGGCGAAGTCCCTTGGCCTAAAGGGTGTTATTTCGAACTTTATCGAAATAGTAACCCGTCATCGTTCAATCGAGGTCAAACTCTTCTCTTTTCGGAGAAGGCCCTTGGACTTAAAGTGTGTTATTTCGAACTTTATCAAAATAGTAACCCGTCGTCGTTCGTTCGAGGTCAAACTCTTCTCTTTTTGGCGATGGCCCTTTGCCTTAAAGGGTGTTATTTCAAACTTATCGAAATAGTAACCTATCGTCGTTCGATCGATGTCGAACTCTTCTCTTTTTGACGAAGACCCTTTGCCTTAAAGGGTGTTTTTTCGAACTTATCAAAATAGTAACCCGTCATCGTGCGATCGAGGTCTAACTCTTCTCTTTTTGGCGAAGGCCCTTGGCCTAAAAGTGTGTTATTTCGAACTTATCGAAATAGTAACCCGTCATCGTTCGATCTAGGTCGAATTCTTCTTTTTTTGGCGAAGGCCCTTTGCCTTAAAGGGTGTTATTTCAAACTTATCGAAATAGTAACCTATCGATGTCGAACTCTTCTCTTTTTGACGAAGGCCCTTTGCCTTAAAGGGTGTTTTTTCGAACTTATCAAAATAGTAACCCGTCATCGTGCGATCGAGGTCTAACTCTTCTCTTTTTGGCGAAGGCCCTAGGCCTTAAAGGGTGTTATTTCAAACTTATTGAAATAGTATCCTGTCGTCATTCGATTGAGGTCGAATTCTTCTTTTTTTGGCGAAGGTCCTTGGCCTTTAAGGGTGTTATTTCGAACTTATCGAAATAGTAGCTCGTCATCGTTCGATCGATGTCGAACTTTTCTCTTTTTGGCGAAGGCCCTTTGCCTTAAAGGGTGTTATTTCAAACTTATCGAAATAGTAACCTATCGTCGTTCGATCGATGTCGAACTCTTCTCTTTTTGACGAAGGCCCTTTGCCTTAAAGGGTGTTTTTTCGAACTTATCAAAATAGTAACCCGTCATCATTCGATCGAGGACGAACTCTTCTCTTATTGGTGAAGGCCCTTGGTCGTAAAGGGTGTAACTTCGAACTTATCGAAATAGTAGCTCATCATCGTTAGATCGAGGTCGAACTTTTCTCTTTTTGGCGAAGGCCCTTGGCCTTAAAGGGTGTTATTTCGAACTTTATTGAAATAGTAACCCGTCATCATTCGATTGAGGTCGAACTCTTCTCTTTTTGGCGAAGGACCTTGGCCTTAAAAGGTGTTATTTCGAACTTATTGAAATAGTATCCCGTCGTCGTTCGATCGTGGTAAAACTCCTTTCTTTTTGGCGAAGGCCCTAGGCCTTAAAGGCTGTTATTTCGAACTTATAGAAATAGTATCCCGTCATCGTTCGATCGAGGTAAAACTCTTCTCTTTTTGGCGAAGGCCCTAAAGTGTGTTATTTCGAACTTATCAAAATAGTATCTTTTCGTCGTTCGATTTAGGTCGAACTCTTCTCTTTTTTGCGAAGGCCCTAGGCATTAAAGGGTATTATTTCGAACTTTATCGAAATAGTAACCCGTCGTCATTCAATCGAGGTCGAACTCTTCTCGTTTTGGCGAAGGCCCTTAGCCTTAAAGTGTGTTATTTCGAACTTTATCGAAATAGTAACCCGTCGTCGTTCGTTCGAGGTCAAACTCTTCTCTTTTTGGCGAAGGCCCTTGGCCTAAAAGTGTGTTATTTCGAACTTATCAAAATAGTAACCCGTCATCGTTCGATCGAGGTCGAACTCTTCTCTTTTTGGCATAGGCCCCAGGCAATAAAGTGTATTATTTAAAACTTCATCTAAATAGTAACCCGTCGTCATTAAATCGAGGTCGAACACTTCTCTTTTTGGCGAAGGCCCTTGTCCTTAAAGGGTGTTATTTCGAACTTATCGAAATAGTAACCCATCATCGTTCGATCGAGGTCGAACTCTTCTCTTTTTGAGAAAGGCCCTTGACCTTAAAGGGTGTTATTTCGAACTTTATCGAAGTTGTAACCCATCGTCATTCGTTCAAGGTCAAACTCTTCTCTTTTTAGTGAAGGCCCTTGGCCTAAAAGGGTGTTATTTCAAACTTATCAAAATAGTAACCCGTCATCGTTTGATCGAGGTCGAACTCTTCTTTTTTTGGCGAAGGCCCTAGCCCTTAAAGGTTGTTATTTCAAACTTATCGAAATAGTATCCTGTCGTCGTTCGATTGAGGTAGAATTCTTCTCTTTTGGGCAAAGGACCTTGATCTTAAAGGGTGTTATTTCGAACTTATCGAAATAGTAACTCGTCGTCATTCGATCGAGGTCGAACTCTTCTCTTATTGGTGAAGGCCCTTGGTCATAAAGGGTTTTATTTCGAACTTATCGAAATAGTAGCCCGTCATCGTTCGATCGAGGACGAACTTTTCTCTTTTTGGCGAAGTCCCTTGGCCTAAAGGGTGTTATTTCGAACTTTATCGAAATAGTAACCCGTCATCGTTCAATCGAGGTCAAACTCTTCTCTTTTCGGAGAAGGCCCTTGGACTTAAAGTGTGTTATTTCGAACTTTATCAAAATAGTAACCCGTCGTCGTTCGTTCGAGGTCAAACTCTTCTCTTTTTGGCGATGGCCCTTTGCCTTAAAGGGTGTTATTTCAAACTTATCGAAATAGTAACCTATCGTCGTTCGATCGATGTCGAACTCTTCTCTTTTTGACGAAGACCCTTTGCCTTAAAGGGTGTTTTTTCGAACTTATCAAAATAGTAACCCGTCATCGTGCGATCGAGGTCTAACTCTTCTCTTTTTGGCGAAGGCCCTTGGCCTAAAAGTGTGTTATTTCGAACTTATCGAAATAGTAACCCGTCATCGTTCGATCTAGGTCGAATTCTTCTTTTTTTGGCGAAGGCCCTTTGCCTTAAAGGGTGTTATTTCAAACTTATCGAAATAGTAACCTATCGATGTCGAACTCTTCTCTTTTTGACGAAGGCCCTTTGCCTTAAAGGGTGTTTTTTCGAACTTATCAAAATAGTAACCCGTCATCGTGCGATCGAGGTCTAACTCTTCTCTTTTTGGCGAAGGCCCTAGGCCTTAAAGGGTGTTATTTCAAACTTATTGAAATAGTATCCTGTCGTCATTCGATTGAGGTCGAATTCTTCTTTTTTTGGCGAAGGTCCTTGGCCTTTAAGGGTGTTATTTCGAACTTATCGAAATAGTAGCTCGTCATCGTTCGATCGATGTCGAACTTTTCTCTTTTTGGCGAAGGCCCTTTGCCTTAAAGGGTGTTATTTCAAACTTATCGAAATAGTAACCTATCGTCGTTCGATCGATGTCGAACTCTTCTCTTTTTGACGAAGGCCCTTTGCCTTAAAGGGTGTTTTTTCGAACTTATCAAAATAGTAACCCGTCATCATTCGATCGAGGACGAACTCTTCTCTTATTGGTGAAGGCCCTTGGTCGTAAAGGGTGTAACTTCGAACTTATCGAAATAGTAGCTCGTCATCGTTAGATCGAGGTCGAACTTTTCTCTTTTTGGCGAAGGCCCTTGGCCTTAAAGGGTGTTATTTCGAACTTTATTGAAATAGTAACCCGTCATCATTCGATTGAGGTCGAACTCTTCTCTTTTTGGCGAAGGACCTTGGCCTTACAAGGTGTTATTTCGAACTTATTGAAATAGTATCCCGTCGTCGTTCGATCGAGGTCAAACTCCTTTCTTTTTGGCGAAGGCCCTAGGCTTTAAAGGCTGTTATTTCGAACTTATAGAAATAGTATCCCGTCATCGTTCGATCGAGGTAAAACTCTTCTCTTTTTGGCGAAGGCCCTAAAGTGTGTTATTTCGAACTTATCAAAATAGTATCTTTTCGTCGTTCGATTTAGGTCGAACTCTTCTCTTTTTTGCGAAGGCCCTAGGCATTAAAGGGTATTATTTCGAACATTATCGAAATAGTAACCCGTCGTCATTCAATCGAGGTCGAACTCTTCTTGTTTTGGCGAAGGCCCTTAGCCTTAAAGTGTGTTATTTCGAACTTTATCGAAATAGTAACCCGTCGTCGTTCGTTCGAGGTCAAACTCTTCTCTTTTTGGCGAAGGCCCTTGGCCTAAAAGTGTGTTATTTCGAACTTATCAAAATAGTAACCCGTCATCGTTCGATCGAGGTCGAACTCTTCTCTTTTTGGCATAGGCCCCAGGCAATAAAGTGTATTATTTAAAACTTCATCTAAATAGTAACCCGTTGTCATTAAATCGAGGTCGAACACTTCTCTTTTTGGCGAAGGCCCTTGGCCTTAAAGGGTGTTATTTCGAACTTATCGAAATAGTAACCCATCATCGTTCGATCGAGGTCGAACTCTTCTCTTTTTGATAAAGGCCCTTGACCTTAAAGGGTGTTATTTCGAACTTTATCGAAGTTGTAACCCATCGTCATTCGTTCAAGGTCAAACTCTTCTCTTTTTAGTGAAGGCCCTTGGCCTAAAAGGGTGTTATTTCAAACTTATCAAAATAGTAACCCGTCATCGTTTGATCGAGGTCGAACTCTTCTTTTTTTGGCGAAGGCCCTAGCCCTTAAAGGTTGTTATTTCAAACTTATCGAAATAGTATCCTGTCGTCGTTCGATTGAGGTAGAATTCTTCTCTTTTGGGCAAAGGACCTTGATCTTAAAGGGTGTTATTTCGAACTTATCGAAATAGTAACTCGTCGTCATTCGATCGAGGTCGAACTCTTCTCTTATTGGCGAAGGCCCTTGGTCGTAAAGGGTTTTATTTCGAACTTATCGAAATAGTAGCCCGTCATCGTTCGATCGAGGATGAACTTTTCTCTTTTTGGCGAAGTCCCTTGGCCTTAAAGGGTGTTATTTCGAACTTTATCGAAATAGTAACCCGTCATCGTTCAATCGAGGTCAAACTCTTCTCTTTTCGGAGAAGGCCCTTGGACTTAAAGTGTGTTATTTCGAAATTTATCAAAATAGTAACCCGTCGTCGTTCGTTCGAGGTCAAACTCTTCTCTTTTTGGCGTAGGCCCTTTGCCTTAAAGGGTGTTATTTCAAACTTATCGAAATAGTAACCTATCGTCATTCGATCGATGTCAAACTCTTCTCTTTTTGACGAAGGCCCTTTGCCTTAAAGGGTGTTTTTTCGAACTTATCAAAATAGTAACCCGTCATCGATCGATCGAGGTCGAACTCTTCTCTTTTTGGCATAGGCCCCAGGCATTAAAGTGTATTATTTCGAACTTTTTCGAAATAGTAACCCGTCGTCGTTCAATCGAGGTCGAACTCTTCTCTTTTTGGCGAAGGCCCTTGGCCTTAAAGGGTGTTATTTCGAACTTATCGAAATAGTAACCCATCGTCGTTCGATCGAGGTCGAACTCTTCTCTTTTTGACGAAGGCCCTTGACCTTAAAGGGTGTTATTTCAAACTTTATCGAAATAGTATCCTGTCGTCATTCGATTGAGGTCGAATTCTTCTTTTTTTGGCGAAGGTCCTTGGCCTTTAAGGGTGTTATTTCGAACTTATCGAAATAGTAGCTCGTCATCGTTCGATCGATGTCGAACTTTTCTCTTTTTGGCAAAGGCCCTTTGCCTTAAAGGGTGTTATTTCAAACTTATCGAAATAGTAACCTATCGTCGTTCGATCGATGTCGAACTCTTCTCTTTTTGACGAAGGCCCTTTGCCTTAAAGGGTGTTTTTTCGAACTTATCAAAATAGTAACCCGTCATCATTCGATCGAGGACGAACTCTTCTCTTATTGGTGAAGGCCCTTGGTCGTAAAGGGTGTAACTTCGAACTTATCGAAATAGTAGCTCATCATCGTTAGATCGAGGTCGAACTTTTCTCTTTTTGGCGAAGGCCCTTGGCCTTAAAGGGTGTTATTTCGAACTTTATTGAAATAGTAACCCGTCATCATTCGATTGAGGTCGAACTCTTCTCTTTTTGGCGAAGGACCTTGGCCTTAAAAGGTGTTATTTCGAACTTATTGAAATAGTATCCCGTCGTCGTTCGATCGTGGTCAAACTCCTTTCTTTTTGGCGAAGGCCCTAGGCCTTAAAGGCTGTTATTTCGAACTTATAGAAATAGTATCCCGTCATCGTTCGATCGAGGTAAAACTCTTCTCTTTTTGGCGAAGGCCCTAAAGTGTGTTATTTCGAACTTATCAAAATAGTATCTTTTCGTCGTTCGATTTAGGTCGAACTCTTCTCTTTTTTGCGAAGGCCCTAGGCATTAAAGGGTATTATTTCGAAACATTATCGAAATAGTAACCCGTCGTCATTCAATCGAGGTCGAACTCTTCTTGTTTTGGCGAAGGCCCTTAGCCTTAAAGTGTGTTATTTCGAACTTTATCGAAATAGTAACCCGTCGTCGTTCGTTCGAGGTCAAACTCTTCTCTTTTTGGCGAAGGCCCTTGGCCTAAAAGTGTGTTATTTCGAACTTATCAAAATAGTAACCCGTCATCGTTCGATCGAGGTCGAACTCTTCTCTTTTTGGCATAGGCCCCAGGCAATAAAGTGTATTATTTAAAACTTCATCTAAATAGTAACCCGTTGTCATTAAATCGAGGTCGAACACTTCTCTTTTTGGCGAAGGCCCTTGGCCTTAAAGGGTGTTATTTCGAACTTATCGAAATAGTAACCCATCATCGTTCGATCGAGGTCGAACTCTTCTCTTTTTGGCGAAGGCCCTAGGCCTTAAAGGGTGTTATTTCAAACTTATTGAAATAGTATCCTGTCGTCATTCGATTGAGGTCGAATTCTTCTTTTTTGGCGAAGGTCCTTGGCCTTTAAGGGTGTTATTTCGAACTTATCGAAATAGTAGCTCGTCATCGTTCGATCGATGTCGAACTTTTCTCTTTTTGGCGAAGGCCCTTTGCCTTAAAGGGTGTTATTTCAAACTTATCGAAATAGTAACCTATCGTCGTTCGATCGATGTCGAACTCTTCTCTTTTTGACGAAGGCCCTTTGCCTTAAAGGGTGTTTTTTCGAACTTATCAAAATAGTAACCCGTCATCATTCGATCGAGGACGAACTCTTCTCTTATTGGTGAAGGCCCTTGGTCGTAAAGGGTGTAACTTCGAACTTATCGAAATAGTAGCTCGTCATCGTTAGATCGAGGTCGAACTTTTCTCTTTTTGGCGAAGGCCCTTGGCCTTAAAGGGTGTTATTTCGAACTTTATTGAAATAGTAACCCGTCATCATTCGATTGAGGTCGAACTCTTCTCTTTTTGGCGAAGGACCTTGGCCTTACAAGGTGTTATTTCGAACTTATTGAAATAGTATCCCGTCGTCGTTCGATCGAGGTCAAACTCCTTTCTTTTTGGCGAAGGCCCTAGGCTTTAAAGGCTGTTATTTCGAACTTATAGAAATAGTATCCCGTCATCGTTCGATCGAGGTAAAACTCTTCTCTTTTTGGCGAAGGCCCTAAAGTGTGTTATTTCGAACTTATCAAAATAGTATCTTTTCGTCGTTCGATTTAGGTCGAACTCTTCTCTTTTTTGCGAAGGCCCTAGGCATTAAAGGCTATTATTTCGAACATTATCGAAATAGTAACCCGTCGTCATTCAATCGAGGTCGAACTCTTCTTGTTTTGGCGAAGGCCCTTAGCCTTAAAGTGTGTTATTTCGAACTTTATCGAAATAGTAACCCGTCGTCGTTCGTTCGAGGTCAAACTCTTCTCTTTTTGGCGAAGGCCCTTGGCCTAAAAGTGTGTTATTTCGAACTTATCAAAATAGTAACCCGTCATCGTTCGATCGAGGTCGAACTCTTCTCTTTTTGGCATAGGCCCCAGGCAATAAAGTGTATTATTTAAAACTTCATCTAAATAGTAACCCGTTGTCATTAAATCGAGGTCGAACACTTCTCTTTTTGGCGAAGGCCCTTGGCCTTAAAGGGTGTTATTTCGAACTTATCGAAATAGTAACCCATCATCGTTCGATCGAGGTCGAACTCTTCTCTTTTTGATAAAGGCCCTTGACCTTAAAGGGTGTTATTTCGAACTTTATCGAAGTTGTAACCCATCGTCATTCGTTCAAGGTCAAACTCTTCTCTTTTTAGTGAAGGCCCTTGGCCTACCCGTCATCGTTTGATCGAGGTCGAACTCTTCTTTTTTTGGCGAAGGCCCTAGCCCTTAAAGGTTGTTATTTCAAACTTATCGAAATAGTATCCTGTCGTCGTTCGATTGAGGTAGAATTCTTCTCTTTTGGGCAAAGGACCTTGATCTTAAAGGGTGTTATTTCGAACTTATCGAAATAGTAACTCGTCGTCATTCGATCGAGGTCGAACTCTTCTCTTATTGGAGAAGGCCCTTGGTCGTAAAGGGTTTTATTTCGAACTTATCGAAATAGTAGCCCGTCATCGTTCGATCGAGGACGAACTTTTCTCTTTTTGGCGAAGTACCTTGGCCTTAAAGGGTGTTATTTCGAACTTTATCGAAATAGTAACCCGTCATCGTTCAATCGAGGTCAAACTCTTCTCTTTTCGGAGAAGGCCCTTGGACTTAAAGTGTGTTATTTCGAACTTTATCAAAATAGTAACCCGTCGTCGTTCGTTCGAGGTCAAACTCTTCTCTTTTTGGCGTAGGCCCTTTGCCTTAAAGGGTGTTATTTCAAACTTATCGAAATAGTAACCTATCGTCGTTCGATCGATGTAAAACTCTTCTCTTTTTGACGAAGGCCCTTTGCCTTAAAGGGTGTTTTTTCGAACTTATCAAAATAGTAACCCGTCATCGTGCGATCGAGGTCTAACTCTTCTCTTTTTGGCGAAGGCCCTTGGCCTAAAAGTGTGTTATTTCGAACTTATCGAAATAGTAACCCGTCATCGTTCGATCTAGGTCGAACTCTTCTCTTTTTTGCGAAGGCCCTAGGCATTAAAGGGTATTATTTCAAACTTTATCAAAATAGTAACCCGTCGTCGTTCGATCGTGGTCAAACTCTTCTCTTTTTGGCAAAGGCCCTTGGCCTAAAAGTGTGTCTTTTCAAACTTATCGAAATAGTAACCCGTCATCGTTCGATCGAGGTCGAACTCTTCTCTTTTTTGCGTAGGCCTCAGCCATTAAAGTGTATTATTTCGAACTTATCGAAATAGTAATCCATCGTCGTTCAATTGAGGTCGAATTCTTCTCTTTTTGGCGAAAGTCGTTGGCCTATAAGAGTGTTATTTTGAACTTATTAAAATAGTAACCCGTCATCGTTCGATCGAGGTCGAACTCTTCTCTTTTTGGCGAAGGCCCTAGGCCTTAAAGGGTGTTATTTCAAACTTATCGAAATAGTAACCATCATTGTTCGATCAAAATCGAACTCTCCTCTTATTAGAGAAGGCCCTTGGCCTTAAAGGGTGTTATTTCGAACTTATCGAAATAGTAACTCATCGTCATTCGATCGAGGACGAACTCTTCTCTTATTGGCGAAGGCCCTTGGTCTTAAAGGGTGTAACTTCGAACTTATCGAAATAGTAGCTCGTCATCGTTCGATCGAGGTCGAACTTTTCTCTTTTTGGCGAAGGCCCTTGGCCTTAAAGGGTGTTATTTCGAACTTTATCGAAATAGTAACCCGTCATCATTCGATTGAGGTCGAACTCTTCTCTTTTTGGCGAAGGACCTTGGCCTTAAAGGGTGCTATTTCGAACTTATTGAAATAGTATCCCGTCATTGTTCGATCGTGGTCGAACTCCTTTCTTTTTAGCGAAGGCCCTAGGCCTTAAAGGCTGTTATTTCAAACTTATAGAAATAGTATCCCGTCATCGTTCGATCGAGGTAAAACTCTTCTCTTTTTGGCGAAGGCCCTAAAGTGTGTTATTTCGAACTTGTCAAAATAGTATCTTTTCGTCGTTCGATTTAGGTCGAACTCTTCTCTTTTTTGCGAAGGCCCTAAAAGGGTATTATTTCGAACTTTATCGAAATAGTAACCCGTCGTCATTCAATCAAGGTCGAACTCTTCTCTTTTTGGCGAAGGCCCTTAGCCTTAAAGTGTGTTATTTCGAACTTTATCGAAATAGTAACCCGTCGTCGTTCGTTCGAGGTCAAACTCTTCTCTTTTTGGCGAAGGCCCTTGGCCTAAAAGTGTGTTATTTCAAACTTATCAAAATAGTAACCCGTCATCGTTCGATCGAGGTCGAACTCTTCTCTTTTTGATAAAGGCCCTTGACCTTAAAGGGTGTTATTTCGAACTTTATCGAAGTTGTAACCCATCGTCATTCGTTCAAGGTCAAACTCTTCTCTTTTTAGTGAAGGCCCTTGGCCTAAAAGGGTGTTATTTCAAACTTATCAAAATAGTAACCCGTCATCGTTTGATCGAGGTCGAACTCTTCTTTTTTTGGCGAAGGCCCTAGCCCTTAAAGGTTGTTATTTCAAACTTATCGAAATAGTATCCTGTCGTCGTTCGATTGAGGTAGAATTCTTCTCTTTTGGGCAAAGGACCTTGATCTTAAAGGGTGTTATTTCGAACTTATCGAAATAGTAACTCGTCGTCATTCGATCGAGGTCGAACTCTTCTCTTATTGGCGAAGGCGCTTGGTCGTAAAGGGTTTTATTTCGAACTTATCGAAATAGTAGCCCGTCAACGTTCGATCGAGGACGAACTTTTCTCTTTTTGGCGAAGTCCATTGGACTTAAAGGGTGTTAATTCGAACTTTATCGAAATAGTAACCCGTCATCGTTCAATCGAGGTCAAACTCTTCTCTTTTCGGAGAAGGCCCTTGGACTTAAAGTGTGTTATTTCGAACTTTATCAAAATAGTAACCCGTCGTCGTTCGTTCGAGGTCAAACTCTTCTCTTTTTGGCGTAGGCCCTTTGCCTTAAAGGGTGTTATTTCAAACTTATCGAAATAGTAACCTATCGTCGTTCGATCGATGTCGAACTCTTCTCTTTTTGACGAAGGCCCTTTGCCTTAAAGGGTGTTTTTTCGAACTTATCAAAATAGTAACCCGTCATCGTGCGATCGAGGTCTAACTCTTCTCTTTTTGGCGAAGGCCCTTGGCCTAAAAGTGTGTTATTTCGAACTTATCGAAATAGTAACCCGTCATCGTTCGATCTAGGTCGAACTCTTCTCTTTTTTGCGAAGGCCCTAGGCATTAAAGGGTATTATTTCGAACTTTATCAAAATAGTAACCCGTCGTCGTTCGATCGTGGTCAAACTCTTCTCTTTTTGGCGAAGGCCCTTGGCCTAAAAGTGTGTTATTTCAAACTTATCGAAATAGTAACCCGTCAACGTTCGATCGAGGTCGAACTCTTCTCTTTTTTGCGTAGGCCCCAGGCATTAAAGTGTATTATTTCGAACTTATCGAAATAGTAATCCATCGTCGTTCAATTGAGGTCGAATTCTTCTCTTTTTGGCGAAAGCCCTTGGCCTATAAGAGTGTTATTTTGAACTTATTAAAATAGTAACCCGTCATCGTTCGATCGAGGTCGAACTCTTCTCTTTTTGGCGAAGGCCCTAGGCCTTAAAGGGTGTTATTTCAAACTTATCGAAATAGTAACCATCATTGTTCGATCAAAATCGAACTCTCCTCTTATTAGAGAAGGCCCTTGGCCTTAAAGGTTGTTATTTCGAACTTATCGAAATAGTAACTCGTCGTTATTCGATCGAGGACGAACTCTTCTCTTATTGGCGAAGGCCCTTGGTCGTAAAGGGTGTAACTTCGAACTTATCGAAATAGTAGCTCGTCATCGTTCGATCGAGGTCGAACATTTCTCTTTTTGGCGAAGGCCCTTGGCCTTCAAGGGTGTTATTTCGAACTTTATCGAAATAGTAACCCATCATCATTCGATTGAGGTCGAACTCTTCTGTTTTTGGCGAAGGACCTTGGCCTTAAAGGGTGTTATTTCGAACTTATTGAAATAGTATCCCGTCGTCGTTCGATCGTGGTCGAACTCCTTTCTTTTTTGGCGAAGGTCCTAGGCCTTAAAGGCTGTTATTTCGAACTTATCGAAATAGTAGCTCGTCATCGTTCGATCGAGGTCAAACATTTCTCTTTTTTGCGAAGGCCCTAGGCATTAAAGGGTATTATTTCAAACTTTATCGAAATAGTAACCCGTCATCATTCGATTGAGGTCGAACTCTTCTCTTTTTGGCGAAGGACCTTGGCCTTAAAGGGTGTTATTTCGAACTTATTGAAATAGTATCCCGTCGTCGTTCGATCGTGGTCGAACTCCTTTTTTTTGGCGAAGGTCCTAGGCCTTAAAGGGTGTTATTTCGAACTTATTGAAATAGTATCCCGTCGTCCTTCGATCGTGGTCGAACTCCTTTCTTTTTGGCGAAGGCCCTAGGCCTTAAAGGCTGTTATTTCGAACTTATAGAAATAGTATCCCGTCATCGTTCGATCGAGGTAAAACTCTTCTCTTTTTGGCGAAGGCCCTAAAGTGTGTTATTTCGAACTTATCAAAATAGTATCTTTTCGTCGTTCGATTTAGGTCGAACTCTTCTCTTTTTTGCGAAGGCCCTAGGCATTAAAGGGTATTATTTCGAACTTTATCGAAATAGTAACCCGTCGTCATTCAATCGAGGTCGAACTCTTCTCGTTTTGGCGAAGGCCCTTAGCCTTAAAGTGTGTTATTTCGAACTTTATCGAAATAGTAACCCGTCGTCGTTCGTTCGTGGTAAAACTCCTTTCTTTTTGGCGAAGGCCCTAGGCCTTAAAGGCTGTTATTTCGAACTTATAGAAATAGTATCCCGTCATCGTTCGATCGAGGTAAAACTCTTCTCTTTTTGGCGAAGGCCCTAAAGTGTGTTATTTCGAACTTATCAAAATAGTATCTTTTCGTCGTTCGATTTAGGTCGAACTCTTCTCTTTTTTGCGAAGGCCCTAGGCATTAAAGGGTATTATTTCGAACTTTATCGAAATAGTAACCCGTCGTCATTCAATCGAGGTCGAACTCTTCTTTTTGGCGAAGGCCCTTAGCCTTAAAGTGTGTTATTTCGAACTTTATCGAAATAGTAACCCGTCGTCGTTCGTTCGAGGTCAAACTCTTCTCTTTTTGGCGAAGGCCCTTGGCCTAAAAGTGTGTTATTTCGAACTTATCAAAATAGTAACCCGTCATCGTTCGATCGAGGTCGAACTCTTCTCTTTTTGGCATAGGGCCCAGGCATTAAAGTGTATTATTTAAAACTTCATCGAAATAGTAACCCGTCGTCATTCAATCGAGGTCGAACTCTTCTCTTTTTGGTGAAGGCCCTTGACCTTAAAGGGTGTTATTTCGAACTTATCGAAATAGAAACCCATCATCGTTCAATCGAGGTCGAACTCTTCTCTTTTTGATAAAGGCCCTTGACCTTAAAGGGTGTTATTTCGAACTTTATCGAAATTGTAACCCATCGTCGTTCTTTCAACATCAAACTCTTCTCTTTTTAGTGAAGGCCCTTGGCCTAAAAGGGTGTTATTTCAAACTTATCGAAATAGTAACCCGTCATCGTTTGATCGAGGTCGAACTCTTCTTTTTTTGGCGAAGGCCCTAGCCCTTAAAGGTTGTTATTTCAAACTTATCGAAATAGTATCATGTCGTCGTTCGATTGAGGTAGAATTCTTCTCTTTTTGGCAAAGGACCTTGACCTTAAAGGGTGTTATTTCGAACTTATCGAAATAGTAACTCGTCGTCATTCGATCGAGGTCGAACTCTTCTCTTATTGGCGAAGGCCCTTGGTCGTAAAGGGTGTTATTTCGAACTTATCGAAATAGTAGCCCGTCATCGTTCGATCGAGGACGAACTTTTCTCTTTTTGGCGAAGTCCCTTGGCCTTAAAGGGTGTTATTTCGAACTTTATCGAAATAGTAACCCGTCATCGTTCAATCGAGGTCAAACTCTTCTCTTTTCGGAGAAGGCCCTTGGACTTAAAGTGTGTTATTTCGAACTTTATCAAAATAGTAACCCGTCGTCGTTCGTTCGAGGTCAAACTCTTCTCTTTTTGGCGAAGGCCCTTTGCCTTAAAGGGTGTTATTTCAAACTTATCGAAATAGTAACCTATCGTCGTTCGATCGATGTCGAACTCTTCTCTTTTTGACGAAGGCCCTTTGCCTTAAAGGGTGTTTTTTCGAACTTATCAAAATAGTAACCCGTCATCGTGCGATCGAGGTCTAACTCTTCTCTTTTTGGCGAAGGCCCTTGGCCTAAAAGTGTGTTATTTCGAACTTATCGAAATAGTAACCCGTCATCGTTCGATCTAGGTCGAACTCTTCTCTTTTTTGCGAAGGCCCTAGGCATTAAAGGGTATTAGTTCGAACTTTATCAAAATAGTAACCCGTCGTCGTTCGATCGAGGTCAAACTCTTCTCTTTTTGGCGAAGGCCCTTGGCCTAAAAGTGTGTTATTTCGAACTTATCGAAATAGTAACCCGTCATCGTTCGATCGAGGTCGAACTCTTCTCTTTTTTGCGTAGGCCCCAGGCATTAAAGTGTATTATTTCGAACTTATCGAAATAGTAATCCATCGTCGTTCAATTGAGGTCGAATTCTTCTCTTTTTGGCGAAAGCCCTTGGCCTATAAGAGTGTTATTTTGAACTTATTAAAATAGTAACCCGTCATCGTTCAATCGAGGTCGAACTCTTCTCTTTTTGGCGAAGGCCCTAGGCCTTAAAGGGTGTTATTTCAAACTTATCGAAATAGTAACCATCATTGTTCGATCAAAATCGAACTCTCCTCTTATTAGAGAAGGCCCTTGGCCTTAAAGGGTGTTATTTCGAACTTATCGAAATAGTAACTCATCGTCATTCGATCGAGGACGAACTCTTCTCTTATTGGCGAAGGCCCTTGGTCGTAAAGGGTGTAACTTCGAACTTATCGAAATAGTAGCTCGTCATCGTTCGATCGAGGTCGAACTTTTCTCTTTTTGGCGAAGGCCCTTGGCCTTAAAGGGTGTTATTTCGAACTTTATCGAAATAGTAACCCGTCATCATTCGATTGAGGTCGAACTCTTCTCTTTTTGGCGAAGGACCTTGGCCTTAAAGGGTGTTATTTTGAACTTATTGAAATAGTATCCCGTCATTGTTCGATCGTGGTCGAACTCCTTCCTTTTTGGCAAAGGCCCTAGGCCTTAAAGGTTGTTATTTCAAACTTATAGAAATAGTATCCCGTCACCGTTCGATCGAGGTAAAACTCTTCTCTTTTTGGCGAAGGCCCTAAAGTGTGTTATTTCGAACTTGTCAAAATAGTATCTTTTCGTCGTTCGATTTAGGTCGAACTCTTCTCTTTTTTGCGAAGGCCCTAGACATTAAAGGGTATTATTTCGAACTTTATCGAAATAGTAACCCGTCGTCATTAAATCGAGGTCGAACTCTTCTCTTTTTGGCGAAGGCCCTTAGCCTTAAAGTGTGTTATTTCGAACTTTATCGAAATAGTAACCCGTCGTCGTTCGTTCGAGGTCAAACTCTTCTCTTTTTGGCGAAGGCCCTTGGCCTAAAAGTGTGTTATTTCGAACTTATCAAAATAGTAACCCGTCATCGTTCGATCGAGGTCGAACTCTTCTCTTTTTGGCATAGGCCCCAGGCATTAAAGTGTATTATTTAAAACTTCATAGAAATAGTAACCCGTCGTCATTCAATCGAGGTCGAACTCTTCTCTTTTTGGCGAAGGCCCTTGGCCTTAAAGGGTGTTATTTCGAACTTATCGAAATAGTAACCCATCATCGTTCGATCGAGGTCGACCTCTTCTCTTTTTGATAAAGGCCCTTGACCTTAAAGGGTGTTATTTTGAACTTTATCTAAATTGTAACCCATCGTCGTTCTTTCAAGGTCAAACTCTTCTCTTTTTAGTGAAGGCCCTTGGCCTAAAAGGGTGTTATTTCAAACTTATCGAAATAGTAACCCGTCATCGTTTGATCGAGGTCGAACTCTTCTTTTTTTGGCGAAGGCCCTAGCCCTTAAAGGTTGTTATTTCAAACTTATCGAAATAGTATCATGTCGTCGTTCGATTGAGGTAGAATTCTTCTCTTTTTGGCAAAGGACCTTGACCTTAAAGGGTGTTATTTCGAACTTATCGAAATAGTAACTCGTCGTCATTCGATCGAGGTCGAACTCTTCTCTTATTGGCGAAGGCCCTTGGTCGTAAAGGGTGTTATTTCGAACTTATCGAAATAGTAGCCCGTCATCGTTCGATCGAGGACGAACTTTTCTCTTTTTGGCGAAGTCCCTTGGCCTTAAAGGGTGTTATTTCGAACTTTATCGAAATAGTAACCCGTCATCGTTCAATCGAGGTCAAACTCTTCTCTTTTCGGAGAAGGCCCTTGTACTTAAAGTGTGTTATTTCGAACTTTATCAAAATAGTAACCCGTCGTCGTTCGTTCGAGGTCAAACTCTTCTCTTTTTGGCGAAGGTCCTTTGCCTTAAAGGGTGTTATTTCAAACTTATCGAAATAGTAACCTATCGTCGTTCGATCGATGTCGAACTCTTCTCTTTTTGACGAAGGCCCTTTGCCTTAAAGGGTGTTTTTTTGAACTTATCAAAATAGTAACCCATCATCGTGCGATCGAGGTCTAACTCTTCTCTTTTTGGCGAAGGCCCTTGGACTAAAAGTGTGTTATTTCGAACTTATCGAAATAGTAACCCGTCATCGTTCGATCTAGGTCGAACTCTTCTCTTTTTTGCGAAGGCCCTAGGCATTAAAGGGTATTAGTTCGAACTTTATCAAAATAGTAACCCGTCGTCGTTCGATCGAGGTCAAACTCTTCTCTTTTTGGCGAAGGCCCTTGGCCTAAAAGTGTGTTATTTCGAACTTATCGAAATAGTAACCCGTCATCGTTCGATCGAGGTCGAACTCTTCTCTTTTTTGCGTAGGCCCCAGGCATTAAAGTGTATTATTTCGAACTTATCGAAATAGTAATCCATCGTCGTTCAATTGAGGTCGAATTCTTCTCTTTTTGGCGAAAGCCCTTGGCCTATAAGAGTGTTATTTTGAACTTATTAAAATAGTAACCCGTCATCGTTCGATCGAGGTCGAACTCTTCTCTTTTTGGCGAAGGCCCTAGGCCTTAAAGGGTGTTATTTCAAACTTATCGAAATAGTAACCATCATTGTTCGATCAAAATCGAACTCTCCTCTTATTAAAGAAGGCCCTTGGCCTTAAAGGGTGTTATTTCGAACTTATCGAAATAGTAACTCATCGTCATTCGATCGAGGACGAACTCTTCTCTTATTGGCGAAGGTCCTTGGTCGTAAAGGGTGTAACTTCGAACTTATCAAAATAGTAGCTCGTCATCGTTCGATCGAGGTCGAACTTTTCTCTTTTTGGCGAAGGCCCTTGGCCTTAAAGGGTGTTATTTCGAACTTTATCGAAATAGTAACCCGTCATCATTCGATTGAGGTCGAACTCTTCTCTTTTTGGCGATGGACCTTGGCCTTAAAGGGTGCTATTTCGAACTTATTGAAATAGTATCCCGTCATTGTTCGATCGTGGTCGAACTCCTTTCTTTTTAGCGAAGGCCCTAGGCCTTAAAGGTTGTTATTTCGAACTTATAGAAATAGTATCCCGTCATCGTTCGATCGAGGTAAAACTCTTCTCTTTTTGGCGAAGGCCCTAAAGTGTGTTATTTCGAACATGTCAAAATAGTATCTTTTCGTCGTTCGATTTAGGTCAAACTCTTCTCTTTTTTGCGAAGGCCCTAGACATTAAAGGGTATTATTTCGAACTTTATCGAAATAGTAACCCGTCGTCATTAAATCGAGGTCGAATTCTTCTCTTTTTGGCGAAGGCCCTTGGCCTTAGAGGGTGTTATTTCAAACTTATCGAAATAGTAACCCATCATCATTCGATCGAGGTCGAACTCTTCTCTTTTTGATAAAGGCCCTTGACCTTAAAGGGTGTTATTTCGTACTTTATCGAAATTGTAACCCATCGTCGTTCGTTCAAGGTCAAAATCTTCTCTTTTTTAGTGAAGGACCTTGGCCTAAAAGGGTGTTATTTCAAACTTATCGAAATAGTAACCCGTCATCGTTTGATCGAGGTCGAACTCTTCTTTTCTTGGCGAAGGCCCTAGCCCTTAAAGGTTGTTATTTCAAACTTATCGAAATAGTATCCTGTCATCGTTCGATTGAGGTAGAATTCTTCTCTTTTTGGCAAAGGACCTTGACCATAAAGGGTGTCATTTCAAACTTATCGAAATAGTAACTCGTCGTCATTCGATCGAGGTCGAACTCTTCTTTTATTGGCGAAGGCCCTTGGTCGTAAAGGGTGTTATTTCGAACTTATCGAAATAGTAGCCCGTCATCGTTCGATCGAGGACGCTCTTTTTGCGAAGTCCCTTGGCCTTAAAGGGTGTTATTTCGAACTTTATCGAAATAGTAACCCGTCATCGTTCAATCGAGGTCAAACTCTTCTCTTTTCGGAGAAGGCCCTTGGACTTAAAGTGTGTTATTTCGAACTTTATCAAAATAGTAACCCGTCGTCGTTCGTTCGAGGTCAAACTCTTCTCTTTTTGGTGTAGGCCCTTTGCCTAAAAGTGTGTTATTTAGAACTTATCAAAATAGTAACCCGTCATCGTTCGATCGAGGTTGAACTCTTCTCTTTTTTCCATAGGCCCCAGGCATTAAAGTGTATTTTTTCGAACTTTATCGAAATAATAACCCGTCGTCATTCGAAAGGAGGTCGGACTCTTCTGTTTTTGGCGAAGGCCCTATGCCTTAAAGTGTGTTATTTCGAACTTTATCGAAATAGTACCCCGTCGTCGTTCGTTCGAGGTCAAACTTTTCTCTTTTTGGTGAAGGCCTTGGGCCTAAAAGTGTGTTATTTCGAACTTATCAAAATAGTAACCCGTCATCGTTCGATCGAGGTCTAACTCTTCTCTTTTTGGCGTAGGCCCCAGGCATTAAAGTGTATTATTTCGAACGTTATCGAAATAGTAACCCATCGTTGTTCAATTGAGGTCGAATTCTTCTCTTTTTAACGAAGGCCCTTGGCCTTAAAGGGGGTTATTTCGAACTTATCAAATTGTAACCCATCATCGTTCGATCGAGGTCGAACTCTTCTCTTTTTGACGAAGGCCCTTGGCCTTAAAGGGTGTTATTTCGAACTTTATCGAAATAGTAACCCGTCGTCGTTTGTTCTAGGTCAAACTCTTCTCTTTTTGGTGAAGGCCCTTGGCCTAAAAGGGTGTTATTTCAAACTTATCGAAATAGTATCTTGTCGTCGTTCGATTGAGGTCGAACTCTTCTCTTTTTGGCGAAGGACCTTGGCCTAAAATGGTGTTATTTCGAACTTATCGAAATAGTAACCTATCGTCGTTCGATCTAGGTCGAACTCTTCTCTTTTTTGCGAAGGCCCTAGGCATTAAATGGTATTATTTTGAACTTTATCAAAATAGTAACCCATCTTCGTTCAATCGAGGTCGAACTCTTCTCTTTTTAGCGAAGGCCATTGGCCTTAAAGTGTGTTATTTCGAACTTTATTGAAATAGTAACCCATCGTCGTTCGATCGAGGTCAAACTCTTCTCATTTTGGCGAAGGCCCTTGGCCTAAAAGTGTGTTATTTCGAACATATTGAAATAGTAACCCGTCATCATTCGATCGAGGTCAAACTCTTCTCTTTTTTGCGTAGGCCCAAGGCATTAAAGTGTATTATTTCGTACTTTATCGAAATAGTAACCCATCGTTGTTCAATCGAGGTCGAACTATTCTCTTTTTGGCGAAGGCCCTTGGCCTTAAAGGGTGTTATTTCGAATTTATCGAAATAGTAACCCGTCATCGTTCGATCTAGGTCGAACTCTTCTCTTTTTGGCGAAGGCCCTAGGCCTTAAAGGGTGTTATTCTAAACTTATCGAAATAGTAACCATCGTTGTTTGATCAAAATCGAACTCTCCTCTTATTAGAGAAGGACCTTGGCCTTAAAGGGTGTTATTTCGAACTTATCGAAATAGTAACCCGTCATCGTTCGATCGAAGAAAAACTTTTCTTTTTTTGGCGTAGGCCCCAGGCATTAAACTGTATTTTTTCGAACTTTATCGAAATAGTAACCCGTCATCGTTCGATCGAGGTCGAACTCTTCTTTTTTTTGCGTAGGCCCAAGGCATTAAAGTGTATTATTTCATACTTTATCGAAATAGTAACCCATCATTGTTCAATCGAGGTCGAACTCTTCTCTTTTTGGAGAAGGCCCTTGGCCTTAAAGGGTGTTATTTCGAATTTATCAAAATAGTAACCCGTCATTGTTCGATCGAGGTCGAACTCTTCTCTTTTTGGCGAAGGCCCTAGGCCTTAGAGGGTGTTATTTTAAACTTATCGAAATATTATCCTGTCGTCGTTCGATTGAAGTCGAATTCTTCTCTATTTGGCGAAGGTCCTTGGCCTTAAAGGGTGTTATTTCGAACTTATCGAAATAGTAACTCGTCGTCATTCGATCGAGGTCGAACTTTTCTCTTATTGGCGAAGGCCCTTGGTCGTAAAGGGTGTTATTTCGAACTTATCGAAATAGTAGCTCGTCATCATTCGATCGAAGTCGAACTTTTCTCTTTTTGGCGAAGTCCCTTGTCCTTAAAGGGAGTTATTTCGAACTTATCAAAATAGTAACTCGTCATCATTCGATCGAGGTCGAACTCTTCTAGTTTTGGCGTAGGCCCCATGCATTAAAGTGTATTATTTCGAACTTTATCGAAATAGTAACTCGTCGTCGTTCAATCGAGGTCGAACTCTTCTCTTTTTGGCGACGGCCCTTGACCTTAAAGGGTGTTATTTCGAACTTTATCGAAATAGAAACCCGTCGCCGTTCGTTTGAGGTCAAACTCTTCTCCCTTTGGCGAAGGCCCTTGGACTAAAAGGGTGTTATTTCAAACTTATCGAAATAGTAACCCGTCATCATTCGATCGAGGTCGAACTCTTCTCTTTTTGGAGAAGGCCCTAGGCCTTAAAGGGTGTTATTTCAAACTTATCGAAATTGTAACCTGTCATCGTTCGATCGTGGTCGAACTCCTTTCTTTTTGGCGAAGGCCCTAGGCCTTTAAAGCTGTTATTTCGAACTTATCAAAATAGTAGCCCGTCATCGTTCGATCGAGGTCAAACTCTTCTCTTTTTTGGCGAAGGCCCTTGGCCTAAAAGAGTTATATTTCGAACTTATCGAAATAGTAACCCGTCATCGTTCGATCTAGGTCGAACTCTTCTCTTTTTTGCAAAGGCCCTAGGCATTAAAGGGTATTATTTCGAACTTTATCAAAATAGTAACCCGTCGTCGTTCAATCGAGGTTGAACTCTTCTCTTTTTGGCGAAGGCCCTTGGCCTTAAAGTGTGTTATTTCGAACTTTATCGAAATAGTAACCCGTCGTCATTCGATCGAGGTCAAACTCTTCTCTTTTTGGTGAAGGCCCTTGGCCTAAAAGTGTGTTATTTCAAACTTATCGAAATAGTAACCCTTCATCGTTCGATCGAGGTTGAACTCTTCTTTTTTTTGCGTAGGCCCCAGGTATTAAAGTGTATTATTTCAAACTTTATCGAAATAGTAACCCATCTTCGTTCAATCGAGGTCGAACTCTTCTCTTTTTAGTGAAGGCCCTTGGCCTTAAAGGGTGTTATTTCGAATTTATCGAAATAGTATCCTGTCGTCGTTCGATTGAGGTCGAATTCTTCTCTTTTTGGCGAAGGTCCTTGGACTTAAAAGGTGTTATTTCGAACTTATCGAAATAGTAACTCGTCGTCATTCGATCGAGGTCGAACTCTTCTCTTATTAGCAAAGGCCCTTGGTCGTAAAGGGTGTTATTTCGAACTTATCGAAATAGTAGCTCGGCATCGTTCGATCGAGGTCGAACTTTTCTCTTTTTGGCGAAGTCCCTTGGCCTTAAAGGGTGTTATTTCGAACTTTATCGAAATAATAACCCGTCATCGTTCAATCGAGGTCGAACTATTCTCTTTTCGGAGAAGGCCCTTGGCCTTAAAGGGTGTTATTTCAAACTTATTGAAATAGTAACCCATCGTCGTTCGATCGATGTCGAACTCTTCTCTTTTTGACGAAGGCCCTTTGCCTTAAAGGGTATTTTTTCGAACTTATCAAAATAGTAACCCGTCATCGTTCGATCGAGGTCAAACTCTTCTCTTTTTGGCGAAGGCAATTGGCCTAAATGTGTGTTATTTCGAACTTATCGAAATAGTAACCCGTCATCATTTGATCTAGGTCGAAATGTTCTCTTTTTTGCAAAGGCCCTAGGCATTAAAGGGTGTTATTTCGAACTTTATCAAAATAGTAACCCATCATCGTTCAATCGAGGTCGAACTCTTCTCTTTTTGGCGAAGGCCCTTGGCCTTAAAGTGTGTTATTTCGAACTTTATCGAAATAGTAACCCGTCGTCGTTCGATCGAGGACAAACTCTTCTCTTTTTGGCGAAGGCCCTTGGCCTAAAAGTGTGTTATTTCGAACTTATCGAAATAGTAACCCGTCATCGTTCGATCGAGGTCGAACTCTTCTCTTTTTTGCGTAGGCCCCAGGCATTAAAGTGTATTATTTCGAACTTTATCGAAATAGTAACCCGTCGCCGTTCAATCAAGGTCGAACTCTTCTCTTTTTGGTGAAGGCCCTTGGCCTTAAAGGGTGTTATTTCGAACTTATCGAAATAGTAACCCGTCATCGTTCGATCGAGGTCGAATTCTTCTCTTTTTGGTGAAGGCCCTTGGCCTTAAAGGGTGTTATTTCGAACTTATCAAAATAGTAACTCATCGTCATTCGATCGAGGTCAAACTCTTCTCTTATTGGCGAAGGACCTTGGTCGTAAAGGGTGTTATTTCGAACTTCATCGAAATAGTAACCCGTCGTCGTTCAATCGAGGTCGAACTCTTCTCTTTTTGGCGAAGGCCCTAGGCCTTAAAGGGTGTTATTTCAAACTTATCAAAATAGTAACCATCATCGTTCGATCAAAATCGAACTCTCCTCTTGTTAGAGAAGGCCCTTGGCCTTAAAGGGTGTTATTTCAAACTTATCGAAATAGTAACCCATCGTCATTCGATCGATGTCGAACTCTTCTCTTTTTGATGAAGGACCTTTGCCTTAAAGGGTGTTTTTTCGAACTTATCAAAATAGTAACCCGTCATCGTTTGATCGAGGTCGAACTCTTCTCTTGTTAGAGAAGGCCCTTGTCCTTAAAGTGTGTTATTTCGAACTTTATCGAAATAGTAACCCGTCGTCGTTCGTTCGAGGTCAAACTCTTCTCCTTTTGGCGAAGTCCCTTGGCATAAAAGGGTGTAATTTAAAACTTATCGAAATAGTAACCCGTCATCGTTCGATCTAGGTCGAACTCTTCTCTTTTTGGCGAAGGCCCTAGGCCTTAAAGGGTGTTATTCTAAACTTATCGAAATAGTAACCATCGTTGTTTGATCAAAATCGAACTCTCCTCTTATTAGAGAAGGACCTTGGCCTTAAAGGGTGTTATTTCGAACTTATCGAAATAGTAACCCGTCATCGTTCGATCGAAGAAAAACTTTTCTTTTTTTGGCGTAGGCCCCAGGCATTAAACTGTATTTTTTCGAACTTTATCGAAATAGTAACCCGTCATCGTTCGATCGAGGTCGAACTCTTCTTTTTTTTGCGTAGGCCCAAGGCATTAAAGTGTATTATTTCATACTTTATCGAAATAGTAACCCATCATTGTTCAATCGAGGTCGAACTCTTCTCTTTTTGGAGAAGGCCCTTGGCCTTAAAGGGTGTTATTTCGAATTTATCAAAATAGTAACCCGTCATTGTTCGATCGAGGTCGAACTCTTCTCTTTTTGGCGAAGGCCCTAGGCCTTAGAGGGTGTTATTTTAAACTTATCGAAATATTATCCTGTCGTCGTTCGATTGAAGTCGAATTCTTCTCTATTTGGCGAAGGTCCTTGGCCTTAAAGGGTGTTATTTCGAACTTATCGAAATAGTAACTCGTCGTCATTCGATCGAGGTCGAACTTTTCTCTTATTGGCGAAGGCCCTTGGTCGTAAAGGGTGTTATTTCGAACTTATCGAAATAGTAGCTCGTCATCATTCGATCGAAGTCGAACTTTTCTCTTTTTGGCGAAGTCCCTTGTCCTTAAAGGGAGTTATTTCGAACTTATCAAAATAGTAACTCGTCATCATTCGATCGAGGTCGAACTCTTCTAGTTTTGGCGTAGGCCCCATGCATTAAAGTGTATTATTTCGAACTTTATCGAAATAGTAACTCGTCGTCGTTCAATCGAGGTCGAACTCTTCTCTTTTTGGCGACGGCCCTTGACCTTAAAGGGTGTTATTTCGAACTTTATCGAAATAGAAACCCGTCGCCGTTCGTTTGAGGTCAAACTCTTCTCCCTTTGGCGAAGGCCCTTGGACTAAAAGGGTGTTATTTCAAACTTATCGAAATAGTAACCCGTCATCATTCGATCGAGGTCGAACTCTTCTCTTTTTGGAGAAGGCCCTAGGCCTTAAAGGGTGTTATTTCAAACTTATCGAAATTGTAACCTGTCATCGTTCGATCGTGGTCGAACTCCTTTCTTTTTGGCGAAGGCCCTAGGCCTTTAAAGCTGTTATTTCGAACTTATCAAAATAGTAGCCCGTCATCGTTCGATCGAGGTCAAACTCTTCTCTTTTTTGGCGAAGGCCCTTGGCCTAAAAGAGTTATATTTCGAACTTATCGAAATAGTAACCCGTCATCGTTCGATCTAGGTCGAACTCTTCTCTTTTTTGCAAAGGCCCTAGGCATTAAAGGGTATTATTTCGAACTTTATCAAAATAGTAACCCGTCGTCGTTCAATCGAGGTTGAACTCTTCTCTTTTTGGCGAAGGCCCTTGGCCTTAAAGTGTGTTATTTCGAACTTTATCGAAATAGTAACCCGTCGTCATTCGATCGAGGTCAAACTCTTCTCTTTTTGGTGAAGGCCCTTGGCCTAAAAGTGTGTTATTTCAAACTTATCGAAATAGTAACCCTTCATCGTTCGATCGAGGTTGAACTCTTCTTTTTTTTGCGTAGGCCCCAGGTATTAAAGTGTATTATTTCAAACTTTATCGAAATAGTAACCCATCTTCGTTCAATCGAGGTCGAACTCTTCTCTTTTTAGTGAAGGCCCTTGGCCTTAAAGGGTGTTATTTCGAATTTATCGAAATAGTATCCTGTCGTCGTTCGATTGAGGTCGAATTCTTCTCTTTTTGGCGAAGGTCCTTGGACTTAAAAGGTGTTATTTCGAACTTATCGAAATAGTAACTCGTCGTCATTCGATCGAGGTCGAACTCTTCTCTTATTAGCAAAGGCCCTTGGTCGTAAAGGGTGTTATTTCGAACTTATCGAAATAGTAGCTCGGCATCGTTCGATCGAGGTCGAACTTTTCTCTTTTTGGCGAAGTCCCTTGGCCTTAAAGGGTGTTATTTCGAACTTTATCGAAATAATAACCCGTCATCGTTCAATCGAGGTCGAACTATTCTCTTTTCGGAGAAGGCCCTTGGCCTTAAAGGGTGTTATTTCAAACTTATTGAAATAGTAACCCATCGTCGTTCGATCGATGTCGAACTCTTCTCTTTTTGACGAAGGCCCTTTGCCTTAAAGGGTATTTTTTCGAACTTATCAAAATAGTAACCCGTCATCGTTCGATCGAGGTCAAACTCTTCTCTTTTTGGCGAAGGCAATTGGCCTAAATGTGTGTTATTTCGAACTTATCGAAATAGTAACCCGTCATCATTTGATCTAGGTCGAAATGTTCTCTTTTTTGCAAAGGCCCTAGGCATTAAAGGGTGTTATTTCGAACTTTATCAAAATAGTAACCCATCATCGTTCAATCGAGGTCGAACTCTTCTCTTTTTGGCGAAGGCCCTTGGCCTTAAAGTGTGTTATTTCGAACTTTATCGAAATAGTAACCCGTCGTCGTTCGATCGAGGACAAACTCTTCTCTTTTTGGCGAAGGCCCTTGGCCTAAAAGTGTGTTATTTCGAACTTATCGAAATAGTAACCCGTCATCGTTCGATCGAGGTCGAACTCTTCTCTTTTTTGCGTAGGCCCCAGGCATTAAAGTGTATTATTTCGAACTTTATCGAAATAGTAACCCGTCGCCGTTCAATCAAGGTCGAACTCTTCTCTTTTTGGTGAAGGCCCTTGGCCTTAAAGGGTGTTATTTCGAACTTATCGAAATAGTAACCCGTCATCGTTCGATCGAGGTCGAATTCTTCTCTTTTTGGTGAAGGCCCTTGGCCTTAAAGGGTGTTATTTCGAACTTATCAAAATAGTAACTCATCGTCATTCGATCGAGGTCAAACTCTTCTCTTATTGGCGAAGGACCTTGGTCGTAAAGGGTGTTATTTCGAACTTCATCGAAATAGTAACCCGTCGTCGTTCAATCGAGGTCGAACTCTTCTCTTTTTGGCGAAGGCCCTAGGCCTTAAAGGGTGTTATTTCAAACTTATCAAAATAGTAACCATCATCGTTCGATCAAAATCGAACTCTCCTCTTGTTAGAGAAGGCCCTTGGCCTTAAAGGGTGTTATTTCAAACTTATCGAAATAGTAACCCATCGTCATTCGATCGATGTCGAACTCTTCTCTTTTTGATGAAGGACCTTTGCCTTAAAGGGTGTTTTTTCGAACTTATCAAAATAGTAACCCGTCATCGTTTGATCGAGGTCGAACTCTTCTCTTGTTAGAGAAGGCCCTTGTCCTTAAAGTGTGTTATTTCGAACTTTATCGAAATAGTAACCCGTCGTCGTTCGTTCGAGGTCAAACTCTTCTCCTTTTGGCGAAGTCCCTTGGCATAAAAGGGTGTAATTTAAAACTTATCGAAATAGTAACCCGTCATCGTTCGATCTAGGTCGAACTCTTCTCTTTTTGGCGAAGGCCCTAGGCCTTAAAGGGTGTTATTTCAAACTTATCGAAATAGTATCTTGTCATCGTTCGATTGAGGTCTAATTCTTCTCTTTTTGGCGAAGGCCCTTGACCTAAAAGTGTGTTATTTCGAACTTATCGAAATAGTAACCCGTCATCATTCGATCGAGGTCGAACTCTTCTCTTTTTTGCGAAGTCCCTAGGCATTAAAGGGTATTATTTCGAACTTATCAAAATAGTAACCCATCGTCGTTCGATCGAGGTCAAAATCTTCTCTTTTCGGAGAAGGCCCTTGACCTTAAAGGTTGTTATTTCGAACTTATCGAAATAGTAACCCGTCATCGTTCGATCGAGGTCGAACTCTTCTCTTTTTTGCATAGAACCCAGGAATTAAAGTGTATTATTTCAAACTTTATCGAAATAGTAACCCATCGTCGTTCAATTGAGGTCGAACTCTTCTCTTTTTGGCGAAGGCCCTTGGCCTTAAATAGTGTTATTTCAAACTTATCGAAATAGTAACCCATCGTCGTTCGATAGATGTCGAACTCTTCTCTTTTTGGCGAAGGCCCTTGGCCTAAAAGTGTGTTATTTCAAACTTATCGAAATAGTAACCCATCATCGTTCGATCGAGGTCGAACTCTTCTCTTTTTTGCGTAGGCCCTAGGCATTAAAGTGTATTATTTTGAACTTTATCGAAATAGTAACCCATCGTCGTTCAATTGAGGTCGAACTCTTCTCTTTTTGGCGAAGGCCCTTGGCCTAAAAGTGTGTTATTTCGAACTTATCGAAATAGTAACCCGTCATCGTTCGATCGAGGTCGAACTCTTCTCTTTTTTGCGTAGGCCCCAGGCATTAAAGTGTATTATTTCGAACTTTATCGAAATCGTAACCCATCGTCGTTCAATTGAGGTCGAACTCTTCTCTTTTTGGCGAAGGCCCTAGGCCTTAAAGGGTGTTATTTCAAACTTATCGAAATAGTATCTTGTCATCGTTCGATTGAGGTCGAATTCTTCTCTTTTTGGCGAAGGCCCTTGACCTAAAAGTGTGTTATTTCGAACTTATCGAAATAGTAACCCGTCATCATTCGATCGAGGTCGAACTCTTCTCTTTTTTGCGAAGTCCCTAGGCATTAAAGGGTATTATTTCGAACTTATCAAAATAGTAACCCATCGTCGTTCGATCGAGGTCAAAATCTTCTCTTTTTGGAGAAGGGCCTTGACCTTAAAGGTTGTTATTTTAAACTTATCGAAATAGTAACCCATCGTCGTTCGATAGATGTCGAACTCTTCTCTTTTTGGCGAAGGCCCTAGGCCTTAAAGGGTGTTATTTCAAACTTATCGAAATAGTATCTTGTCATCATTCGATTGAGGTCGAACTCTTCTCTTTTTGACGAAGGACCTTTGCCTTAAAGGGTGTTTTTTCGAACTTATCAAAATAGTAACCCGTCATCGTTTGATCGAGGTCGAACTCTTCTCTTGTTAGAGAAGGTCCTTGTCCTTAAAGTGTGTTATTTCGAACTTTATCGAAATAGTAACCCGTCATCGTTCGTTTGAGGTCAAACTCTTCTCCCTTTGGCGAAGTCCCTTGGCATAAAAGGGTGTATTTTCAAACTTATCGAAATAGTAACCCGTCATCGTTCGATCTAGGTCGAACTCTTCTCTTTTTGGCGAAGGCCCTAGGCCTTAAAGGGTGTTATTTCAAACTTATCGAAATAGTATCTTGTCATCGTTCGATTGAGGTCTAATTCTTCTCTTTTTGGCGAAGGCCCTTGACCTAAAAGTGTGTTATTTCGAACTTATCGAAATAGTAACCCGTCATCATTCGATCGAGGTCGAACTCTTCTCTTTTTTGCGAAGTCCCTAGGCATTAAAGGGTATTATTTCGAACTTATCAAAATAGTAACCCATCGTCGTTCGATCGAGGTCAAAATCTTCTCTTTTCGGAGAAGGCCCTTGACCTTAAAGGTTGTTATTTCGAACTTATCGAAATAGTAACCCGTCATCGTTCGATCGAGGTCGAACTCTTCTCTTTTTTGCATAGAACCCAGGAAGTAAAGTGTATTATTTCAAACTTTATCGAAATAGTAACCCATCGTCGTTCAATTGAGGTCGAACTCTTCTCTTTTTGGCGAAGGCCCTTGGCCTTAAATAGTGTTATTTCAAACTTATCGAAATAGTAACCCATCGTCGTTCGATAGATGTCGAACTCTTCTCTTTTTGGCGAAGGCCCTTGGCCTAAAAGTGTGTTATTTCAAACTTATCGAAATAGTAACCCATCATCGTTCGATCGAGGTCGAACTCTTCTCTTTTTTGCGTAGGCCCTAGGCATTAAAGTGTATTATTTTGAACTTTATCGAAATAGTAACCCATCGTCGTTCAATTGAGGTCGAACTCTTCTCTTTTTGGCGAAGGCCCTTGGCCTAAAAGTGTGTTATTTCGAACTTATCGAAATAGTAACTCGTCATCGTTCGATCGAGGTCGAACTCTTCTCTTTTTTGCGTAGGCCCCAGGCATTAAAGTGTATTATTTCGAACTTTATCGAAATCGTAACCCATCGTCGTTCAATTGAGGTCGAACTCTTCTCTTTTTGGCGAAGGCCCTAGGCCTTAAAGGGTGTTATTTCAAACTTATCGAAATAGTATCTTGTCATAGTTCAATTGAGGTCGAATTCTTCTTTTTTTGGCGAAGGCCCTTGACCTAAAAGTGTGTTATTTCGAACTTATCGAAATAGTAACCCGTCATCATTCGATCGAGGTCGAACTCTTCTCTTTTTTGCGAAGTCCCTAGGCATTAAAGGGTATTATTTCGAACTTATCAAAATAGTAACCCATCGTCGTTCGATCGAGGTCAAAATCTTCTCTTTTTGGAGAAGGGCCTTGACCTTAAAGGTTGTTATTTTAAACTTATCGAAATAGTAACCCATCGTCGTTCGATAGATGTCGAACTCTTCTCTTTTTGGCGAAGGCCCTAGGCCTTAAAGGGTGTTATTTCAAACATATCGAAATAGTATCTTGTCATCATTCGATTGAGGTTGAATTCTTCTCTTTTTGGCGAAGGCCCTTGGCCTTAAAGGGTGTTATTTCGAACTTATCGAAATAGTAACTCGTCGTCATTTGATCGAGGTCAAACTCTTCTCTTATTGGCGAAGGCCCTTGGTCGTAAAGGGTGTTATTTTAAACTTACCGAAATAGTAGCCCGTCATCTTTCGATCGAGCTCGAACTTTTCTATTCTTGGCGACGTCCCTTGGCCTTAAAGGGTGTTATTTTGAACTTTATCGAAATAGTAACCCGTCGTCGTTCAATCGAGGTCGAACTCTTCTCTTTTCGGAGAAGGCCCTTGGTTTTTAAGTGTGATATTTCGAACTTATCGAAATAGTAACCTATCATCGTTCGATCGAGGTCGAACTCTTCTCTTTTTGACGAAGGCCCTAGGCCTTAAAGGGTGTTATTTCAAACTTATCGAAATAGTATCTTGTCATCGTTCGATTGAGGTCGAATTCTTTTCTTTTTGGCGAAGGCCCTTGGCCTTAAAGGGTGTTATTTCGAACTTATCGAAATAGTAACTCGTCGTCATTTGATCGAGGTCAAACTCTTCCCTTATTAGCGAAGACCCTTGGTCGTAAAGGGTGTTATTTCGAACTTATCGAAATAGTATCCCTTCATCTTTCGATCGAGGTCGAAATTTTCTATTTTTGGAGAAGTCTCTTGGCCTTAAAGGGTGTTATTTTGAACTTTATCGAAATAGTAACCCGTCGTCGTTCCATCGAGGTTGAACTCTTCTCTTTTCGGAGAAGGCCCTTGGTTTTTAAGTGTGTTATTTCGAACTTTATCAAAATAGTAACCCATCGTCGTTCAATCGAGGTCTAACTCTTCTCTTTTTGGAGAAGGCCCTTGGCCTAAAACTGTGTTATTTCGAACTTATCGAAATAGTAACCCGTCATCGTTCGATCGAGGTCGAACTCTTCTCTTTTTTGCATAGGACCCAGGAATTAAAGTGTATTATTTCAAACTTTATCGAAATAGTAACCCGTCGTCGTTCAATCGAGGTCGAACTCTTCTCTTTTTGGCGAAGGCCCTTAGCCTTAAAGTGTGTTATTTCGAACTTATAGGAATAGTAACCCATCGTCGTTCGATAGATGTCGAACTCTTCTCTTTTTGGCGAAGGCCCTTGGCCTAAAAGTGTGTTATTTCAAACTTATCAAAATAGTAACCCATCATCGTTCGATCGAGGTCGAACTCTTCTCTTTTTTGCGTAGGCCCCAGGCATTAAAGTGTATTATTTTGAACTTTATCGAAATAGTAACCCATCGTCGTTCAATTGAGGTCGAACTCTTCTCTTTTTGGCGAAGTCCCTTGGCCTAAAAGTGTGTTATTACGAACTTATCGAAATAGTAACCCGTCATCGTTCGATCGAGGTCGAACTCTTCTCTTTTTTGCGAAGTCCCTAGGCATTAAAGGGTATTATTTCGAACTTATCAAAATAGTAACCCATCGTCATTCGATCAAGGTCGAAATCTTCTCTTTTTGACGAAGGCCCTTAACCTTAAAGGGTGTTATTTCGAACTTTATCGAAATAGTAACCCGTCGTCGTTCGTTCGAGGTCAAACTCTTCTCTTTTTGGCGAAGGCCCTTGGCCTAAAACTGTGTTATTTCGAACTTATCGAAATAGTAACCCGTTATAGTTCGATCGAGGTCGAACTCTTCTTTTTTGCGTAGGCCCCAAGCATTAAAGTGTATTATTTCGAATTTTATCGAAATAGTAACCTGTCATCGTTCAATCGAGGTCGAACTCTTCTCTTTTCGGAGAAGGCCCTTGGCCTTAAAGGGTGTTATTTCAAACTTATCGAAATAATAACCCATCGTCGTTCGATCGATGTCGAACTCTTCTCTTTTTGGCGAAGGCCCTTGGCCTAAAAGTGTGTTATTTCAAACTTATCAAAATAGTAACCCATCAGCGTTCAATCGAGGTCGAACTCTTCTCTTTTTTGCGTAGGCCCCAGGCATTAAAGTGTATTATTTTGAACTTTATCGAAATAGTAACCCATCGTCGTTCAATTGAGGTCGAACTCTTCTCTTTTTGGCGAAGGCCCTTGGCCTAAAAGTGTGTTATTACGAACTTATCGAAATAGTAACCCGTCATCGTTCGATCGAGGTCGAACTCTTCTCTTTTTTGCGTAGGCCCCAGGCATTAAAGTGTATTATTTCGAACTTTATCGAAAAAGTAACCCATCGTCGTTCAATTGAGGTCGAACTCTTCTCTTTTTGGCGAAGGCCCTAGGCCTTAAAGGGTGTTATTTCAAACTTATCGAAATAGTATCTTGTCATCTTTCGATTGAGGTCGAATTCTTCTCTTTTTGGCGAAGGTCCTTGACCTAAAAGTGTGTTATTTCGAACTTATCGAAATAGTAACCGGTCATCATTCGATCGAGGTCGAACTCTTCTCTTTTTTGCGAAGTCCCTAGGCATTAAAGGGTATTATTTCGAACTTATCAAAATAGTAACCCATCGTCGTTCGATCGAGGTCAAAATCTTCTCTTTTCGGAGAAGGCCCTTGACCTTAAAGGTTGTTATTTCAAACTTATCGAAATAGTAACCCATCGTCGTTCGATAGATGTCGAACTCTTCTCTTTTTGGCGAAGGCCCTAGGCCTTAAAGGGTGTTATTTCAAACTTATCGAAATAGTATCTTGTCATCATTCGATTGAGGTCGAATTCTTCTTTTTTTGGCGAAGGCCCTTGGCCTTAAAGGGTGTTATTTCGAACTTATCGAAATAGTAACTCGTCGTCATTTGATCGAGGTCAAACTCTTCTCTTATTGGCGAAGGCCCTTGGTCGTAAAGGGTGTTATTTTGAACTTACCGAAATAGTAGCCCGTCATCTTTCGATCGAGCTCGAACTTTTCTATTCTTGGCGACGTCCCTTGGCCTTAAAGGGTGTTATTTTGAACTTTATCGAAATAGTAACCTGTCGTCGTTCAATCGAGGTCGAACTTTTCTATTTTTGGCGAAGGCCCTTGGTATTTAAGTGTGTTATTTCAAACTTATCAAAATAGTAACCCGTCATCGTTCGATCGAGGTCGAACTCTTCTCTTGTTAGTGAAGGCTCTTGGCCTTAAAGTGTGTTATTTCAAACTTTATCGCAATAGTAACCCGTCATCATTTGATCGAGGTCAAACTCTTCTCTTTTTGGCGAAGGCCCTAGGCCTTAAAGGTTGTTGTTTCAAACTTATTAGAATAGTAACCCATCGTGGTTCGGTCGAGATCAAAATCTTCTCTTTTTGGCGAACGCCCTTGGTCTTAAAGGGAGTTATTTCGAACATATCGAAATAGTAACCCATCATCATTCGATCGAGGTCTAACACTTCTATTTTTTGCGAAAGCCCTTGGTCTTTAAGTGTGTTATTTCGAACCTATCGAAATAGTAACCTATCGTCGTTCGATCGAGGTCGGACTTTTCTCTTTTTTACGAAGGCCCTTGGCCTTAAAGGGTGTTATTTTGAACTTATCAAAATAGTAACCCGTCATCGTTCGATCGAGGTCGAACTCTTCTTTTTTTGGCGAAGGCCCTAGGCCTTAAAGGGTATTATTTCAAACTTATCGAAATAGTAACCGTCGTTATTTGATGGACATCGAACTCTCCTCTTGTTAGAGAAGGCCCTTGGCCTTAAAGTGTGTTATTTCGAACTTTATCGAAATAGTAACCCGTCGTCGTTCGTTCGAGGTCAAACTCTTCTCCTTTTGGCAAAGGCCCTTGGCCTTAAAGTGTGTTATTTCTAACTTTATCGAAATAGTAACCCGTCATCATTCGATCGAGGTCGAACTCTTATCTTTTTGGCAAAGGCCCTAGGCCGTAAAGGGTGTTGTTTCAAACTTATCGGAATAGTAACCCATCGTGGTTCGGTCGAGATCAAACTCTTCTCTTTTTGGCGAACTCCCTTGGCCTTAAAGGGTGTTATTTCGAACATATCAAAATAGTAACCCACCATCATTCGATCGAGGCCAAACTCTTCTCTTTTTGGTGAAGGCCCTTGGCCTAAAAGGGAGTTATTTTGAACTTATCAAAATAGTAGCCTGTCATCGTTCGATCGAGGTCGAACTCTTCTCTTTTTGGCGAAGGCCCTAGGCCTTAAATGGTGTTATTTCAAACTTATCGAAATAGTAACCGTCGTCGTTCGATCGAAATCGAACTCTCCTCTTATTAGAGAAGAACCTTGGCCTTAAAGTGTGTTATTTCAAACTTTATCGCAATAGTAACCCGTCATCATTTGATCGAGGTCAAACTCTTCTTTTATTGGCGAAGGCCCTAGGCCTTAAAGGGTGTTATTTCAAACTTATCGAAATAGTAACTGTCGTAATTCGATGGACATCGAACTCTCCTCTTGTTAGAGAAGGCCCTTGGCCTTAAAGTGTGTTATTTCAAACTTTATAGAAATAGTAACCCGTCGTCGTTCGTTCGAGGTCAAACTCTTCTCTTTTTGGCGAAGGCCCTTGGCCTAAAAGGGTGTTATTTCAAACTTATCGAAATAGTAACCCGTCATCGTTTGATCGAGGTCGAACTCTTCTCTTTTTGGCAAAGACCCTAGGCCTTAAAGGGTGTTATTTCAAACTTATCGAAATAGTATCATGTCATCGTTTGACTGAGGTCGAATTCTTCTCTTTTTGGCAAAGGCCTTTGGCCTTAAAGGGTGTTATTTCGAATTTATCGAAATAGTAACTCATCATCATTTGATCGAGGTCAAACTCTTCTCTTATTGGCGAAGACCCTTTGTCGTAAAGGGTGTTATTTCGAACTTACCGAAATAGTAGCCCGTCATCTTTCGATCGAGGTCGAACTTTTCTATTTTTGGCGAAGTCCCTTGGCCTTAAAGGGTGTTATTTTGAACTTTATCAAAATAGTAACCCATCGTCGTTCAATCGAGGTCGAACTCTTCTCTTTTCGGAGAAGGCCCTTGGCCTTTAAGTGTGTTATTTCGAACTTATCGAAATAGTAACCTATCGTCGTTCGATCGATGTCGAACTCTTCTCTTTTTGACGAAGGACCATTGCCTTAAAAGGTGTTTTTTCGAACTTATCAAAATAGTAACCCGTCATCGTTCGATCGAGGTCGAACTCTTCTCTTTTTGGCGAAGGCCCTAGGCCTTAAAAGGTGTTATTTCAAACATATAGAAATAGTATCTTGTCATTGTTCGATTGAGGTCGAATTCTTCTCTTTTTGGCAAAGGCCCTTGGCCTTAAAGAGTGTTATTTCGAACTTATCGAAATAGTAACTCGTCGTCATTTGATCGAGGTCAAACTCTTCTCTTATTGGCGAAGGCCCTTGGTCGTAAAGGGTGTTATTTCGAACTTACCGAAATAGTAGCCCGTCATCTTTCGATCGAGCTCGAACTTTTCTATTTTTGGCGAAGTCCCTTGGCCTTAAAAGGTGTTATTTCGAACTTTATCGAAATAGTAACCCGTCGTCGTTCAATCGAGGTCGAACTCTTCTCTTTTCGGAGAAGGCCCTTGGTCTTTAAGTGTGTTATTTCGAACCTATCGAAATAGTAACCTATCGTCGTTCGATCGAGGTCGGACTTTTCTCTTTTTGACGAAGGCCCTTAACCTTAAAGGGTGTTTTTTCGAACTTATCAAAATAGTAAATCGTCATCGATCGATCGAGGTCAAACTCTTCTCTTTTTGGCGAATTCCCTTGGCTTTAAAGGGTGTTATTTCGAACTTATCGAAATAGTAACCGTCGTCGTTCGAAAGAAATCAAACTCTCCTCTTGTTAGCGAAGGCCCTTGGCCGTAAAGTGTCTTATTTCGAACTTTATCGAAATAGTAACCAGTCGTTCGATTGAGGTTGAACTCTTCTTTTTTTGCTGAAGGCCCTTGGCCTTAAAGGGTGTTATTTCGAACTTATCGAAATAGTAGCCCATCATCGTTCGATCGAGGACAAACTCTTCTCTTTTTGGCGAAGGCCCTTGACCTAAAAGTGTGTTATTTCGAACTTATCGAAATAGTAACAAGTCATCGTTCGATCGAGGTCGAGCTATTCTCTTTTTTTTTGTAGTCCCTAGGCATTAAAGGGTATTATTTTGAACTTATCAAAATAGTAACCCATCGTCATTCGATCAAGGTCGAAATCTTCTCTTTTTGACGAAGGCCCTTAACCTTAAAGGGTGTTATTTCGAACTTTATCGAAATAGTAACCCGTCGTCGTTCGTTCGAGGTCAAACTCTTCTCTTTTTGGCGAAGGCCCTTGGCCTAAAACTGTGTTATTTTGAACTTATCGAAATAGTAACCCGTTATCGTTCGATCGAGGTCGAACTCTTCTCTTTTTTGCGTAGGCCCCAAGCATTAAAGTGTATTATTTCGAATTTTATCGAAATAGTAACCTGTCATCGTTCAATCGAGGTCGAACTCTTCTCTTTTCGGAGAAGGCCCTTGGCCTTAAAGGGTGTTATTTCAAACTTATCGAAATAATAACCCATCGTCGTTCGATCGATGTCGAACTCTTCTCTTTTTGGCGAAGGCCCTTGGCCTAAAAGTGTGTTATTTCAAACTTATCAAAATAGTAACCCATCAGCGTTCAATCGAGGTCGAACTCTTCTCTTTTTTGCGTAGGCCCCAGGCATTAAAGTGTATTATTTTGAACTTTATCGAAATAGTAACCCATCGTCGTTCAATTGAGGTCGAACTCTTCTCTTTTTGGCGAAGGCCCTTGGCCTAAAAGTGTGTTATTACGAACTTATCGAAATAGTAACCCGTCATCGTTCGATCGAGGTCGAACTCTTCTCTTTTTTGCGTAGGCCCCAGGCATTAAAGTGTATTATTTCGAACTTTATCGAAAAAGTAACCCATCGTCGTTCAATTGAGGTCGAACTCTTCTCTTTTTGGCGAAGGCCCTAGGCCTTAAAGGGTGTTATTTCAAACTTATCGAAATAGTATCTTGTCATCTTTCGATTGAGGTCGAATTCTTCTCTTTTTGGCGAAGGTCCTTGACCTAAAAGTGTGTTATTTCGAACTTATCGAAATAGTAACCGGTCATCATTCGATCGAGGTCGAACTCTTCTCTTTTTTGCGAAGTCCCTAGGCATTAAAGGGTATTATTTCGAACTTATCAAAATAGTAACCCATCGTCGTTCGATCGAGGTCAAAATCTTCTCTTTTCGGAGAAGGCCCTTGACCTTAAAGGTTGTTATTTCAAACTTATCGAAATAGTAACCCATCGTCGTTCGATAGATGTCGAACTCTTCTCTTTTTGGCGAAGGCCCTAGGCCTTAAAGGGTGTTATTTCAAACTTATCGAAATAGTATCTTGTCATCATTCGATTGAGGTCGAATTCTTCTTTTTTTGGCGAAGGCCCTTGGCCTTAAAGGGTGTTATTTCGAACTTATCGAAATAGTAACTCGTCGTCATTTGATCGAGGTCAAACTCTTCTCTTATTGGCGAAGGCCCTTGGTCGTAAAGGGTGTTATTTTGAACTTACCGAAATAGTAGCCCGTCATCTTTCGATCGAGCTCGAACTTTTCTATTCTTGGCGACGTCCCTTGGCCTTAAAGGGTGTTATTTTGAACTTTATCGAAATAGTAACCTGTCGTCGTTCAATCGAGGTCGAACTTTTCTATTTTTGGCGAAGGCCCTTGGTATTTAAGTGTGTTATTTCAAACTTATCAAAATAGTAACCCGTCATCGTTCGATCGAGGTCGAACTCTTCTCTTGTTAGTGAAGGCTCTTGGCCTTAAAGTGTGTTATTTCAAACTTTATCGCAATAGTAACCCGTCATCATTTGATCGAGGTCAAACTCTTCTCTTTTTGGCGAAGGCCCTAGGCCTTAAAGGTTGTTGTTTCAAACTTATTAGAATAGTAACCCATCGTGGTTCGGTCGAGATCAAAATCTTCTCTTTTTGGCGAACGCCCTTGGTCTTAAAGGGAGTTATTTCGAACATATCGAAATAGTAACCCATCATCATTCGATCGAGGTCTAACACTTCTATTTTTTGCGAAAGCCCTTGGTCTTTAAGTGTGTTATTTCGAACCTATCGAAATAGTAACCTATCGTCGTTCGATCGAGGTCGGACTTTTCTCTTTTTTACGAAGGCCCTTGGCCTTAAAGGGTGTTATTTTGAACTTATCAAAATAGTAACCCGTCATCGTTCGATCGAGGTCGAACTCTTCTTTTTTTGGCGAAGGCCCTAGGCCTTAAAGGGTATTATTTCAAACTTATCGAAATAGTAACCGTCGTTATTTGATGGACATCGAACTCTCCTCTTGTTAGAGAAGGCCCTTGGCCTTAAAGTGTGTTATTTCGAACTTTATCGAAATAGTAACCCGTCGTCGTTCGTTCGAGGTCAAACTCTTCTCCTTTTGGCAAAGGCCCTTGGCCTTAAAGTGTGTTATTTCTAACTTTATCGAAATAGTAACCCGTCATCATTCGATCGAGGTCGAACTCTTATCTTTTTGGCAAAGGCCCTAGGCCGTAAAGGGTGTTGTTTCAAACTTATCGGAATAGTAACCCATCGTGGTTCGGTCGAGATCAAACTCTTCTCTTTTTGGCGAACTCCCTTGGCCTTAAAGGGTGTTATTTCGAACATATCAAAATAGTAACCCACCATCATTCGATCGAGGCCAAACTCTTCTCTTTTTGGTGAAGGCCCTTGGCCTAAAAGGGAGTTATTTTGAACTTATCAAAATAGTAGCCTGTCATCGTTCGATCGAGGTCGAACTCTTCTCTTTTTGGCGAAGGCCCTAGGCCTTAAATGGTGTTATTTCAAACTTATCGAAATAGTAACCGTCGTCGTTCGATCGAAATCGAACTCTCCTCTTATTAGAGAAGAACCTTGGCCTTAAAGTGTGTTATTTCAAACTTTATCGCAATAGTAACCCGTCATCATTTGATCGAGGTCAAACTCTTCTTTTATTGGCGAAGGCCCTAGGCCTTAAAGGGTGTTATTTCAAACTTATCGAAATAGTAACTGTCGTAATTCGATGGACATCGAACTCTCCTCTTGTTAGAGAAGGCCCTTGGCCTTAAAGTGTGTTATTTCAAACTTTATAGAAATAGTAACCCGTCGTCGTTCGTTCGAGGTCAAACTCTTCTCTTTTTGGCGAAGGCCCTTGGCCTAAAAGGGTGTTATTTCAAACTTATCGAAATAGTAACCCGTCATCGTTTGATCGAGGTCGAACTCTTCTCTTTTTGGCAAAGACCCTAGGCCTTAAAGGGTGTTATTTCAAACTTATCGAAATAGTATCATGTCATCGTTTGACTGAGGTCGAATTCTTCTCTTTTTGGCAAAGGCCTTTGGCCTTAAAGGGTGTTATTTCGAATTTATCGAAATAGTAACTCATCATCATTTGATCGAGGTCAAACTCTTCTCTTATTGGCGAAGACCCTTTGTCGTAAAGGGTGTTATTTCGAACTTACCGAAATAGTAGCCCGTCATCTTTCGATCGAGGTCGAACTTTTCTATTTTTGGCGAAGTCCCTTGGCCTTAAAGGGTGTTATTTTGAACTTTATCAAAATAGTAACCCATCGTCGTTCAATCGAGGTCGAACTCTTCTCTTTTCGGAGAAGGCCCTTGGCCTATAAGTGTGTTATTTCGAACTTATCGAAATAGTAACCTATCGTCGTTCGATCGATGTCGAACTCTTCTCTTTTTGACGAAGGACCATTGCCTTAAAAGGTGTTTTTTCGAACTTATCAAAATAGTAACCCGTCATCGTTCGATCGAGGTCGAACTCTTCTCTTTTTGGCGAAGGCCCTAGGCCTTAAAAGGTGTTATTTCAAACATATAGAAATAGTATCTTGTCATTGTTCGATTGAGGTCGAATTCTTCTCTTTTTGGCAAAGGCCCTTGGCCTTAAAGAGTGTTATTTCGAACTTATCGAAATAGTAACTCGTCGTCATTTGATCGAGGTCAAACTCTTCTCTTATTGGCGAAGGCCCTTGGTCGTAAAGGGTGTTATTTCGAACTTACCGAAATAGTAGCCCGTCATCTTTCGATCGAGCTCGAACTTTTCTATTTTTGGCGAAGTCCCTTGGCCTTAAAAGGTGTTATTTCGAACTTTATCGAAATAGTAACCCGTCGTCGTTCAATCGAGGTCGAACTCTTCTCTTTTCGGAGAAGGCCCTTGGTCTTTAAGTGTGTTATTTCGAACCTATCGAAATAGTAACCTATCGTCGTTCGATCGAGGTCGGACTTTTCTCTTTTTGACGAAGGCCCTTAACCTTAAAGGGTGTTTTTTCGAACTTATCAAAATAGTAAATCGTCATCGATCGATCGAGGTCAAACTCTTCTCTTTTTGGCGAATTCCCTTGGCTTTAAAGGGTGTTATTTCGAACTTATCGAAATAGTAACCGTCGTCGTTCGAAAGAAATCAAACTCTCCTCTTGTTAGCGAAGGCCCTTGGCCGTAAAGTGTCTTATTTCGAACTTTATCGAAATAGTAACCAGTCGTTCGATTGAGGTTGAACTCTTCTTTTTTTGCTGAAGGCCCTTGGCCTTAAAGGGTGTTATTTCGAACTTATCGAAATAGTAGCCCATCATCGTTCGATCGAGGACAAACTCTTCTCTTTTTGGCGAAGGCCCTTGACCTAAAAGTGTGTTATTTCGAACTTATCGAAATAGTAACAAGTCATCGTTCGATCGAGGTCGAGCTATTCTCTTTTTTTTTGTAGTCCCTAGGCATTAAAGGGTATTATTTTGAACTTATCAAAATAGTAACCCATCGTCATTCGATCAAGGTCGAAATCTTCTCTTTTTGACGAAGGCCCTTGACCTTAAAGGGTGTTATTTCGAACTTTATCGAAATAGTAACCCGTCGTCGTTCGTTCGAGGTCAAACTCTTCTCTTTTTGGGGAAGGCCCTTGGCCTAAAACTGTGTTATTTCGAACTTATCGAAATAGTAACCCGTTATCGTTCGATCGAGGTTGAACTCTTCTCTTTTTCGCGTAGGCACCAGGCATTAAAGTGTATTATTTCGAACATTATCAAAATAGTAAACTGTCATCGTTCAATCGAGGTCTAACTTTTCTCTTTTCAGAGAAGGCCCTTGGCCTTAAAGGGTGTTATTTAAAACTTATCGATATAGTAACCCATCGTTGTTCGATCGATGTCGAACTCTTCTCTTTTTGACGAAGGCCCTTTGCCTTAAAGGGTGTTTTTAAAAACTTATCGAAATAGTAACCCATTATCGTTCGATCGAGGTCGAACTCTTCTCTTTTTTGCATAGGCCCCAGGCATTAAAGTGTATTATTTTGAACTTTATCGAAATAGTAACCCGTCATCGTTCAATCGAGGTCGAACTCTTCTCTTTTTGGCGAAGGCCCTAGGCCGTAAAGGGTGTTGTTTCAAACTTATCGGAATAGTAACCCATCGTGGTTCGGTCGAGATCAAACTCTTCTCTTTTTGGCAAACTCCCTTGGCCTTAAAGGGTGTTATTTCGAACATATTGAAATAGTAACCCACCATCATTCGATCGAGGCCAAACACTTCTCTTTTTGGTGATGGCCCTTGGCCTAAAAGGGTGTTATTTTGAACTTATCAAAATAGTAACCCGTAATCGTTCGATCGAGGTCGAACTCTTCTCTTTTTGGCGAAGGCCCTAGGCCTTAAAGGGTGTTATTTCAAACTTATCGAAATAGTAACCGTCGTCGTTCGATCGAAATCGAACTCTCCTCTTGTTAGAGAAGGCCCTTGGCCTTAAAGTGTGTTATTTCGAACTTTATCGAAATAGTAACCTGTCGCCGTTCGTTCGAGGTCAAACTCTTCTCTTTTTGGCGAAGGCCCTTGGCCTAAAAGGGTGTTATTTCAAACTTATCGAAATAGTAACCCGTCATCGTTTGATCGAGGTCGAACTCTTCTCTTTTTGGCGAAGGCCCTAGGCCTTAAAGGGTGTTATTTCAAACTTATCGAAATAGTATCTTGTCATCGTTTGACTGAGGTCGAATTCTTCTCTTTTTGGCAAAGGCCCTTGGCCTTAAAGGGTGTTATTTCGAATTTATCGAAATAGTAACTCGTCGCCATTTGATCGAGGTCAAACTCTTCTCTTATTGGCGAAGACCCTTGGTCGTAAAGGGTGTTATTTCGAACTTACCGAAATAGTAGCCCGTCATCTTTCGATCGAGGTCGAACTTTTCTATTTTTGGCGAAGTCCCTTGGCCTTAAAGGGTTTTATTTTGAACTTTATCAAAATAGTAACCCGTCGTCGTTCAATCGAGGTCGAACTCTTCTCTTTTCGGGGAAGGCCCTTGGCCTTTAAGTGTGTTATTTCGAACTTATCGAAATAGTAACCTATCGTCGTTCGATCGATGTCGAACTCTTCTCTTTTTGACGAAAGATCTTTTCCTTAAAGGGTGTTTTTTTGAACTTATCAAAATAGTAACCCGTCATCGTTCGATCGAGGTCGAACACTTCTCTTTTTGGCGAAGGCCCTAGGCCTTAAAGGGTGTTATTTCAAACATATCGAAATAGTATCTTGTCATCGTTCGATTGAGGTCGAATTCTTCTCTTTTTGGCAAAGGCCCTTGGCCTTAAAGAGTGTTATTTCGAACTTATCGAAATAGTAACTCGTCGTCATTTGATCGAGGTCAAACTCTTCTCTTATTGGCGAACGCCCTTGGTCGTAAAGGGTGTTATTTCGAACTTACCGAAATAGCAGCCCGTCATCTTTCGATCGAGCTCGAACTTTTCTATTTTTGGCGAAGTCCCTTGGCCTTAAAAGGTGTTATTTCGAACTTTATCGAAATAGTAACCCGTCGTCGTTCAATCGAGGTCGAACTCTTCTCTTTTCGGAGAAGGCCCTTGGTCTTTAAGTGTGTTATTTCGAACCTATCGAAATAGTAACATATCGTCGTTCGATTGAGGTCGGACTTTTCTCTTTTTGACGAAGGCCCTTAACCATAAAGGGTGTTTTTTCGAACTTATCAAAATAGTAAATCGTCATCGTTCGATCGAGGTCAAACTCTTCTCTTTTTGGCGAATTCCCTTGGCTTTAAAGGGTGTTATTTCGAACTTATCGAAATAGTAACAGTCGTCGTTCGAAAGAAATCGAACTCTCCTCTTGTTAGCGAAGGCCCTTGGCCGTAAAGTGTCTTATTTCGAACTTTATCGAAATAGTAACCAGTCGTTCGATTGAGGTTGAACTCTTCTTTTTTTGGTGAAGGCCCTTGGCCTTAAAGGGTGTTATTTCGAACTTATCGAAATAGTAGCCCATCATCGTTCGATCGAGGACAAACTCTTCTCTTTTTGGCGAAGGCCCTTGACCTAAAAGTGTGTTATTTCGAACTTATCGAAATAGTAACAAGTCATCGTTCGATCGAGGTCGAGCTCTTCTCTTTTTTTTTGTAGTCCCTAGGCATTAAAGGGTATTATTTTGAACTTATCAAAATAGTAACCCATCGTCATTCAATCAAGGTCGAAATCTTCTCTTTTTGACGAAGGCCCTTGACCTTAAAGGGTGTTATTTCGAACTTTATCGAAATAGTAACCCGTCGTCGTTCGTTCGAGGTCAAGCTCTTCTCTTTTTGGCGAAGGCCCTTGGCCTAAAACTGTGTTATTTCGAACTTATCGAAATAGTAACCTGTTATCGTTCGATCGAGGTTGAACTCTTCTCTTTTTTGCGTAGGCCCCAGGCATTAAAGTGTATTATTTCGAACATTATCAAAATAGTAAACTGTCATCGTTCAATCGAGGTCTAACTTTTCTCTTTTCGGAGAAGGCCCTTGGCCTTAAAGGGTGTTATTTCAAACTTATCGAAATAGTAACCCATCGTCGTTCGATCGATATCGAACTCTTCTCTTTTTGACGAAGGCCCTTTGCCTTAAAGGGTGTTTTTAAAAACTTATCAAAATAGTAACCCGTCATCGTTCGATCGAGGTCGAACTCTTCTCTTGTTAGTGAAGGCCCTTGGCCTTAATGTGTGTTATTTCTAACTTTATCGAAATAGTAACCGGTCATCATTCGATCGAGGTCGAACTCTTCTCTTTTTGGCGAAGGCCCTAGGCCGTAAAGGGTGTTGTTTCAAACTTATCGTAATAGTAACCCATCGTGGTTCGGTCGAGATCAAACTCTTCTCTTTTTGGCGAACTCCCTTGGCCTTAACGGGTGTTATTTCGAACATATCGAAATAGTAACCCACCATCATTCGATCGAGGCCAAACACTTCTCTTTTTGGTGAAGGCCCTTGGCCTAAAAGGGTGTTATTTTGAACTTATCAAAATAGTAACCCGTAATCGTTCGATCGAGGTCGAACTCTTCTCTTTTTGGCGAAGGCGCTAGGCCTTAAAGGGTGTTATTTCAAACTTATCGAAATAGTAACCGTCGTCGTTCGATCGAAATCGAACTCTCCTCTTGTTAGAGAAGGCCCTTGGCCTTAAAGTGTGTTATTTCAAACTTTATCGAAATAGTAACTCGTCGCCGTTCGTTCGAGGTCAAACTCTTCTCTTTTTGGCGAAGGCCCTTGTCCTAAAAGGGTGTTATTTCAAACTTATCGAAATAGTAACCCGTCATAATTCGATCGAGGTCGAACTCTTCTCTTTTTGGCGAAGGCACTAGGCCTTAAAGGGTGTTATTTCAAACTTATCGAAATAGTATCTTGTCATCGTTCAATTGAGGTCGAATTCTTTTCTTTTTGGCGAAGACCCTTGGCATTAACGGGTGTTATTTCAAACTTATCGAAATAGTAACCCGTCATCGTTCGATCGAGGTCAAACTCTTCTCTTTTTGGCGAAGGCCCTAGGCCTTAAAAGGTGATATTTCAAACTTATCGAAATAGTAACCCATCATCGTTTGGTTGAGGTCAAATTCTTCTCTTTTTGGCAAAGTCCCTTTGCCTTAAAGGGTGTTTTTTCGAACTTATCAAAATAGTAACCCGTCATCGTTCGATCGAGGTCAAACTATTCTCTTGTTAGTGAAGGCTCTTGGCCTTAAAGTGTGTTATTTCAAACTTTATCGCAATAGTAACCCGTCATCATTTGATCGAGGTCGAACTCTTCTCTTTTTGGCGAAGGCCCTAGGCCTTAAAGGTTGTTGTTTCAAACTTATTGGAATAGTAACCCATCGTGGTTCGGTCGAGATCAAACTCTTCTCTTTTTGGCGAACGCCCTTGGCCTTAAAGGGAGTTATTTCGAACATATTGAAATAGTAACCCATCATCATTCGATCGAGGTCAAACACTTCTCTTTTTGGCGATGGCCCTTGGCCTAAAAGGGTGTTATTTTGAACTTATCAAAATAGTAACCAGTCATCGTTCGATCGAAGTCGAACTCTTCTCTTTTTGGCGAAGGCCCTAGGCCTTAAAGGGTGTTATTTCAAATTTATCGAAATAGTAATCGTCTTCATTCGATGGACATCGAACTCTCCTCTTGTTAGAGAAGGCCCTTGGCCTTAAAGTGTGTTATTTCGAACTTTATCGAAATAGTAACCTATCGTCGTTCGATCGATGTCGAACTCTTCACTTTTTGACGAAGGACCTTTGCCTTAAAAGGTGTTTTTTCGAACTTATCAAAATAGTAACCCGTCATCGTTCGATCGAGGTCGAACTCTTCTCTTTTTGGCGAAGGCCCTAGGCCTTAAAGGGTGTTATTTCAAACTTATCGAAATAGTATCTTGTCATTGTTCGATTGAGGTCGAATTCTTCTCTTTTTGGCAAAGTCCCTTGGCCTTAAAGGGTGTTATTTCGAACTTATCGAAATTGTAACTCGTCGTCATTTGATCGAGGTCAAACTCTTCTCTTATTGGCGAAGGCCCTTGGTCGTAAAGGGTGTTATTTTGAACTTACCGAAATAGTAGCCCGTCATCTTTCGATCGAGGTCGAACTTTTCTATTTTTGGCGAAGTCCCTTGGCCTTAAAAGGTGTTATTTAGAACTTTATCAAAATAGTAACCCGTCGTCATTCAATCGAGGTCGAACTCTTCTCTTTTCGGAGAAGGCCCTTGGCCTTTAAGTGTGTTATTTCGAACTAATCGAAATAGAAACCTATCGGCGTTCGATCGAGGTCGAACTCTTCTCTTTTTGACGAAGGCCCTTGGCCTTAAAGGGTGTTTTTTCGAACTTATCAAAATAGTAAATCGTCATCGTTCGATCGAGGTCAAACTCTTCTCTTTTTGGCGAAGGCCCTTGGCCTAAAACTGTGTTATTTCGAACTTATCGAAATAGTAACCCGTTATCGTTCGATCGAGGTTGAACTCTTCTCTTTTTTGCGTAGGCCCCAGGCATTAAAGTGTATTATTTCGAACATTATCAAAATAGTAAACTGTCATCGTTCAATCGAGGTCTAACTTTTCTCTTTTCGGAGAAGGCCCTTGGCCTTAAAGGGTGTTATTTCAAACTTATCGAAATAGTAACCCATCGTCGTTCGATCGATATCGAACTCTTCTCTTTTTGACGAAGGCCCTTTGCCTTAAAGGGTGTTTTTAAAAACTTATCAAAATAGTAACCCGTCATCGTTCGATCGAGGTCGAACTCTTCTCTTGTTAGTGAAGGCCCTTGGCCTTAATGTGTGTTATTTCTAACTTTATCGAAATAGTAACCGGTCATCATTCGATCGAGGTCAAACTCTTCTCTTTTTGGCGAAGGCCCTAGGCCTTAAAGGGTGTTATTTTAAACTTATCGAAATAGTATCTTGTCATCGTTTGGTTGAGGTCGAATTCTTCTCTTTTTGGCAAAGTCCCTTGGCCTTAAAGGGTGTTATTTCTAACTTATCGAAATAGTAACTTGTCGTAATTTGATCGAGGTCAAACTCTTCTCTTATTGGCGAAGGCCCTTGGTCGTAAAGGGTGTTATTTCGAACATACCGAAATAGTAGCCCGTCATCTTTCGATCGAGGTCGAACTTTTCTATTTTTGGCGAAGTCCCTTGGCCTTAAAGGGTGTTATTTCGAACTTTATCAAAATAGTAACCCGTCATCATTCAATCGAGGTCGAACTCTTCTCTTTTCGGAGAAGGCCCTTGGCCTTTAAGTGTGTTATTTCGAACTTATCGAAATAGAAACCTATTGTCGTTCGATCGAGGTCGAACTCTTCTCTTTTTGACGAAGGCTCTTGGCCTTAAAGGATATTTTTTCGAACTTATCGAAATAGTAAATCGTCATCGTTTGATCGACGTCAAACTCTTCTCTTTTTGGCGAATTCCCTTGGCTTTAAAGGGTGTTATTTCGAACTTATCGAAATAGTAACTGTCGTCGTTCGAAAGAAATCGAACTCTCCTCTTGTTAGCGAAGGCCCTTGGCTGTAAAGTGTCTTATTTCGAACTTTATCGAAATAGTAACCAGTCGTTCGATTGAGGTTGAACTCTACTTTTTTTGGTGAAGGCCCTTGGCCTTAAAGGGTGTTATTTCGAACTTATCGAAATAGTAGCCCGTCATCGTTCGATCGAGGACAAACTCTTCTCTTTTTGGCGAAGGCCCTTGACCTAAAAGTGTGTTATTTCGAACTTATCGAAATAGTAATACGTCATCGTTCGATCGAGGTCGAACTCTTCTCTTTTTTTGTAGTCCCTAGGCATTAAAGGGTATTATTTTGAACTTATCAAAATAGTAACCCATCGTCATTCGATCAAGGTCGAAATCTTCTCTTTTTGACGAAGGCCCTTGACCTTAAAGGGTGTTATTTCGAACTTTATCGAAATAGTAACCCGTCGTCGTTCGTTCGAGGTCAAGCTCTTTTCTTTTTGGCGAAGGCCCTTGGCCTAAAACTGTGTTATTTCGAACTTATCAAAATAGTAACCCGTTATTGTTCGATCGAGGTTGAACTCTTCTCTTTTTTGCGTAGGCCCCAGGCATTAAAGTGTATTATTTCGAACATTATCAAAATAGTAAACTGTCATCGTTCAATCGAGGTCTAACTTTTCTATTTTCGGAGAAGGCCCTTGGCCTTAAAGGGTGTTATTTCAGACTTATCGAAATAGTAACCCATCGTCGTTCGATCGATATCGAACTCTTCTCTTTTTGACGAAGGCCATTTGCCTTAAAGGGTGTTTTTAAAAACTTATCAAAATAGTAACCCGTCATCGTTCGATCGAGGTCGAACTCTTCTCTTGTTAGTGAAGGCCCTTGGCCTTAATGTGTGTTATTTCTAACTTTATCAAAATAGTAACCCGTCATCATTCGATCGAGGTCGAACTCTTCTCTTTTTGGCGAAGGCCCTAGGCCGTAAAGGGTGTTGTTTCAAACTTATCGTAATAGTAACCCATCGTGGTTCGGTCGAGATCAAACTCTTCTCTTTTTGGCGAACTCCCTTGGCCTTAAAGGGTGTTATTTCGAACATATCGAAATAGTAACCCACCATCATTCGATCGAGGCCAAACACTTCTCTTTTTGGTGAAGGCCCTTGGCCTAAAAGGGTGTTATTTTGAACTTATCAAAATAGTAACCCGTAATCGTTCGATCGAGGTCGAACTCTTCTCTTTTTGGCGAAGGCCCTAGGCCTTAAAGGGTGTTATTTCAAACTTATCGAAATAGTAACCGTCGTCGTTCGATCGAAATCGAACTCTCCTCTTGTTAGAGAAGGCCCTTGGCCTTAAAGTGTGTTATTTCAAACTTTATCGAAATAGTAACCCGTCGCCGTTCGTTCGAGGTCAAACTCTTCTCTTTTTGGCGAAGGCCCTTGTCCTAAAAGGGTGTTATTTCAAACTTATCGAAATAGTATCTTGTCATCGTTCAATTGAGGTCGAATTCTTTTCTTTTTGGCGAAGACCCTTGGCATTAACCGGTGTTATTTCGAACTTATCGAAATAGTACCCCGTCATCGTTCGATCGAGGTCAAACTCTTCTCTTTTCGGAGAAGGCCCTTGGCCTTAAAGGGTGTTATTTCTAACTTATCGAAATAGTAACCCATCGTCGTTTGGTCGAGATCAAACTCTTCTCTTTTTGGCGAACGCCCTTGGCCTTAAAGGGAGTTATTTCGAACATATCGAAATAGTAACTCATCATCATTCGATCGAGGTCAAACACTTCTCTTTTTGGCGAAGGCCCATGGCCTAAAAGGGTGTTATTTTGAACTTATCAAAATAGTAACCAGTCATCGTTCGATCGAAGTCGAACTCTTCTCTTTTAGGCGAAGGCCCTAGGCCTTAAAGGGTGTTATTTCAAACTTATCGAAATAGTAATCGTTGTCATTCGATGGACATCGAACTCTATTCTTGTTAGAGAAGGCCCTTGGCCTTAAAGTGTGTTATTTCGAACTTTATCGAACTAGTAACCCGTCGTCGTTCGTTCGAGGTCAAACTCTTCTCTTTTTGGCGAAGGCCCTAGGCCTAAAAGAGTGTTATTTCAAACTTATCGAAATAGTAACCTGTCATCGTTCGATCGAGGTCGAACTCTTCTCTTTTTGGCGAAGGCCCTAGGCCTTAAAGGGTGTTATTTCAAACTTATCGAAATAGTATCTTGTCATCGTTTGGTTGAGGTCGAATTCTTCTCTTTTTGGCAAAGTCCCTTGGCCTTAAAGGGTGTTATTTTGAACTTATCGAAATAGTAACTCGTCGTCATTTGATCGAGGTCAAACTCTTCTCTTATTGGCGAAGGCCCTTGGTCGTAAAGGGTGTTATTTTCGAACTTACCGAAATAGTAGCCCGTCATCTTTCGATCGAGGTCGAACTTTTCTATTTTTGGCGAAGTCCCTTGGCCTTAAAGGGTGTTATTTCGAACTTTATCAAAATAGTAACCCGTCGTCATTCAATCGAGGTCGAACTCTTCTCTTTTCGGAGAAGGCCCTTGGCCTTTAAGTGTGTTATTTCGAACTTATCGAAATAGAAACCTATCGTCGTTCGATCGAGGTCGAACTCTTCTCTTTTTGACGAAGGCCCTTGGCCTTAAAGGGTGTTTTTTCGAACTTATCGAAATAGTAAATCGTCATCGTTTGATCGACGTCAAACTCTTCTCTTTTTGGCGAATGCCCTTGGCTTTAAAGGGTGTTATTTCGAACTTATCGAAATAGTAACCCATCATCATTCGATAGAGGTCAAACACTTCTCTTTTTGGTGAAGGCCCTCTGGCCTAAAAGGGTGTTATTTTGAACTTATCAAAATAGTAACCAGTCATCGTTCGATCGAAGTCGAACTCTTCTCTTTTTGGCGAAGGCCCTAGGCCTTAAAGGGTGTTATTTCAAACTTATCGAAATAGTAATCGTCGTCATTCGATTGACATCGAACTCTCCTCTTGTTAGAGAAGGCCCTTGGCCTTAAAGTGTGTTCTTTCGAACTTCATCGAAATAGTAACCCATCGTCGTTCGTTCGAGGTCAAACTCTTCTCTTTTTGGCGAAGGCCCTTGGCCTAAAAGGGTGTTATTTCAAACTTATCGAAATAGTAACCCGTCATCGTTCGATCGAGGTCTAACTCTTCTCTTTTTGGCGAAGGCCCTAGGCCTTAAAGGGTGTTATTTCAAACTTATCGAAATAGTATCTTGTCATCGTTTGGTTGAGGTCGAATTCTTCTCTTTTTGGCAAAGTCCCTTGGCCTTAAAGGGTGTTATTTCTAACTTATCGAAATAGTAACTCGTCGTCATTTGATCGAGGTCAAACTCTTCTCTTATTGGCGAAGGCCCTTGGTCGTAAAGGGTGTTATTTCGAACTTACCGAAATAGTAGCTCGTCATCTTTCGATCGAGGTCGAACTTTTCTATTTTTGGCGAAGTCCCTTGGCCTTAAAGGGTGTTATTTCGAACTTTATCAAAATAGTAACCCGTCGTCATTCAATCGAGGTCGAACTCTTCTCTTTTCGGAGAAGGCCCTTGGCCTTTAAGTGTGTTATTTCGAACTTATCGAAATAGAAACCTATCGTCGTTCGATCGAGGTCGAACTCTTCTCTTTTTGACGAAGGCTCTTGGCCTTAAAGGGTATTTTTTCGAACTTATCGAAATAGTAAATCGTCATCGTTTGATCGACGTCAAACTCTTCTCTTTTTGGCGAATGCCCTTGGCTTTAAAGGGTGTTATTTCGAACTTATCGAAATAGTAACAGTCATCGTTCGATAGAAATCGAACTCTCCTCTTGTTAGTGAAGGCCCTTGGCCTTAAAGTGTCTTATTTCAAACTTTATCGAAATAGTAACCCATCGTCGTTCGATTGAGGTTGAACACTTCTTTTTTGGCGAAGGCCTTTGGCCTTAAAGGGTGTTATTTTGAACTTATCGAAATAGTATCATGTCATCGTTCGATCGAGGTCAAACTCTTCTCTTTTTGGCGAAGGCCCTTGGCCTAAAAGTGTGTTATTTCGAACTTATCGAAATAGTAACCCGTCATCATTCGATCGAGGTCAAACTCTTCTCTTTTTTACGAAGTCCCTAGGAATTAAAGGGGTATTATTTCGAACTTATCGAAATAGTAACCCATCATCGTTCGATAGAGGTCGAAATATTCTCTTTTTGACGAAGGACCTTGACCATAAAGGGTGTTATTTCGAACTTTATCGAAATAGTAACCCGTCGTCATTCGTTCGAGGTCAAACTCTTTTCTTTTTGGCGAAGGCCCTTGGCCTAAAAGTGTGTTATTTCGAACTTATCAAAATAGTCCCCCGTTATCGTTCGATCGAGGTTGAACTCTTCTCTTTTTTGCGTAGGCCCCAGGCATTAAAGTGTATTATTTCGAACTTTATCGAAATAGTAACCTGTCGTCGTTATATCGATGTTGAACTCTTCTCTTTTTGGCGAAGGCCCTTGGCCTTAAAGGGTGTTATTTCGAACTTATCGAAATAGTAAACCATCGTCGTTCGATCGAGGTCGAACTCTTCTCTTTTTGACGAAAGCCCCTGACCTTAAAGGGTGTTATTTGGAACTTTATCGAAATAGTAACCCGTCGTCATTCGTTCGAGGTCAAACTCTTCTCTTTTTGGTGAAGGCCCTTGGCCTAAAAGGGTGTTATTTCAAACTTTTCGAAATAGTAACCCGTCATCGTTCGATCGAAGAAGAATTCTTCTTTTTTGGCGAAGGCCCTAGGCCTTAAAGGGTGTTATTTCAAACTTATCGAAATAGTATCCTATCGTCTTTCGATTGAGGTCGAATTCTTCTCTTTTTGGCGATGGCCCTTGGCCTTAAAGGGTGTTATTTCAAACTTATCGAAATAGTAACTCGTCGTCATTCGATGGAGGTCGAACTCTTCTCTTATTTGTGAAGGCCCTTGGTCGTAAAGGGTGTTATTTCGAACTTATCGAAATAGTAGCCCGTCATCGTTCGATCGAGTTCGAACTTTTTTCTTTTTGGCGAAGTCCCTTGGCCTTAAAGGGTGTTATTTCGAACTTTATCAAAATAGTAACCCGTCATCGTTCAATCGAGGTCGAACTCTTTTCTTTTCGGAGAAGGCCCTTTGCCTTAAAGGGTGTTATTTCAAACTTATCGAAATAGTAACCCGTTGTCGTTCGATCGATGTCGAACTCTTCTCTTTTTGACGAAGGCTCTTTGCCTTAAAGGGTGTTTTTTCGAACTTATCAAAATAGTAACCCGTCATCGTTCAATCGAGGTCGAACTCTTCTCTTTTTGGCGAATTCCTTTGGCCTAAAAGGGTGTTATTTCGAACTTATCAAAATAGTAACCCATCGTCGTTCGATCGAGGTCGAAATCTTCTCTTTTTGACGAAGGCCTTTGACCTTAAAGGGTGTTATTTCGAACTTTATCGAAATAGTAACCTGTCGTCGTTCGTTCGAGGTCAAACTCTTCTCTTTTTGGCGAAGGCCTCTGGCCTAAAAGTGTGTTATTTCGAACTTATCGAAATAGTAACCTGTTATCGTTCGATCAAGGTCGAACTCTTCTCTTTTTTGCATAGGCCCCAGGCATTAAAGTGTATTATTTTTAACTTTATTGAAATAGTAACCTGTCATCGTTCAATCAATGTCGAACTCTTCTCTTTTCGGAGAAGGCCCTTGGCCTTAAAGGGTGTTATTTCAAACTTATCGAAATAGTAACCCATCGTCGTTCGATCGATGTCGAACTCTTCTTTTTTTGACGAAGGCCCTTTGCCTTAAAGGGTATTTTTTCGAACTTATAAAAATAGTAACCTGTCATCGTTCGATCGAGGTCGAACTCTTCTCTTGTTAGTGAAGGCTCTTGGCCTTAAAGTGTGTTATTTCAAACTTTATCGCAATAGTAACCCGTCATCATTCGATCGAGGTCAAACTCTTCTCTTTTTGGCGAAGGCCCTAGGCATTAAAGGGTGTTGTTTCAAACTTATCGGAATAGTAACCCATCGTGGTTCGGTCGAGATCAAACTCTTCTCTTTTTGGCGAACGCCCTTGGCCTTAAAGGGTGTTATTTCTAACATATCGAAATAGTAACCCATCATCGTTCGATCGATGTCAAACTCTTCTCTTTTTGGTGAAGGCCCTTGGCATAAAAGGGTGTTATTTTGAACTTATCGAAATAGTAACCCGTCGTCGTTCGTTCGAGGTCAAATTCTTCTCTTTTTGGCGAAGGCCCTTGTCCTAAAAGGGTGTTATTTCAAACATATCGAAATAGTAACCCGTCATCGTTCGATCGAGGTCGAACTCTTCTCTTTTTGGCGAAGGCCCTAGGCCTTAAAGGGTGTTATTTCAAACTTATCGAAATAGTATCTTGTCATCGTTCGATTGAGGTCAAATTTTTCTCTTTTTGGCGAAGGCCCTTGGCCTTAAAGGGTGTTATTTCGAACTTATCGAAATAGTAACTCGTCGTCATTTGATCGAGGTCAAACTCTTTTCTTATTGGCGAAGACCCTTGGTCGTAAAGGGTGTTATTTCGAACTTACCAAAATAGTAGCCTGTCATCTTTCGATCGAGGTCGAACTCTTCTATTTTTGGCGAAGTCCCTTGGCCTTAAAGGGTGTTATTTCGAACTTTATCAAAATAGTAACCCGTCGTCGTTCGATCGATGTCGAACTCTTCTCTTTTTGACGAAAACCCTTTGCCTTAAAGGGTGTTTTTTCGAACTTATCAAAATAGTAACCCGTCATCGTTCAATCAAGGTCGAACTCTTCTCTTTTTGGCGAATGCCCTTGGCCTAAAAGGGTGTTATTTCGAACTTATCAAAATAGTAACCCGTCATCATTCAATCAAGGTCGAACTCTTCTCATACCCTTGGCCTAAAAGGGTGTTATTTCGAACTTATCAAAATATTAACCCATCGTCGTTCGATCGAGGTAGAAATCTTCTCTTTTTGACGAAGGCCCTTGACCTTAAAGGGTGTTATTTGTAACTTTATAGAAATAGTAACCCGTCGTCGTTCGTTCGAGGTCAAACTCTTCTCTTTTTGGCGAAGGCCTCTGGCCTAAAAGTGTGTTATTTCGAACTTATCGAAATAGTAACCCATTATCGTTCGATCGAGGTCAAACTCTTCTCTTTTTTGCATAGGCCCCAGGCATTAAAGTGTATTATTTTGAACTTTATCGAAATAGTAACCCGTCATCGTTCAATCGAGGTCGAACTCTTCTCTTTTTGGCGAAGGCCCTAGGCCGTAAAGGGTGTTGTTTCAAACCTATCAGAATAGTAACCCATCGTGGTTCGGTCGAGATCAAACTCTTCTCTTTTTGGCGAACGCCCTTGGCCTTAAAGGGTGTTATTTCGAACATATCGAAATAGTAACCCATCATCGTTCGATCGAGGTCAAACTCTTCTCTTTTTGGTGAAGGCCCTTGGCATAAAAGGGTGTTATTTTGAACTTATCGAAATAGTAACCCGTCGTCGTTCGTTCGAGGTCAAATTCTTCTCTTTTTGGCGAAGGCCCTTGTCCTAAAAGGGTGTTATTTCAAACATATCGAAATAGTAACCCGTCATCGTTCGATCGAGGTCGAACTCTTCTCTTTTTGGCGAAGGCCCTAGGCCTTAAAGGGTGTTATTTCAAACTTATCGAAATAGTATATTGTCATCGTTCGATTGAGGTCAAATTTTTCTCTTTTTGGCAAAGGCCCTTGGCCTTAAAGGGTGTTATTTCGAACTTATCGAAATAGTAACTCGTCGTCATTTGATCGAGGTCAAACTCTTTTCTTATTGGCGAAGGCCCTTGGTCGTAAAGGGTGTTATTTCGAACTTACCAAAATAGTAGCCTGTCATCTTTCGATCGAGGTCGAACTCTTCTATTTTTGGCGAAGTCCCTTGGCCTTAAAGGGTGTTATTTCGAACTTTATCAAAATAGTAACCCGTCGTCGTTCGATCGATGTCGAACTCTTCTCTTTTTGACGAAAACCCTTTGCCTTAAAGGGTGTTTTTTCGAACTTATCAAAATAGTAACCCGTCATCGTTCAATCAAGGTCGAACTCTTCTCTTTTTGGCGAATGCCCTTGGCCTAAAAGGGTGTTATTTCGAACTTATCAAAATAGTAACCCGTCATTGTTCAATCAAGATCGAACTCTTCTCTTTTTGGCGAATGCCCTTGGCCTAAAAGGGTGTTATTTCGAACTTATCAAAATATTAACCCATCGTCGTTCGATCGAGGTAGAAATCTTCTCTTTTTGACGAAGGCCCTTGACCTTAAAGGGTGTTATATGTAACTTTATAGAAATAGTAACCCGTCGTCGTTCGTTCGAGGTCAAACTCTTCTCTTTTTGGCGAAGGCCTCTGGCCTAAAAGTGTGTTATTTCGAACTTATCGAAATAGTAACCCATTATCGTTCGATCGAGGTCGAACTCTTCTCTTTTTTGCATAGGCCCCAGGCATTAAAGTGTATTATTTTGAACTTTATCGAAATAGTAACCCGTCATCGTTAAATCGAGGTCGAACTCTTCTCTTTTTGGCGAAGGCCCTAGGCCGTAAAGGGTGTTGTTTCAAACCTATCGGAATAGTAACCCATCGTGGTTCGGTCGAGATCAAACTCTTCTCTTTTTGGTGAATGCCCTTGGCCTTAAAGGGTGTTATTTCGAACATATCGAAATAGTAACCCATCATCGTTCGATCGAGGTCAAACTCTTCTCTTTTTGGCGAAGGCCCTTGGCCTAAAAGGGTGTTATTTTGAACTTATCAAAATATTAATCGTTCGATCGAGGTCGAACTCTTCTCTTTTTGGCGAAGTCCCTAGGCCTTAAAGGGTGTTATTTTAAACTTATCGAAATAGTAATCGTCGTCGTTCGATCGAAATCGAACTTTCCTCTTGTTAGAGAAGGCCCTTGGCTCTAAAGTGTGTTATTTCGAACTTTATCGAAATAGTATCCCATCGTCGTTCGTTCGAGGTCAAATTCTTCTCTTTTTGGCGAAAGCCCTTGGCCTAAAAGGGTGTTATTTAAAACTTATCGAAATAGTAACCCGTCATCGTTCGATCGAGGTAAAACTCTTCTCTTTTTGGCGAAGGCCCTAGGCCTTAAAGGGAGTTATTTCAAACTTATCGAAATAGTATCTTGTCATCGTTCGATTGAGGTCAAATTTTTCTCTTTTTGGCGAAGGCCCTTGGCCTTAAATGGTGTTATTTCGAAATTATCGAAATAGTAACTCGTCGTCATTTGATCGAGGTCAAACTCTTCTCTTATTGGCGAAGGCCCTTGGTCGTAAAGGTTGTTATTTCAAACTTACCGAAATAGTAGCCCGTCATCTTTCGATCGAGGTCGAACTTTTCTATTTTTGGCAAAGTCCGTTGGCCTTAAAGGGTGTTATTTCGAACTTTATCGAAATAGTAACCCATCGTCGTTCAATCGAGGTCGAACTCTTCTCTTTTCGGAGAAGGACCTTGGCCTTTAAGTGTGTTATTTCGAACTTATCGAAATAGTAACCTATCGTCGTTCGATCGAGGTCGAACTCTTCTCTTTTTGACGGAGGCCCTTGGCCTTAAAGGGTGTTTTTTCGAACTTATCAAAATAGTAAATCATCATCGTTCGATCGAGGTCAAACTCTTCTCTTGTTGGCGAATGCCCTTGGCGTTAAAGGGTGTTATTTCGAACTTATCGAATTAGTAACCGTCATCGTTTGATAGAAATCGAACTCTCCTCTTGTTTGTGAAGGCCCTTGGCCTTAGTGTCTTATTTCGAACTTTATCAAAATAGTCGTTCGATTGAGGTTGCAATCTTCTTTTTTTGGCGAAGGCCCTTGGCCTTAAAGGGTGTTGTTTTGAACTTATCGAAATAGTAGTCTGTCATCGTTCGATCGAGGTCAAACTCTTCTTTTTCTGGCGAAGGCCCTTGGCCTAAAAGTATGTTATTTCGAACTTATTGAAATAGTAACCCGTCATCATTCGATCGAGGTCGAAATCTTCTCTTTTTTGCGAAGTCCCTAGGCATTAAAGGGTATTATTTCGAACTTATCGAAATAGTAACCCATCATCGTTCGATCGAGGTCGAAATCTTCTCTTTTTGACGAAGACCCTTGAATCTAAAGGGTGTTATTTCGAACTTTATCGAAATAGTAACCCGTCATCGTTCGTTCGAGGTCAAACTCTTCTGTTTTTGGCGAAGGCCCTTGGCCTAAAAGTATGTTATTTCGAACTTATCGAAATAGTAACCTGTTATCGTTCGATCGAGGTCGAACTCTTCTCTTTTTTGCGTAGGCCCCAGGAATTAATGTGTATTATTTCGAACTTTATCGAAATAGTAACCCGTTGTCGTTCAATCAAGGTCGAACTCTTCCCTTTTTGGCGAAGGACCTTGGCCTTAAAGGGTGTTATTTAGAACTTATCGAAATAGTAACCCATCGTCGTTCGATCGAGGTCGAATTCTTCTCTTTTTGACGAAGGCCCTTGATCTTAAAGGGTGTTATTTGGAACATTATCGATATAGTAACCCGTCGTCATTCGTTAGAGGTCAAACCTTTCTCTTTTTGGCGAAGTCCCTTGGCCTAAAAGGGTGTTATTTCAAACTTATCGAAATAGTAACCCGTCTTCGTTCGATCGAGGTCGAAATCTTCTCTTTTTGACGAAGGCCCTTGACCTTAAAGGGTGTTATTTCTAACTTCATAGAAATAGTAACCCGTCGTTATTCGATCGAGGTCGAACTCTTCTCTTTTTTGCATAGGCCCCAGGCATTAAAGTGTATTATTTTGAACTTTATCGAAATAGTAACCCGTCATCGTTCAATCGAGGTCGAACTCTTCTCTTTTTGGCGAAGGCCCTAGGCCGTAAAGGGTGTTGTTTCAAACTTATCGGAATAGTAACCCATCGTGGTTCGGTCGAGATCAAACTCTTCTCTTTTTGGCGAACGCCTTTGGCCTTAAAAGGTGTTATTTCGAACATATCGAAATAGTAACCCATCATCGTTCGATCGAGGTCAAACTCTTCTCTTTTTGACGAAGGCCCTCGGCCTAAAAGGGTGTTATTTTGAACTTATCAAAATATTAATCGTTCGATCAAGGTCTAACTCTTCTCTTTTTGGCGAAGGCCCTAGGCCTTAAAGGGTGTTATTTTAAACTTATCGAAATAGTAACCGTCGTCGTTCGATCGAAATCGAACTCTCCTCTTGTTATAGAAGTCCATTGGCCTTAAAGTGTGTTATTTCGAACTTTATCGAAATAGTAACCCATCGTCGTTCGTTCGAGGTCAAATTCTTCTCTTCTTGGCGAAGGCCCTTGGTCTAAAAGGGTGTTATTTCAAACTTATCGAAATAGTAACCCGTCATCGTTCGATCGAGGTCGAACTCTTCTCTTTTTGGCGAAGGCCCTAGGCCTTAAAGGGTGTTATTTCAAACTTATCGAAATAGTATCTTGTCTTCATTCGATTGAGGTCAAATTTTTCTCTTTTTGGCGAACGCCCTTGGCTTAAAGGGTGTTATTTCAAAATTATCGAAATAGTAACTCGTCGTCATTTGATTGAGGTCAAACTCTTCTCTTATTGGCGAAAGCCCTTGGTCGTAAAGGGTGTTATTTCGAACTTACCGAAATAGTAGCCAGTCATCTTTCGATCGAGGTCGAACTTTTCTATTTTTAGTGAAGTCCCTTGGCCTTAAAGGGTGTTATTTCGAACTTTATCGAAATAGTAACCCGTCGTCGTTCAATCGAGTTCGAACTCTTCTCTTTTCGGAGAAGGCCCTTGGCCTTTAAGTGTGTTATTTCGAACTTATCGAAATAGTAACCTATCGTCGTTCGATCGAGGTCAAACTCTTCTCTTGTTGGCGAATGCCCTTGGCGTTAAAGGGTGTTATTTCGAACTTATCGAAATAGTAACCGTCATCGTTTGATAGAAATCGAACTCTCCTCTTGTTATTGAAGGCCCTTGGCCTTAAAGTGTCGTATTTCGAACTTTATCAAAATAGTCGTTCGATTGAGGTTGAAATCTTCTTTTTTTGGCGAAGGCCCTTGGCCTTAAAAGGTGTTATTTTGAACTTATCGAAATAGTAGTCTGTCATCGTTCGATTGAGGTCAAACTCTTCTTTTTTTGGCGAAGGTCCTTGGCCTAAAAGTGTGTTATTTCGAACTTATTGAAATAGTAGCCCGTCATCATTCGATCGAGGTCAAACTCTTCTCTTTTTTGTGAAGTCCCTAGGCATTAAAGGCTATTATTTCGAAGTTATCGAAATAGTAACCCATCATCGTTCGATCGAGGTCGAAATCTTCTCTTTTTGACGAAGACCCTTGACCTTAAAGGGTGTTATTTCGAACTTTATCGAAACAGTAACCCGTCATCGTTCGTTCGAGGTCAAACTCTTCTCTTTTTGGCGAAGGCCCTTGGCCTAAAAGTATGTTATTTCGAACTTATCGAAATAGTAACCCGTTATCGTTCGATCGAGGTCGAACTCTTCTCTTTTTTGCATAGGCCCCAGGCATTAAAGTGTATTATTTCGAACTTTATCGAAATAGTAACCCGTTGTCGTTCAATCGAGGTCGAACTCTTCCCTTTTTGGCGAAGGACCTTGGCCTTAACGGGTGTTATTTCGAACTTATCGAAATAGTAACCCATCGTCGTTCGATCGAGGTCGAACTCTTCTCTTTTTGAGGAAGGCCCTTGATCTTAAAGGGTGTTATTTGGAACATTATCGAAATAGTAACCCGTCGTCATTCGTTCGAGGTCAAACTTTTCTCTTTTTGGCGAAGGCCCTTGGCCTAAAAGGGTGTTATTTCAAACTTATCGAAATAGTAACCCGTCATCGTTCGATTGAGGTAGAATTCTTCTCTTTTTGGCGAAAGCCCTAGGCCTTAAAGGGTGTTATTTCAAACTTATCGAAATAGTATCCTGTCGTCGTTCGATTGAGGTCGAATTCTTCTTTTTTGGCGATGGCCCTTGGCCTTAAAAGGTGTTATTTCGAACTTATCGAAATAGTAACTCGTCGTTATTCGATGGAGGTCGAACTCTTCTTTTATTGGCGAAGGCCCTTGGTCGTAAAGGGTGTTATTTCTAACTTATCGAAATAGTAGCCCGTCATCGTTTGATCGAGGTCGAACGTTTCTCTTTTTGGCGAAGTCCCTTGGCCTTAAAGGGTGTTATTTCGAACTTTATCAAAATAGTAACCCGTCATCGTTCAATCGAGGTCGAAATCTTCTCTTTTCAAAGAAGGCCCTTGGCCTTAAAGGGTGTTATTTCAAACTTATCGAAATAGTAACCCGTCGTAGTTCGATCGATGTCGAACTCTTCTCTTTTTGACGAAGACCCTTTGCCTTAAAGGGTGTTTTTTCGAACTTATCAAAATAGTAACCCGTCATCGTTCAATCGAGGTCGAACTCTTCTCTTTTTGGCGAATGCCCTTGGCCTAAAAGGGTGTTATTTCGAACTTATCAAAATAGTAACCCGTCATCGTTCGATCGAGGTCAAACTCTTCTCTTTTTGGCGAAAGCCCTAGGCCTTAAAGGGTGTTATTTCAAACTTATCGAAATAGTAACCATCGTCGTTCGAGAAAAATCGAACTCTCCTCTTGTTAGCGAAGGCACATGGCCTTAAAGTGTCTTATTTCTAATTTTATCGAAATAGTAACCCGTCGTCATTCAATCGAGGTCAAACTCTTCTCTTTTTGGCGAAGGCCCTTGGCCTGAAAATGTGTTATTTCGAACTTATCGAAATAGTAACCCGTCATCGTTCGATCGAGGTCGAACTCTTCTCTTTTTTACGAAGGCCTTAGGCATTAAAGGGTATTATTTCAAACTTTATCGAACTAGTTACCCGTCGTCGTTCAATCGAGGTCGAACTTTTCTCTTTTTGACGAATGCCCTTGTCCTTAAAGGGTGTTATTTCGAACTTATCGAAATAGTAACCTGTCGTCGTTCGAACGAGGTCTAACTCTTATCTTTTTATCGAAGGCCCTTGGCCTTAAAGGGTGTTATTTCGAACTTTATCGAAATAGTAACACGTCATTGTTCGATCGAGGTCGAACTCTTCTCGTTTTGGCGAAGGCCCTTGGCATTAAAGGGTGTTATTTCGAACTTATCAAAATAGTAACCCATCGCCCTTTGATCGAGGTCGAACTCTTCTCTTTATGGCGAAGGCCTTTGAATTAAATGGTGTTATGTCGAACTTATCAGAATAGTAACATGTCATCATTCGATCGATGTCGAACTCTCCTCTTGTGAGCGAAGGCCCTTGGCCTTAAAGTGTGTTGTTTCGAGCATTATCGAAATAGTAACCCATCGTCGTTCCATCAAGGTCGAACTCTTCTCTTTTTGGCGAAGGCCCGTGGCCTTAAAAGGTGTTATTTCGAACTTATTGAAATAGTAACCCATTGTCATTCGATCGAGGTTGAACTCTTCTCTTATTGGCAAAGGCCCTTGGCATTAAAGGGTGTTATTTTGAACTTATCGAAATAGTAAACCATCGTCGTTCGATCGAGGTCGAACTCTTCTCTTGTTGGCGAAGGCCCTTGGCCTTAAAGGGTGTTATTTCGAACTTATCGAAATAGTAACCCGTTGCCATTCGATCGAGGTCGAACTTTTCTCTTTTTGGCGAAGGACCTTGTCCTTAAACGGTGTTATGTTGAACTTATTGAAATAGTAACCCGTCGTTGTTCGATCGAGGTCGAACTCTTCTCTTGTTGGCGAAGGCCCTTGGACTTAAAGGGTGTTATTTCGAACTTATCGAAATAGTAACCCTTCGTTGTTCGATCAAGGTCTAACTCTTCTCTTTTTGGCTAAGGACCTTGGCCTTAAAGGGTGTTATTTCTAACTTATCGAAATAGTAACCCGTCGTTGTTCGATCGAGGTCGAACTCTTCCCGTGTTGGCGAAGGCCCTTGGCCTTAAAGGGTGTTATTTCGAACTTATCAAAATAGTAACCCGTCGTGGTTTGATCGAAGTCGAACTCTTCGCTTTTTGGTGAAGGCCCTTGGCCTTAAAGGGTGTTATTTCGAACTTATCGACATAGTAACCCGTCGTTGTTCGATCGAGGTCAAACTCTTCTCTTTTTGGCAAAGGCCCTTGGCATTAAAGGGTGTTATTTCTAACTTTATCGAAATAGTAACCCGTCGTCATTCGATCGAAGTCGAACTCTTCTCTTTTTGGCGAAGGCCCTTGGCATTAAAGGGTGTTATTTCGAACTTATTAAAATAGTAACTCGTAGTCGTTTGATCGAGGTCGAACTCTTCTCTTTTTGGCGAACGCCCTTGGCCTTAAAGGGTGTTATGTCGAACTTATCAAAATAGTAACTGTAGACATGTAATTTTTTAACCTCCCCGAAATTTTATTCCTTTAATGCTTAGATATTAATTTTAGGTCTAATAGTACTATTTTCAAAAAACAAAACTACTAAAATATTTTCCTTTATTTTAGATAGTTTATATTTTGTCTTGTTAGTTATACTCTTAAAAAATATATACAAAAATAGCCTTGACATTTAGTTTTAGAAAGAAAAACAAAAATAAAATAAATTTATTTACTTATTTTAGTATTTAAGTTTTAGGATTGGATAAATATCAAATAATGTTTAAATTACTTTAATATAGCTTTTAGTTTCTTTTAATATTTCTTTGTTAAGCTCAAAACAATGAAAAAAATAAAAAGAAAAAAATGAAAACGAACAAAAACAAACAAAAGAAGATTGAAACAAAATAAGAAAATAAAGAAAAACGAAAAAAAGAGTAAAAGTCTTTAAAAGGAATGGAAGAAACAAAGAAAGAAGGGAACAAAAGAATTCAAGAAGGAATATGGAAGTGGTCCCCTTTCCCCTTGTTTTTTGCTCCACACCATGTGTCATTTTCCTTAATTCAAAGATTCATTTTTTAGAACCAATTGCTTTGTGACACCTAGCTTTTTCTATAACCATTTTTATTCCCTCCTATCCAAATTCACATGCACACTCACGTCCTGAAGAAGGGAAAAGGGCTGGGGAATCTTTCCTTTCACGTTTTTTCCTTTCTATATAACACATGCACACGCTGAAAAAAAGAAGAAAAAAAGGATGGAAAATAGATCTGGGCAAAGTTGGGAATGGGAGAAAAAAGCAGAGTTTCATCTTCTTCTTCTTAAACATAGTTTTACCCATTTTCTATGGTGGGCAAAAACTAAGCAACCTCAACCAATCGGAACCCTCCAACACCACCCTACATACTCACGCACAGCGGTAACACAACACCTCACGGCAAAGCTCCAAAATCAGTTGCTATTTTCTCCATAGACCTGGACCTTAGAACTCTAATGTTATAACTTATTCTTCAAGGAATAACACAACAGTAAAGCTAGCAAATTCAACAGTTGTAGCTTCCCTATTTCACTCTCAATACAATTCAAAACAATCACTAATTTCACGTCAAAAAGAATATATATATATATATATACACGTCGGAGTCGATCCAAGTAATGCGCGGAGTTACGAGATTTTCCAGTAAGATTTCCATGTTCTAGTCGCGGTTCGATCGAAGCTACGATCTATCAAAGTTCTGTTTGCGCTCCGGAGATGTGTCATTTCATGCATATCTAGAGCTTTGTTCCACTGTATGCAATAGAAAAGAAAAATTATCAATAAAGGTCTGTTTTCATCTTTCCCTTCATTTTAGTTCCTCGTCTCTATTTTTGATCATATCTTATCCATGTTATTACTCATTTTCTCTAATTCACTCGAATAGTTCTGAGTATAGATTGTCATTTGTTTTTATATGGTCATTATTGCTAAATATTGTAGTGACTGCTTTGTTTGTCTCAATAGATTAAAAATCTATAACTTGGAGCCCTCTTGTTTGTTATTCATCAATAGAAATGGGGCTTAAGTTGCTGAACAGATTAGTTTTTTGGAACACAAAAGATTTTTCTATTTATTATCTTTATTAATTTATGGTTTTGAAATCTTGTTCAAGTTCGTTTATGAAGCTGAATATAAAAAACTTTAAGAATTAGAGCTAGATGGATATAGTGCTTTAAATAAGCTCAATAATGGGCCAAATAATATTTTTTAGCCTAATTCAACAAGAGCTATAGTGAATCTAATCCTTGTAAATATACGTTGTTGGCCCATTTTGTTCTTTTAGTTCATAATAAATAATTACTGATTCCAAAATTATTAGCATGTCTTAGGCAAATTCTTAATAAATAAATTATCGTGACTATGGGTATGGTTCCCGTGACATGGTCATGATACATAATTCCCAACTCGGGTGTACATTTCATGTGACCCAAATTTTAATCTCAACAACGTTAAATAAAATATATCGCGGATCGCGGGTGCATTTCATGTGGTGCAATCCAAAGACATGTTTTGTATAATGTTGAAATTTTCCTGAAAAATGAATTAAAATGTGGTTTAAAGTATAAAAGCACATAGGTTGAAATTGTTTTAAAATCAGATAATGGGCCAATTATAATAGTTTAAGCGACCGTGCTAGAACCACGGAATCCGAGGGTGCCTAACACCTTCCCTCGGGTTAACAGGATTCCTTACTCAGAATTTCTGGTTCGCAGAATTCAAAAGGAAAGTCGAAATTTCCTCGATTTGGGATTTAGAATATACCGGTGACTTGGGACACCAAATAAACTATCCCAAGTGGCGACTCTGATTTGAATAAATAATCCCATTTCGAATAATGTCACTTAAATTGGAAAAACTCCCTTGTATACCCTTTCGGGGTGTAGTGAAAAAGGAGGTGTGACAGCTCTGGCGACTCTGCTGGGGATCGAACCCAGAATCTCTGGTTCAGTGTTTAAGAATTCGAGCTTAGAATAACTGTTATAGTTGGTTTGTTTTATCTGATTTTTACATGTTGAGCCTAATGTGCTAAATGCCGCTTTTACCGCTTTGATATTGTTTGGACTGTATATAAATTGCTACGAAACCCTCCTCTCTCTGAGTCTTCTAAATCATCTGGGAAGTGTGCACTTCGTGTGACTTCTTTTCTTTTAGAGTCTTATCCCAATTCTAGAACAATGTTTGGATAAGTTGCAAAGCCGGTGAAGCTTCTGTATTCCCGGTATACTGGCCACCCTCGACTCGAGCTGTCCGCTCGAGTAAGCCAGGTCTAGAACAATACACCCAAGTTTTAAACCTAGAATAACATAGCCTCATGCCGGATCCCTAGTAGGAACGCTTGTTTGCATCACGTGCATCTGACTTTGGGGACTCAACACAGGGGTTGGGTCCGTCTAGGACAGGTGTACCTAAATTAAAAGACCATCCTGATGCATCTTACGTGCTACTTGCGTATCCATTTATTTCGGCTTGCATGTTGACTCGCTTCTAGAATAGGGAAAGAAAATAAAATAAAGAAAAGAGAAAAAAATAAAATAAAAAGAAGGAGAAAGAAGAAAAAAGAAAAGAGAGTGAGAGGTAGGTATTAGAAATATCCAGAAACTCTGCCGAAATTTTGAAAAAAGAAAAGTCATTTCAAAATAAGTCATATTTTTCTGTTCCGCCAAAATTGAGCGAACTACGCGGGTCTGATTCTCACCGGATGTGAGGTACGTAGGCAAACATCATCGGTTACGGCCCATAATTTTCAAAAAATCCAAAAATATTTACCTTTACTTCCTCCTTAGAAAAGTCTTTTTTTTTATACTCCAATTTTCAAAAATCCAAAAATATTTTCCATTACTTGCTTCTTTAGAAAGCCTTTCTTTTAGACCCTAATTTTGTTTTTAAAAAAAATATACAAAAATATTTTCTTTTAATTTCTTCCAAAAAATCCAAAAATATTTTCATTCTTCTTTCAAATTGAAAAGAAAATTCAAAATTCAAAAATATTTTCTTAGAAGCATTTCTTTCATAAATTCAAAATAAAAATCTAAAAATATTTTCTTTCTTCTTTAGAAGTTTTTCTTTCGAAATTCCAGAAAAAAAATTCAAAAAAAAAAATTTTCTTCTTTAGTAGTCTTTCTTTGCAAAAATGCTGGAGAAAAATTAATATCCAAAAATATTCTCTTTCTTCTTTATAAGTCTTTCTTTCGAAAAAATAAATTCAAAAAAAATTAGTTTATTTATTTTATTCATGATCTTCCCGAACTACGCAAGATCTGATTCATGTTCCCACATGATACGTAGGCAACCCACCTCAGGTTCGATCAACCATTGAAAAGAAAGATGAAAAAAATGAAAAAAAAAAGAAGAAAAAAATGAAAAAATGATATGTTTTGTTTTGAATTGTGAAGAAAGTTGAGGTGGTCGGTTTGTGGTAAGCGGGAAACACAAGATCCAGGGAAAAATGATAACTGACATCGAAGCTGTTACAAGTGATCAAGAGACTCAGGGTCAGAGGGTTCAACAAGAGGCTATTGTGTTTGAGAGAAATAGAATACTAAAACAGCAAATGGCCGAAATGTGTCAAGCATGGGCCAGTGGTCAAGGACAGCCTCATCATGAGTCACAATTTGCTACACAGCAAGAGCAGTACCACTCTCCTGAGTACCACTCGTACTCATTTGATCTTCCTGCAAACATTGAAAAGCCTGCCCGAAAGATGGTACAAGAAGAAATGACCCAAAGAGTGAAAATCTTATAACAACGGTTGAAAAACATGCAAGGGTTGGCAGGTCAAAAGAGTGTAGCCTTAAAAGATCTATGTATGTTCCCCGATGTCCACTTGTCGTCTGGTTTCAAGACTCCCAAATTATAAAAGTATGATGGACATGGAGACCCTATAGCCCACCTGAAAAGGTATTGCAATCAATTGAGAGGTGCGGGAAGAAATGAAGAATTGTTGATGGCTTATTTTGGGGAAAGACTTACGGGAGTAGCATCCGGATGGTTTTTGGATCAAGACACATCTCGCTGGTACGTTTGGAATGACATGGCACAGTCCTTTGTCAATCGGTTCCAATACAACATCGACATTGCCCCAGACCGCATTTCCCTTTCAAACCTAAAGAAGAAACCAAGTGAAAGTTTCAGGGAATATGCCATTAAATGGAGAGAGCAAGCAGCTCGAGTTAAGCCACCCATGGATGACCACGAGCTAATCACTGTCTTCCTTCAAGCACAAGAGCCATATTACTTTCAAAACATGATGTCCGCAGTTGGCAAATTCTTCTCGGAAGCAATCAAAATGGGAGAAATGGTAGAGAATGGTCTTAAGACATGCAAAATTATAAGTCAAGCAGTTTTTAAAGCCGCAACTCAGGCTGTCCGGGTTGAATCTAATAATTTTAGCGACACAAATGAGAAGGCTGAAGAAATCATGATGACATCAGGGTCAAGAAGAGGTCCCAGGAGAATATCTCGAAGGTATGAGCAGCCTACTCAAGTTTTCCATGACTCCCCTGAGCAGTATTATCCACCTCAGAACCCTCAATACTTTGTCGCTCCACCTCAGTATGTTGTCCAGCCACCAACACACCCTAGAAGGCGAGCACGATCATCACAAAATCTCCACCAGCTTCCACAAAATTTTCAGGTACCCTATAACCCACATCCAAGCCAGAGGTATAGAGGGGAACAAAAGTTGAAAGATAATTTTACACCAATAGGAGAGTCCTATGCAAGATTATTTGAGAAGTTAAAGCATTATGACATGATTGCACCTATTCTTCCAAATCATGTGGACCCACGTGCAAGAAGCTTTGACCCTTCTAAAAGGTGTGAATACCATTCCAATGCCCAGGGGCACAATGTTGAAAGCTGTCGGGATTTGAAAAGAGAAATAGAAAGGATGATCCAGGAAAATCTGATTGTGATCCAAGACAGTGACACCCAGAATATCGTGCAGAATCCTTTACATGCACATCATGATGTACACGTTGTGGGTATGATGCCTGGTGACATGGAGTTTGAGAATTCTCTCGGGAGCTTGCTTACTGAAGTTAATGATGTTGAAATTGGAGAAGGCTCTGTTGATTCTGATGACCAAATTTGTGGCTAAATGTCAAGCCTAGCAATTGAAAAGTCATTCCCTCTTCATTAGGAAGGAATCTTGGTAGCTTGTTTTGATGTTTTTTCTATTATCTAGGTTATTTCAGGGTTGTGATCCATATTTTATTTGTTTTATTGAGTCAAACCCTTATATCCCTCCATTCTGTCTGTGTGAGTTTTGTCCGTTTGTTCTATTGCTATTTTCATTATTCGGGTTATTTTAAGGTTGTAACTTGTATTTTAGGTTGCTTATTTAGTTGTAAAACCCTTTCATCCTTTACTCAATAAAATACGGTTTGTCCTTTTGAGTCATTCTGTTCCTAGTTCTTTTGTCGCTAGTTCTAATGACATGACATGCATGCGGAAATTTTGGCCAGATCTTAGGAACTGATTTAATTTGGAATTTGATAACTAAAAAAAATATACTTTTGAGGATGAATAAAGAGTTGGAATACTTTTGAACTAAGGTCGAGTAAAATTCACCTTCAAATTATTGTGAAGATCGATCTTGAGGATATTTAATCAATTGAAGTTTGTTGAAAAGTTTGTCACTAAGGTATGGAGAAATGTCTTGTGACCACGGCACACCAAGAAGACAGACATGTTCATCAATGTCGTGATTGCGAAAGGATACTATGTTTAGCGTTCTCAAGGCTGAGAGGCCCTTTTTCTGCTACCCAAACACTTTATACCCTTTGTCACCCCTTTTGCGCCGTGTTATTTTCTTTGATTACCCTCTTTTGGAATCAAGTTTTGAGTCAAAAAAAAGAGAAAAAAGAAAAAGTCCATGTCCCAAGAGTACAAACTGGGGCAGCTCTTTGAAAGTTCAAGTGAAAAAAAGAAGAAGAAAGAAGAAGAAAAAAGAATTGTCGAAGGTCCATGCCCTCAAAAATAGAAGCTGGACAAATAAAAAGGGAAAAAGAAAAGGACAAAAAAAGAGAAGAAAAATAAAAGAAAAAAAAAGAAAAAGAAAAAAAAAGAAACAGAAAGAAAGATGAAAAATAGTTTAGATCAGATGTTTGAACTACGTTCGACCTGATTCCATTAAAAAAGGAATACGTAGGCACCCTCACGGTTCGGTCCAACCAAATAAGAATTCAAAAAAAAAGAGAAAAATAGAAAAAATAGAAAAATCCAAAAAATTCCCAGCATCTGAAACTGGGGCAAAGATTTTATTTCATTTTTGAAAGAGTCAATTCCAAGAGTTGTAAGTCTACAACCCCTCATTTTGAGTTTATTTTGAGCTTTCATGCCGTCCTTTCTTTTCAATCCTATCCAATAAACCTTCCAAATAAAGACCTCCCAATATGCCTTTAAGAATGCCAAGAGACGCATGCAATGAGCAACAGTTGTCACACGACGTAGAACATCGTCGAGTTTCTCACAAAAAGAGAGAAAGAAAAAGAAAAAATGAGAGACTCTTATTAGTGAAAACCCTCACGGGCACTACAAGGCGACGGTAAGCAAGGATGAATAAATGAGAGAGACTTGTTGGTGAAAACTCCTCAGGGCACCACTAGTCGAAAGTGAGTCATAAAGCTGGTGTGAAGAATTGACATAAACAAGTCCGACTTCAAAGGTCATAAGAATAGTGAAAGGGAAGAGTGAATTAGTTTGATAGATCAGCCACTATGTCTAAAATGCATGTCATGACCATTAAGGCTAGTTATTGAAAAACAAAAGAGAAAAAAAAAGAAGCGAAAAATAAAGAAGAAAAAACTCTTCCTTCTGTCCTTCCGACAGGGCATTTTTGTTAATACTTGTTTCTTTGCATAATTTGTGTTCTTCGCTCTGAGTCAGTCCTTGCCAAAACAAGCAAGAAAAGATTCCAAAATCTGCTACCAGCTTTTCAGTTGCATAAAGTAAATTTGGCCTGCACTCAGTTGTTATTGTCAATATACCTTGAGGATTCATATAAAGGCTTCCCCAAAAAGACTCTTGTCAGCCTGCTTGGAGAAAGAAAAATAACTTGTGGTTCTCTCTGACAGACAAATTGCTCAAAAGCAGGAAGTCATTTCAGATATCAGAAAAGGTCATCTAAGAAAAGATCTCCAGTTGGGATAATGCTGATTGAGCTAGAAATACAATGGTACCAGGTGTGACACTATTAGGGTTGATGCAAAGCAAAGGTCTCTTGAAGCCGACTCAAGCTGATTGAGCAGAAGCCAAGCTACCCAAGACTCAAGGCCACAAACCGACCACCATTTTCAAAACTGACAAATTTTTCTTTGTATGAACCAGAAACAAAGCAGTGCAAGGAAAGTGGTTCAAAAAAAAGAGAATAAAAAGAAAAGAAGAAAAGAGCCGACAAAGGGAAGTTTCTCAAATCTTTGCCTTTATTTGTCTTGCTATTATGCATCAAATCTTGCCATTGATTTTCACATTTTTCCTCCTAGGATCAAAATCTTAGTCCGATGAATCTTTCTCCTAAGATAGAAAACCTAGTCTGATGAATTTTCTCCTAGGATAAAAATCTTAGTCTGATGAATTTTTCTACTAAGATAGAAAACCTAGTCTGATGAATTTTCTCCTAGGATAGAAATCTTAGTCTGATGAATTTTTCTCCTAAGATAGAGGACCTAGTCTGATAAACTTTCTCCTAGGATCAAAATCTTAGTCTGATGAATTTTTCTCCTAAGATAGAAGACCTAGTCTGATGAATTTTCTCCTAGGATAAAAATCTTAGCCTGATGAATCTTTCTCCTAAGATAACAAAAAAGAGGACCTAGTCTAATGAATTTTCTCCTAGGATCGAAATCTTAGTCTGATGAATCTTTCTCCTAAGATAGAAAACCTAGTCTGATGAATTTTCTCCTAGGATAAACGTCTTAGTCGGATGAATCTTTCTCCTAAGATACCAAAAAAAGAGAAAAAGGACCTAGTCTGATGAATTTTCTCCTAGGATTAACGTCTTTGTCTGATGAATCTTTCTCCTAAGATAGAAAACCTGGTCTGATGAATTTTCTCCTAGGATATTTTGAAAAAAAGGAAGTCTAAATTTGAAAAAAAAAGGAAGTCATTTTTTTAGTTCTTAAGTTATCAATGTTTAGTTTTATTGAAATCAGGGGCCCCGCCTGTAGAATAGGGTCAGTCTTTACTTCAGTCAAGCTTAGTTTATAGTTTTCTCAGTCAAGTCTTTAGTTTTACTCTCATCATTGCATCAATAGCATAGGTGATTTACAGTTCTGTTAACACTCACAGATGTTTCCAATATCAAACTAGGGCAGGAAAATTTCTTTTGTTTTCTCTATTTTATTGTAATCAGGCGCCCACCTGGAGAACAAGGGAAGACAACTCAAGTTTCTAGGGAAAGCAGTGTCAAAGGAAGACAACTCAAGTTTCAAGGGAAAGTAGTTTCGAAGGAAGACGGTTCAAGTTTCAAGGGAAAATGGTTCAAGGTGCAAGGGAAAACAGTGTCAAGTAACAAGAGAATACGGTTCAAGTTCAGCAATCAGGCGCCCACCTGAAAAAAAGGGAATTCAATTCAGAATGCAATTCAGGTCAGCAACAAAAGAAGCTCGCGTCAAGAATGCGCGTCAACAGTCTGAGATGATCAACAGAAGTTAGTCACAATCCAAAATAAAAAGAAAAAAAACAAAAAGAAAGACAAGAAGTGAATCCAAATGCAGAAGTTATTGAAAGATGTGAGCTGCTCAAGACATGGCTGAGGTCACAAGCTATGCATGTCCCGTCTTGATTTGAAAAAGATGAAGAAGATTGAACCAACACCTGCGACTAACAAGCATTAAGATTCAGATCAGGGCCCGCATGAAGAACCAACAAAGACTCAAGATCAAGCTTCAGAAGATTCATAGATAGGAATCTTGTAACTCGTAGCTGATAGGCTTAGTTAGTCTTTTTCATTTTTGATTTTGATGTAATAACTGGACCGCGGACCGGAACCTCGGCAGAACGGCACCTCGACTGGCTCTCCGCCTCGGCATACTCTATCATCTCACTTACTTCTGAACTACACGTGGCCTGATTCCTTTATAGCCAAGGATATGTAGGCAGCTCAGATACCAGGGCTCAGTCACATTCCCCTTTTCTCTTAGTTTTGTTCTCCTTAAATAAAGGTCGGATCAAAAAATCTGTCTAGTCGTTCTTTGTCCGAAAACTCTTCATGTTTCCAATCAAAAAGGGGCAACTATAGACATTAAATTTTTGATCCTCCCCGAAATTTTATACCTTTAATGCTTAGATATTAATTTTAGGTCTAATAGTACTATTTTCAAAAAAAATTACAAAAATATTTTCCTTTATTTTAGGTAGTTTATATTTTGTCTTGTTAGTTATACTCTTAAAAAACATTTACAAAAATAGCCTTGAGATTTAGTTTCCAAAAGAAAAATAAAAATAAAATAAATTTATTTACTTATTTTAGTATTTAAGTTTTAGGATTGGATAAATATCAAATGATGTTTAAATTACTCTAATATAGCTTTTAGTTTCTTTTAATATTTCTTAGTTAAGCTCAAAACAATGAAAAAATGAAAAGAAAAAAATGAAAACGAACAAAAACAAAAAACAAACAAAAGAAGATTGAAACAAAATAAGAAAATAAAGAAAAAAGAAAAAAAGAGTAAAAGTCTTGAAAAGGAACGGAAGAAACAAAGAAAGAAGGGAACGAAAGAATTCAAGAAGGAATATGGAAGTGGTCCCCTTTCCCCTTGTTTTTTGCTACACGCCATGTGCCATTTTCCTTAATTTAAAGATTCTTTTTTTAGAACCAATTACTTTGTGACACCTAAATTTTTCTATAACCACTTTTATTCCCTCCTATTCAAATTCACATGCACACTCACGTCCTGAAGAAGGGAAAAGGGTTGGAGAATCTTTCCTTTCATATTTTTTCCTTTTTATATAACACATGCACATACTGAAAAAAAAAGGACGGAAAATAGATCCGGGCAAAGCTGGGAATGGGAGAAAAAATAGAGTTTCATCTTCTTCTTCTTAAAGATAGTTTTACCCATTTTCTATGGTGGACAAAAACTAAGCAACCTCAACCAATCGGAACCCTCCAACACCGCCCTACATACTCACGCACAGCGGCAACACAACACCTCACGGCAAAGCTCCAAAATCAGTTGATATTTTCTCCATAGACCTGGATCTTAGAACTCTAGCGTTACAACTCATTCTTCAAGGAATAACACAACAGCAAAGCTAGCAAATTCAGCAGTTGTAGCTTCCCTATTTCACTTTCAATACAATTCAAAACAGTCACTAATTTCACGTCAAAATATATATATATATATATATATATATATATATATATATATATATATATATATATATATATATATATATATATATATATATATATATACACGTCGGAGTCGATCCATGTAATGCGCGGAGTTACGAGATTTTCCAGTGAGATTTCCATGTTCTAGTCGCGGTTCGATCGAAGCTACGATCTATCGAAGTTCTGTTTGCACTCCGGAGATGGGTCATTTCATGCATATCTAGAGATTTGTTCCACTGTATGCAATAGAAAAGAAAATTTATCAATAAAGGTCTGTTTTCATCTTTCCCTTCATTTTAGTTCCTCGTCTCTATTTTTGATCATATCTTATCCATGTTTTTACTCATTTTCTCTAATTCACTTGAATAGTTCTGAGTATAGTTTGTCCTTTGTTTTTATATGGTCATTATTGCTAAATATTGTAGTGACTGCTTTGTTTGTCTGAATAGATTAAAAATCTATAACTTGGATCCCTCTTGTTTGTTATTCATTAATAGAAATGGGGCTTAAGTTGCTGAACAGATTAGTTTTTTGGAACACAAAAGATTTTTCTATTTATATCTTTATTAATTTATGGTTTTGAAATCTTGTTCAAGTTCGTTTATGAAGCTGAATATAAAAAACTTTAAGAATTTGAACTGGATGGATATAGTGCTTTAAATAAACTCAATAATGGGCCAAATAATGTTTTTTAGCCTAATTCAACAAGAGCTATAGTGAATCTAATCCTTGTAAATATACGTTGTTGGCCCATTTCGTTCTTTTAGTTCATAATAAATAATTACTGATTCCAAAATTATTAGCATGCCTTAGGCAAATTCTTAATAAATAAATTATCGTGACTATGGGTATGGTTCCCGTGACATGGTCATGATACATAATTCCCAACTCGGGTGTACATTTCATGTGACCCAAATTCGAATCTCAACAACGTTAAATAAAATATGCTGCGGATCGCGGGTGCATTTCATGTGGCACAATCCAAAGACGTGTTTTCTATAACGTTGAAATTTCCTGAAAAATGAATTAAAAGTGGTTTAAAGTATAAATGCACATAGGTTGAAATTGTTTTAAAATCAGATAGTGGGCCAATTATAATAGTTTAAGCGACCGTGCTAGAACCACGGAATCTGAGGGTGCCTAACACCTTCCCTCTGGTTAACAGGATTCCTTACTCAGAATTTATGTTTTGCAGACTTCAAAAGGAAAGTCGAAATTTCCTCGGTTTGGGATTTAGAATAAACCGGTGACTTGAGACACCAAATAAACTATCCCAAGTGGCGACTCTGATTTGAATAAATAATCCCATTTCGAAAAATGTCACTTAAATTGGAAAAACTCCCTTGTATACCCTTTCGGGGTGTAGTGAAAAAGGAGGTGTGACAGCTCTGGCGACTCTGCTGGGGATTGAACCCAGAATCACTGGTTCAGGGTTTAAGAATTCAAGCTTAGAATAACTGTTATAGTTGGTTTGTTTTATCTGATTTTTACATCTTGAGCCTAATGTGCTAAATGCCTCTTTTACCGCTTTGATATTGTTTGGACTATATATAAATTTCTACGAAACCCTCCTCTCTCTGAGTCTTCTAAATCATCTGGGAAGTGTGCACTTCGTGTGACTTCTTTTCTTTTAGAGTCTTATCCCAATTCTAGAACAAGGTTCGGATAAGTTGCAAAGCCGGTGAAGTTTCTGTATTCCTGGTACGCTGCCCCCCCTCGGCTCGAGCTGTCCGCTCGGGTAAGCCAGGTCTAGAACAATATACCCAGGTTTTAAAACTAGAATAACATAGCCTCATGCCGGATCCCTAGTAGGAACGCTTGTTTGCATCACATGCATATTACTTTGGGGACTCAACACAGGGGTTGGGTCCGTCTAGGACAGGTGTACCCAAATTAAAAGACTATCCTGATGCATCTTGCGTGCTACTTGCGTATCTGTCTGTTTCGGCTTGCATGTTGACTCACTTCTAGAATAGGGAAAGAAAATGAAAAAAAAAGAGAAAAAAAAAAGAAAATAAAAAAAAGGAGAAAGAAGAAAAAAGAAAAGAGAGTGAGAGGTAGGTATTAGAAATATCCAGAAACTCTGCCGAAATTTTGAAAAAAGAAAAGTCATTACAAAATAAGTCATATTTTTTCTGTTGCGCCAAAAATGGGTGAACTACGTGGGTCTGATTCTCACCGGATGTGAGATACGTAAGCAAACCTCATCGGTTACGGCCCATAATTTTCAAAAAATCCAAAAATATTTTCCTTTACTTCCTCCGTAGAAAAGTCCCTTTTTTTAGACCCCAATTTTCAAAAATCCAAAAATATTTTCCATTACTTGCTTCTTTAGAAAACCTTTCTTTTAGACCCTAATTTTTTTTTAAACAAAAAGAAATATACAAAAATATTTTCTTTTAATTTCTTCCAAAAATCCAAAAATATTTTCATTCTTCTTTCAAAATTGAAAAGAAAATTCAAAATTCAAAAATATTTTCTTAGAAGCATTTCTTTCATAAATTCAAAATAAAATTCTAAAAATATTTTCTTTCTTCTTTAGAAGTTTTTCTTTCGAAATTCCAGAAAAAAAATTCAAAAAAATAATCTTTCTTCTTTAGAAGTCTTTCTTTGCAAAAATGCTGGAGAAAAATTAAAATCTAAAAATATTCTCTTTCTTCTTTATAAGTCTTTCTTTTGAAAAAATAAATTAAAAATTCCAAAAAAAATTTAGTTTATTTATTTTATTCATGATCTCCCGAACTACGCAAGATCTGATACATATTCCCACATGATACGTACGCAACCCACATCAGGTTCGATCAACCATTGAAAAGAAAGATGAAAAAAAAAAAGAAAAAAAAAATGAAAAGTGTGTTGTTATGTCGAAGGCCCTTGGCATTAAATGGTGTTATGTCGAACTTATCAAAATAGTAACCCGTCGTCGTTCGATCGAGGTCGAACTCTCCTCTTGTTATCGAAGGCCATGGCCTTAAAGTGTGTTGTTTCGAGCATTATCGAGATAAAAACTCGTCGTCGTTCCATCAAGGTCGAACTCTTCTCTTTTTGGCGAAGGCCCTTGGCCTTAAAAGGTGTTATTTAGAACTTATCGAAATAGTAACACGTTGTCATTCGATCGAGGTTGAACTTTTCTCTTGTTGGAAAAGGCCCTTGGCATTAAAAGGTGTTATTTCGAACTTATCGAAATAGTAACTCGTCGTCGTTCGATCGAGGTCGAACTTTTATCTTTTTGGCGAAGGACCTTGGACTTAAATGGTGTTATTTCGAACTTATTGAAATAGTAACCCGTCGTTGTTCGATCGAGGTCGAACTCTTCTCTTGTTGGCGAAGGCCCTTGGCCTTAAAGGGTATTATTTCGAACTTACCGAAACAGTAACCCGTCGTGGTTCGATCAAGGTCTAACCCTTCTCTTTTTGGCTAAGGACCTTGGCTTTAAAGGGTGTTATTTTGAACTTATCGAAATAGTAACCAGTCGTTGTTCGATCGAGGTTGAACTCTTCTCTTGTTAGCGAAGGCCCTTGGCCTTAAAGGGTGTTATTCAAACTTATCGAAATAGTAACCCGTCGTGGTTCGATCGAGGTCTAACTCTTCTCTTTTTGGCTGAGTACCTTGGCCTTAAAGGGTGTAATTTTGAACTTATCGAAATAGTAACCCGTCGTTGTTTGATCGAGGTCGAACTCTTCTCTTGCTGGCTAAGGCCCTTGGCCTTAAAGGGTGTTCTTTCGAACTTATCAAAATAGTAACTCGTCGTCGTTTGATCGAGGTCGAACTCTTCGCTTTTTGGTGAAGGCCCTTGGCCTTAAAGGGTGTTATTTCGAACTTATCGAAATAGTAACCCGTCGTTGTTCGATCGAGGTCAAACTTTTCTCTTTTTGGCAAAGGCCCTTGGATTTAAATGATGTTAATTCGAACTTTATCGAAATAGTAACCCGTCGTCGTTCGATCGAGGTCGAACTCTTCTTTTTTTGGCAAAGGCCCTTGGCCTTAAAGGGTGTTATTTCGAACTTATCAAAATAGTAACCCATCGTCCTTTGATCGAGCTCGAACTCTTCTCTTTATGGCGAAGGCCCTTGGCCTTAAATGGTGTTATGTCAAACTTATCAAAATAGTAACCTGTCGTCGTTCGATCGAGGTCGAACTCTCTTCTTGTTAGCGAAGGCCCTTGGCCTTAAAGGGTATTGTTTCGAGCATTATCGAAATAGTAACCCGTCGTCGTTCCACCGAGGTCGAACTCTTCTCTTTTTGGAGATGACCCTTGGCCTTAAAGGGAGTTATTTCTAACTTATCGAAATAGTAACCTGTTGTCACTCGATCGAGGTTGATCACTTTTCTTGTTGGCAAAGGCCCTTGGCCTTAAAAGTTGTTATTTCGAACTTATCAAAATAGTAACCCAGCGTCGTTCGATCGAGGTCGAACTTTTCTCTTTTTGGCGAAGGCCCTTGGTCTTAAGGGGTATTATTTCGAACTTATCGAAATAGTAACCCGTCGTCGTTCTATCGAGGTCGAACTATTCTCTTTTTGGAGAAGGCCCTAGGCCTTAAAGTGTGTAGTTTAGAGCATTATCAAAAGAGTAACCCGTCGTCATTCCATCGAGGTCGAACTCTTCTATTTTTGGCGAAGGCCCTTGGCCTTAATGGGTGTTATTTCGAACTTAACGAAATAGTAACCCGTTGTCATTCGATCGAGGTTGAACTCTTCTCTTGTTGGCAAAGGCCCTTGGCCTTAAAGGGTGTTATTTCGAACTTATCAAAATAGTAACCCGTCGTCGTTCGATCGAGGTTGAACTCTTCTCTTTTTGGCGATGTCCCTTGGTCGTAAGGGGTGTTATTTCGAACTTATCGAAATAGTAACCCATCATCATTCAATCGAGGTCGAACTCTTCTCTTTTTGGAGAAGTCCCTAGGCCTTAAAGGTTATTATTTCGAACTTTTCGAAATAGTAACGCGTTGTTGTTCGATCGAGGTCGAACTCTTCTCTTGTTAGAGAAGGCCCTTGACTTTATAGGGTATTATTTCGAACTTATTGAAATAGTAACCCATCGTCGTTTGATCGAGGTCAAATTGTTCTCTTGTTGGCAAAGGGCCTTGGCATTAAAGTGTGTTATTTCAAACTTATCGAAATAGTAAACCGTCGTCGTTCTATCGAGGTCGAACTCCTCTTTTTGGTGAAGGCACTTGGCCTTAAAGGGTGTTATTTCGAACTTATCGAAATAGTAACCCGTCGTCGTTTGATCGAGGTAGAACTTTTCTCTTTTTGGCGAAGGACCTTGGCCTTAAATGGTGTTATTTCGAACTTATCGAAATAGTAACCCATTGTTGTTCGATCGAGGTCGAACTCTTCTCTTGTTGGTGAAGGCCCTTGGCCTTAAAGGGTGTTATTTCGTACTTATCGAAATAGCAACCCGTCGTGGTTCGATCGAGGTCGAACTCTTCTCTTTTTGGCTAAGGACCTTGGCCTTAAAGGGTGTTATTTTGAACTTATTAAAATAGTAACCCGTCGTTGTTCGATCGAGGTCGAACTCCTCTTATTGGCGAAGTCCCTTGGCCTTAAAGGGTGTTATTTCGAACTTATCAAAATAGTAACCCGTCGTAGTTTGATCGAGGTCGAACTCCTCGCTTTTTGGCGAAGGTCCTTGGCCTTAAACGGTGTTATTTCGAACTTATCAAAATAGTAACTTGTCGTCGTTCGATCGAGGTCAAACTCTTCTCTTTTTGGCGAAGGTCCTTGGCCTTAAAGGGTGTTATTTCGAACTTATCAAAATAGTAACCTGTCGTCGTTCGATCGAGGTCAAACTCTTCTCTTTTTGGCAAAGGCCCTTGGCCTTAAAGGGTGTTATTTCAAACTTATCAAAATAGTAACCCGTCGTCAGTCCCAATTTTTGGACAGCTAGATATCTTCTGGGAGAGTCCCAATCCGTTTGGCATTGCTCGCAACGGAGGGTACAACTTCGGAGAATGTGAAATGTTGCGGTTTTTCTTAAGTTCTCTCTACGCACAAATTGTAGTTTCCTTGTCTGGCTTTTGCCTTCCTGCTCGGAGGTATCACCGGCAGGCGGTATCACAATTGCTTTGCAATACTTTTTCGTCTTTTACATGAGGTGTTTCTTTATTCGTTCGCCTGCGCAGCCATTGTATTCCTACTTGAGCAGAGATTAGGAGGCAAGTTAGAATGAAACTTTCCTTGCCCCCGTCTGGTGGTCCGATGGGGCAGAACTGTTTGGTAACGTTGTTCGCCTTGTTTGGAGTATCGATGGTTGATGGGGCGAAGGTTTCTAAGCTTGATAATTTTGTTCGGCTCTCCTCCCTCCTACTGCACTGCTCCTTTGTCTCGCGTGGGTTGGATTTTTCCTTCGCGCTCCTTTTGGTGAGTAATCGTATTTCTTGTCTTTGATCTAGGAGAGACTAGGAAGTTTCACTAAGAAATTCCCACAGACGGCGCCAAATTGTTTGACTCAAAAGATATCGAAACCTTTTTGAACAAATCAATCGAAGAAAATGAAGGGGTAAATCTGAGTCAGACATAATAAATTCCAAATCAAAGAGCTAGCAGCATGGATCGTATGTAAGATGAAGGAAACATAAATGATCTTATTGAGATTCAATATTGCGTCTCCCATCAATTGATGAGGAGACAGCTTTATATATTTTCATAGAGATTAACCCTCATCTATCAAGAGTACTAGAAGAGAACTTTTTAGCTTTAGAGAGAGAGACAGGAGGAGCAGCCCCCCATATTGCAAGCTTTCCCTTGCTATATATAGTCGTGGCACCCTTGCCCTTTGCTTGGCCCGATGTCCTCTTGCCTCTAATGTGTCTTAGTCGTGCTTTTATGTGCCGCTCTTTCCGACTCGTCGGATGTCTGTAAAGGGATATGGAACGGGCTATACTATTTTTCGTTGCCCGGTCACTTAGGTGGGACGTTGGTCAGCTCGATCGTGATGGTCAAATTTTGACCAATACACCTAGCTAAAGATTTTCTGAACTTTAGGATCTAAGCGCGTCTCGAATGAGCCATTGATAACACTATGTTAATTAGTACTTCTCTTTGCACATCATTAATACTCAACTAACACCATAAATAAACGTCGGTTTAGTACACCTTTATAATTATATTGATGGAGATAGCTTGGTAAATGTTGTTGGTTATGGTACTGACTAAATTCTATTAGAGAAGGATCACCTATAAATTAAAAAGAAAGACCAGAAAGATATTGAATGGACCACGAGACATATCATTATTCTTTAGTTGTTTGGATGGGACAACATCATCAACTTCCCATTTTCCTAGTTATGTTGTATTGGTGTGAGACTTTGGCCTACCTCCAAAACAAAATCTATAAGAATGACACTTAGTTTGTCGTATTAACCGAATTGGTCATTTTAAACTATCAGCTTTTCCTACTCATGCAGAAGACTGCTCCAAATTCGGCTACAGGCAATGGAAATGGTAAAAATCTGAGAAAACGAGAAGTGCAGTATGCTCTGTGGAAACAAGAAAGAATATTTCTTATTTGAATTGGAAAAAAGAAAACATATAATAGGTCTCTAACATACTCAAGTTCAATGCTTTAGACATGTCTAAAAGTTAGACTAATTACTCAAAAGGCTCCAATATGTGTAATACAATTTTAAAATCAAGGATGTCGGGTTTCTATAAACCGTAGGTTACAAAGGTCATTCTCTCTTTTGGAAAATACTCAATTGCTTTGCTTTACAACTTTAGTGCCTTAAAAGGGAAAGGTCATGATGGCAGATAACTAAACAAATGAATGTGCGTACATATAGCATTTTCGTAAACAGTGTAAGAAAGAACTAAAAACGAAATTATGGATTTCGTGCCTCAAGATTATTACTCCATGTGCTCTACTTTAAGTAATTTTTTGATATTTTTTTGTGTTTTACAATATTTAATTTTTTTAGACATCAAAAAAAAAATATTTTTTTCGTTCCAAAATTACCTTTAGAGTAAAAAGCCTAGGAATAGTTTGGTAAATTTTTAATGAGGCAAAGATAAATTTTTTTAATACGTATGAAAAGAGTTTTAAAAAATTTACTTAAAGTGGGCCAAATAGAGTAGTATTATTCGTTGTGGTGCCAAGCATTTTATGGTCGAGAACATAAAAGACGTTATGAATCAGCTACCAATAAAGTTTGAGTTCAAGGAGAGGACCTTTAAGATCTTACATAAAACAATTTACTAAAGATTCTTTTACAGAGGCACTTGATAACTTTTTGGAAAATGAAAATTTTCGAGAAAGAGTTTTATAAGCTGAATCTTGATCATAAAAATTATATTTGATCAAACTGTATGGTTGAAAATTTCATGTCATGCATTTGACTTGGTCAACGATAACAAAGCTTTTGGAGGCTGTGATGTATCGATGCTATGACTGTATTGGTAAAAATAAATATTACACGTGGATTTATATGAGTGGCTGATGTGGCAAGACACGTAGATCATTAAAAAAGCGCCAGCTAGAGAGATACATTAAAAGAGGTACGAGTCGTGATAGGTACGAGCAAATCACCCACGAGATAAAAAGGTATGATCGCTCAAGTATGAATTGCTATATGAAGAGACACCGGCATAATGAATCAAGACAGTAAAGAAGGAAGATTCATGAATCACCAATTAATGCGCATGAATGATCATAAGCGTTACACAATCTTTATAAACAATTACGGTTGTAAATTATAACGTCTCATTAATGTCATTAATATTCATAATGATTCAGTCATAAAAAGGAAGAGGCTTAGTTCAGTTTAAGCTTCTTTAAAATACCTTTTTAAACAGTTAAGCAAGTAAATGACATGCACCTAGAAAAGATAAACACATAAAGAACCGCCCCTCAGGCACAATACCAATAGAATTAGCCCCTCAGGCAACACATGGAAAAATACCAGCCCCTCGGGCTAAATTTCATATCGCAATGGGTACCCGCGCTCACTGGGGGTGTGCAGACTCCGGGAGGAGCCCCTTACGGCCCAAACGTAATATCAAGCCATCTTGTGGCATAATCAATAGGCTCTCGGCCTCATATCTACTAGCCACCTCGTGGCGTACTAACTCAAGACCTCGGCCTCATAATCATAAATCAGTGTATCCTCATAACACAGGCCCTTGGCCTTACTCAGTCAAATCTCATAAGCCACTCGGGCAACAGTAAAACATGATGCTCAGCCCAAATTATCATTTATTGTGTTAAAACAGAGTAAACATGGCTGAGTTATAAAAACAGTAGAATCTTGCATGACTAAATACAAGTATAAAGTCAAATTAGTGAGAAAATATTAGCAAGAATCCCCTAAGGGTCCAAATAGTTGGCACGAGGCCCAAATATGGTATTCAGCCCAAAACATGAAGATAGCAAATAGTTTTCAATCAAATACACGGTAAAACAGTCATTCGGGATGGACTAAATCACAATCCCCAATGGTGCACGACCCCACGCTCGTCATCTAGCATGTGCATCACCTCAATATAGCATTATGATATGCAATCCGGGGTTTCATATCCCCAAGACAACATTTAAAATCATTACTCACCTCTATCCGGTCAAATCTCTAGCTCGCGACGCCTTTGCCTCTCGAATCGACCTCAACTTGCATCGAATCTATCCAATATCAAAATCACGACGTCAAAATATGCTAAGGTAACGAAGCCTGCGAAAATAATCAATTTGCAACATAAATCCCGAAATTAACCAAAACCCGATCCCTCGGCCCACATCTCGGAATTCGATAAATTTACATCAATAGATTCCTTATCTCCCCACGAGCTCATACATATCAAAAGTCCCAAAATCCGACCACCAATAACCCCTCAAATTCTCAAGTCTAGGTCTCCAATACCAAACCCTAGTTTTCCCCAATTTTAACCCTTAAATTTCCATAATTATAGCTCTAATTCGTGAAACAATACCATAAGATCGATTATTAGACTAAATTTTTTTACCTCCAGACGATATCCCTTGATTCCCTCTTCAAAATCTCCCAAAAAGCTCCAAATCCTCAAGAAGGAATGCTTTTATACCTTCTGGCCTAGGCTTTTTGCACTTGCGGACCATATCTTGCTTCTGTGGTCTAGACTACCGCATCTGTGGTCCTCACTTAAGTCCTCCACTTTCGCATCTGCGACACATAATCCGCACATGCGCCATTGCAGGTGCGGTTCCTTAACCGCTTCTATGGTTCCATCAAACCTTCCACTTGGCCGTATCTGCGGCTCCCTTTTCGCTTCTGCGAGACCATATCTGCGGTCCCCTAGCCGCAGGTGCGGTTATGACAACAATGGAACATCTTCAGCTGCCAAAACCAACTTCCAAACTTTCCACCAATCATCCAAAATCTCCCCGAGGCCCTCGGACCTGAACCAAAAGCACCAACACATCATATACCACAACCCAAACATGTACCAATCTTCAAAACATCTCAAACAATATCGAATCAACCAAAACACATCAGATTCAAGCCTAAGTTTTCAATATCTTCTGAATTACGCTTTTGATCAAAAAGTATACCAAACCACGTCCGAATGACCTACAATTTTGCACACACATCCCAAATGACACAACGAACCTACTGCAGCTTCCGAAATTTCATTCCGACCCTTATATCAAAATCTCACCTATGAACTGGAAAACATTAAAATTCCAATTTCGCCAATTCAAGCCTAAATCTACTCTGGACCTCCAAAACACATTTTGATCACGCTCCTAAGTCTCAAATCATCTCCCGAAGCTATCCGAATGATTAGAACTCATATCCGAGCCCTCTAACACATAAGTCAACATTCGGTTGACTTTTCCAACTTAAGCTTCCTCAAAAGAGACTAAGTGTCTCAAACCTTACCAAAACCTTTTGAAACTGAGCCAACCAACCTGATCACACATAGAACCGATAAACAAAGCAATAAGAAGCAGAAATAGGGAAATAAAGTAGTAACTCATGAGATGACTTGCGAGGTCATCACATCCTCACCCTCTTAAACAAACGTTCGTCCTCGAACGAGTCAAGAAATATACCTGAAGCGTTAAATAGGTAAGGATATCTGCTCTATATCTCCCGCTCGGTCTCCCAGGTAGCCTCCTTCACGGGCTGATCTCTCCACTGCACTTTCAGTGAAGCTATATCTTTTGATCTCAACTTTCGAACCTAATGCTCCAAAATAGCTACTAGCTCCACATCATAAGTCAAATCATCATCTAACTGAACCGTGCTGAAATCCAAAACACAAGACAGATCCCCAATATACTTCCGGAGCATAGAGACATGAAATACCGAATGCACACTCGACAAGCTGGGTGGCAAAACAAGCTCATAAGCCACCTCTCCAATCCTCTGAAGCACCTCAAAAGGCCCAATGAACCGAGGGCTCAATTTACCCTTCTTCCCAAAACTCATAACACCCTTCATGGGTGAAACCTTCAGCAGAACCTTCTCACCAACCATGTAGGACACATCCCGAACCTTCATGTCAGCATAACTCTTTTGTCTCGACTGCATTGTACGAAGCCTCTCCTGAATCACCTTCAACTTTTCTAAAGCATCCTGCACCAAGTCTGTTCCCAATAGCCTAGCCTCACCCGTCTCAAACCAACCGACTGGAGATCTACACCGCCTCCCATACAAAGCCTCATATGGAGCTATCTGAATACTCGATCGGTAGATGTTGTTATAGGCAAACTCTGCAAGCGGTAGAAACTGATCCCATGACCCTCTGAAATCAATAACACAAGCACGCAACATGTCCTCCAATATCTGAATAGTGCGCTCGGACTACCCGTCCGTCTGAGGGTGAAAAACTATGCTCAACTCAACCTGAGTATCCAACTCTCGCTGCACAGACCTCCAAAACTGTGAAGTGAACTGAGTGACCCTATCTGAAGTGATGAAAACTGGGACACCATGCAAGTGAACAATCTCCCAAATATAGATCTCTGCCAACCGCTCTGAAGAATAGGTAGTACACATAGGAATGAAGTATGCGGACTTGGTCAGTCGATCCACAATCATCCAAATAGCATCAAACTTCTTCAAAGTCCGTGGAAGTCCAACTACAAAATCCATAGTGATCCTCTCCCACATCCACTCTGGAATATCCATCTGCTGAAGCAAGCCATCCGGTCTCTGATGCTCGTATTTCACCTACTGACAATTGAGACACCGAGCTACAAATCCCATAATGTCTTTCTTTATTCTCCTCCACCAATAATGCTGTCTCAGATCCTGATACATATTTGCGGCACCCGGATGAATAGAATACCGCAAGCTATGGGCCTCCTCCAGAATCAACTCCCGAAGCCTCTCTACATTGGGCACACATATTCGACCCTGCATCCTCAACACCCCTTCATCACCAATAGTTACATCTCTGGCATCATCGTGCTAAAATTTATCCTTAAGGACAAGCAAATGAGGATCATCATAATGGAACTCTCTGATGCGATCATATAAGGAAGACCGAGAAATCACACAAGCCAATACTCGACTAGGCTCCGAAATATCTAACCTCACGAACCGATTGGCCAAGGCCTGAACATCAACTGCAAGAGGTCTCTCCCCAACTGGAATATATGCCAAACTCCCGATACTCACTGCCTTTCGGCTCAAAGCATCGGCCACCACATTGGCCTTCCCTAGATGGTACAATATAGTGATATCATAATCCTTTAGCAACTCCAACAATCTCCGCTGCCTCAAATTGAGATCCTTCTACTTAAACAAGTGTTGGAGGCTACGATGATCCGTAAACACCTCACAAGACACACCATATAAGTAATGCCTCCAGATCTTCAATGCGTGAACTATGGAAGCCAACTCCAAATCATGAACGGGGTAGTTCTTCTCATGGGGCCTCAACTGAAAAGAAGCATAAGCAATAACTCTACCCTCCTACATCAACACACACCCAATGCCAACTCTCGAAGCATCACAATACACGATAAATGAACCTGAAGTTGATGGAAAAACTAACACTGGAGCTGTGGTCAAGGCAATCTTGAGCTTCTGAAAGCTCTCCTCACACTCATCCGACCATACAAATAAAGCACCCTTCTGAGTTAACTTGGTCAAGGGCGATGAGATAGATGAAAACCCTTGAACAAACCAACAATAATAGCCTACCAAACCAAGAAAGTTGTGAATCTTTGTGGCTCAGGATGGTCTGGGCCAACTCTGAACCGCCTCTATCTTCTTCGGATCAACCTGAATACCCTCACTGGACACCATGTTCCCTAAGAAAGCCATTGAACTAAGTCAAAACTCACACTTAGATTATATTGCATAAAGCTTCTCCTCCATCAATCTCTACAACACAACTCTCAAATGTTCCGCGTGCTCCTCCTGACTATGCGAGTATAACAGAATATCATTAATGAAAACTATGACGAATGAGTCGAGATAAGGCTGGAACACACTGTTCATCAACTGCATGAACGTTGCTGGGGCGTTGGTTAGCCCAAAAGACATTACCAAGAACTCATAATGACCATATTGGGTCTTGAAAGCTATTTTAAAAATATCCGAGTCCCTGATCTTCAACTGGTGATAACCCGAACGAAGATCAATCTTGGAGAACACTCTCTCTCCCTGAAGCTGGTCGAATAAATCATCGATGCGAGGCAAAGGATACTTGTTCTTAAATATTACTTTGTTCAACTGTCTATAATCAATGCACATCCTCATAGTGCAATCTTTCTGCTTCACAAATAGGGCCGGCGCACCACAGGGTGACACACTAGGCCAATTGAACCCCTTATCAAGGAGTTCCTAAAGTTGCTCCTTTAACTTCTTCAACTCTGCTGGTGCCATACGATACGGCGGAATAGAAATGGGTTGATTACCCAGCACCAGGTCAATACCAAAATGAATATCCCTGTCCGGTGGCATGCCCGACAGGTCTGCAGGAAATACATTAAGAAAATCCCTCACAATTGGAACAGAATCAATACTGGGAGTCTCTGCACCGACATCCCTCACAAAGGCTAAATACAAAAGACAACCCTTCCCAACCATACGCTAGGCCTTCAAGAACAAAATTAGCCTACTGGGAACATAATTAGTCAAACCTCACCACTCAATCCGTGGCACAGCCGGTATAGCCAATGTCACTGTCTTAGCATGACAGTCCATAATAGCATGACATGGAGATAGCCAATCCATGCCCAAAATAACATCGAAGTCTACCATACATAATAGCAACATATCCATTCGGGTCTCAAGACCCCCAATAGTCACCACACATGACCGGTACACACGATCTACAACAACAGTATCGCCAACCGGAGTAGATACATGAACAGGTGAAACAAGAGACTCACGGGACGTATCCAAATAACGAGCAAAGTATGATGACATATAAGAAAAGGTGGAACTGGGATCAAATAATACAGAAGCATCTATGTGGCAGACTGAGACAATACCTGTAATAATAGCATCAGAAGCAATAGCATCGGGTCTAGTTGAAAGTGCATAGAAACGGGCCTGACCACCACCTGATCGACCTTCCCCTCTAGTTGACTGACCTCCACCCCTAGCTGGTTGGGTGGGTGATGGTGAAGTAACCGGAACTGACGCCGATGGCTGAGTCCTCTACTGAGATGGACCCGCAAGGTGACGAGGACACTACCTCCACATATGACCTGTCTCTCCACACTCATAGCAACTCCCCGGTGCTGGAGACGGGGACTGAAGGGAACCCCTAGCACGGGATGAACTCTGAGACAGAATGGCACTAAGTAATGACTGGCCTTGATGAGGACCGTGGGAACAATGACCCGATGATGCCCCACGATAACCTAGGCGAGATGGCTGAGCATGCCTGAATGGACGGCCTCTACCGTGTTGCAACTGAACTCTCGAAGGAGCACCACCATAGCTACCAGATCCTCGAGGCCTCTTGGCCTCCTTTTCCTCTCGCTCCTAGCGACGAACTGACTCAATCTCACGAGCAATGTCTAGAACCTCCTCAAAAGTAGCAGCACTCACCCTCTCTCTGGTCATGAGAATATGAAGCTGATAAGTGAGGCTGTCAACAAACCTCCTAATCATCTCTCTATCTGTCGGAACCAACCAAATCGCATGGCGAGCTAACTCATAGAACCTCATCTCATACTACGTCACAGTCATCTCTCCCTGATGCAACTACTCGAATAGTCTGCGCATCTCCTCTCAACGAGACTGCAGCACATACTTCTCCAAAAAGAGAACGGAGAACTGCTGCCAGGTAAGGGGTGCTGCACCAACAAGACTACGCCTCCCACCAAGTGAAGGCAACTCTAGAAAACTAAAAAGTTGTGAAAGCGACCCCGCTTGTCTCCAGAATACCCGCTGTACAAAGCATCCTCTGACACTTATCCAAGAAACACTGGGCATCCTCGCCCTTTGCTCCACTGAAAGACGGAGGCTGAAGTCTACAAACCTCTCCAACCTATGTTGCTCGTCTTCTGGCATGGCAGGAGTTGCATAGTCCTGAGCAGTTGCAACCGGCTTGGCTGGATGCACCCCCGGTGTCTGAAGTCCCTACACGATCTACTCAAGTGTGCAAGCGGTGGGAGTCTGAGTGCCTCTCTCGGCCTAAGATGTAGCTGCGGCTATAGTAACTGAGACCGCCTGAGCTAGGCTAGTGCATACTGATAGAATCTAAGCCAAGGCCTCCTAAACACCCGGAATCACAATGGGCACAGATAGTGCCTGAGCTGGTGCTGTTGGAGCATCCACGACTGGGACCTGATCCTAAATTGGAGTGGCTGGTGAATCTGTAGGTGCTGTCATAGCTGTTGTGCGGGCCACAGTCCTACTCCTACCGCGACCACTACCGCATCCTCGACCTCTGGTTGCCACAGCTGGTGGTATTGGTGATCATCCATCCTGACCAGTAGCGCGTGTCCTCACCATCTGCGAGAGAATAGAATAACAGAAGTTTAGTACTCGGATCAATAGATTTGCACGACAAGAATTTCAAGAATATAAATTTTTCCTAAAGGTTGTGCAGCCTCTCGAGGATAAATACAGACGTCTCTCTACCGATCCGCGAGACTCTGCTAAACCTGCTCATGACTCGTGAGACCTATGTAACCTAGGCTCTGATACCAACTTGTCACGACCCTAAACCCAGACCCGGTCGTGATGGGCCCTCTCATGAAGACAAAGCCATCAGACACACACCCAATTAAGCAGATAAAATAATACAGATTAAGTCTTTAACATAATAATAATCTCAATGTAAAGGTGAATAAGGCAATTTGTGGAATAGAATTAGCCCGACATCGGGGTATCACCAGTCATGAGCATCTATCATAAAACTACAAGTCTGAAAGAGTCTACACAAACTATTACATAACTAGGACACGGGAAAGAAATAATGATAAGAGGGAGAGACACTGGGTTGCGAATGCCGAGCAACTACTTAGTGAACTCCGAAATCTACTGGAAGCTCTCAACCCTCGCAAGCAGGACCTGAAGCACCTGAATCTGCACACGGGGTGCAAGGAGTAAAGTGAGTACTCCAACTCAGTGAGTAATAATAATAAATGAAGACTGAGCAACAAGAAATCACGTAAAGGCACATCAACATGCTATAAAGAAGCAGTATAAAGCCAGTAAAAGAAATGAAATAGTGAAAACATACAAAGTCACCTTAGTTCAATTTAAGCTTCTTTAAAAAACATTTTTAAACAGTTAATCAAGTAAATGACAGGCAGCTAGAAACGATAAACACATAAAGAACCGCCCCTTGGGCACAATACCAACAGAATCCACCCGTCGGGCAACACATGGAACAATAACATCCCCTCGGGCTATATCTCATATCACAATGGGTACCTGCGCTCACTGGAGGTGTGCCGACTCCGGGAGGGGTCCCTTACGACCCAAGCGCAATATCAAGCCATCTCGTGGTATAATCAATGGGCTCTCGGCCTCATATCATCAAGCCACCTCGTGGCATACAATCTCAGGCCCTCGGCCTCATAATCATAAATCAGTGTATCCTCAGAACACATGCCCTCGGCCTTACTCAGTTAGAATCTCATAAGCTACTCGGGCAATAGTAAAACATGATGCTCGGCCTAAATTATCATTTAATGTGTTAAAATAGAGTAAACATGGTTGAGTTATGAAAACAGTAGAATCTAGCATGACTGAGTACAAGTATAAAGTCAAATCAATGAGGAAATATCAGCAAGAATTCCCTAAGGGTCCAAATAGTTGGCACGAGGCCCAAATATCGTATTCAACCCAAAATATGATGATAGCAAATAGTTTTCAATCAAATACGCGGTAAAACAGGCATTCGGGATGGACTAAGTCAGAATCCCAACGGTGCATGACCCCATGCTCATCATCTAGCGTGTGCGTCACCTCAATATAGTACAACGATGTGCAATTCACAGTTTCATACCCTCAGGACAACATTTAAAATCATTAATCACCTCTATTCGGTCAAATCTCTAGTCCGCGATGCCTTTTTCCCTCGAATCGGCCTCAACTCATGTCGAATCTATCCAATATCAGAATCACAACGTCAAAATATGCTAAGGGAACGAAGCCCATGCGAAAATAATCAATACCCATGCAAAAATAATCAATTTGCAACATAAATCCCGAAATTAACCAAAACCTGACCCCCGGGCCCACGTCCCGGAATTCAATAAAATTTACATCAATAGATTCCTTATCTCCCCACGAGCTCATACATATCAAAAGTCCAAAAATCCGACCACCAATGTCCCCTTAAATCCTCAAGTCTAGGTCTCCAATAGCAAGCCCTAGTTTTCCCCAATTTTAACCTTAAATTTCCATAATTACAGCTCTGATTCGTGAAACAATACCATAGGATCAAATATTAGACTCCAAAATCTTACCTCTAGACAATATCCCTTGATTCCCTCTTAAAAATCTCCCAAAAAGCACCAAAACCGACTTGAAATGGTGAAGAACAACTCAAAAATTGCAAAGGAATGCTTTTATACCTTCTGGCCAAGACTTTTCGCACCTGCGGACCATATCTCGCTTTTGCGGTCCTGCTTTTGCGGTCCCGCTTTTGCAGTCTAGACCACCGCATCTGCGGTCCTCACTTAAGTCCTCCACTTTGCATCTGCGACACACAATCCCCACCTGTGCCATCGCAGGTGCGGTTCCTTAACTACTTCTGTGGTTCCAGCAATCCTTCCACTTGGCTGCATCTGCGGCTCCCTTTTCGCTTCTGCGAGAGCGCACCTGTTGTCCCCTAGCCGCAGGTGAGGTTATGACAGCAATGGAACATCTTCAACTGCCAAAACCAACATTCGAACTTTCTACCAACCATCCAAAATCTCCCCAAGGCCCTCGAGACCTCAGCCAAAAGCACCAACACATCATATACCACAACCCAAACTCGTACCAAACTTCAAAACATCTCAAACAACATCGAATCAACCAAAACACATCGGATTCAAGCCTAAGTTTCCAAAATCTTCCGAATTACGCTTTTGATCAAAAGGTATACCAAACCATGCCCGAATTACCTGAAATTTTGCACACATGTCCCAAATGACACAACGAACCTACTATAGCTTCCAGAATTTCATTCCGACCTCCATATCAAAATCTCACCTATCAACCGGAAAATGCCAAAATTTCAATTTCGTCAATTCAAGCCTAAATCTACTTTGGACCTCTAAAACAGATTCAGATCACGTTCCTAAGTCCCAAATCATCTCCCGAAGCTATCCAAACCATCGGAACTCACATCCGAGCTCTCTAACACATAAGTCAACATCCGGTTGACTTTTCCAACTTAAGCTTCCTCAAAAGAGACTAAGTATCTCAAACCTTACCAAAACTTTTCCGAACCTGAGCCAACAAACCCGATCACACATAGAAACGATAAACAAAGCAATAAGAAGCAGAAATGGGGGAAACGGAGCAGTAACTCATGAGACGACTGGCCGGGTCATCACACTTATCATTGAGAAAATATAAAATTTCTTGATTATCAATAGCTCGAGTACTTCTAAAAATAAGCTTTGACCGAAGTACACAATTTTTTGTTAAACAAATTAGTTCCATCATCGAAAATCTGATAATCTTTTCACTTTTCAAATTCATTCTTTCTGTCAAAAAATCATGTCGACCGCTGATAACTAGGGAGTTTGCTACATTTTATACTTCTTCTTGCTTAAGTGTTGATTAGACATATGTACAAAATAGTCCCAAAGGCTCACAAGTTGTGATTGATTGTAGGTTTGATCAATAAGGTGACAAGATGTCAAAGATCAGCTCAAAAGGAGTGAAACTTGCACAAGTATCAAGACAAGACAAAGCTCAGACAAAACAAGGCCAGTGCGGGCCACACACCATTCTGTGCGGTCCACACAAGTGAGGTTCAGAAAGTATGATATTCAGGCAAAAAGGGCAATGCGGCCGCACCAGGTTTTGTACGGTCTGCACTAGGATCAATGCGGTTGCACTCGATTTAGTGCGGTCCACAGTAAGAAGGATCAGAGAGTTGCCAGTTTCGAGTTTCAAGCCAATGCGGTCCACGCTCCATTTCATGCAGACCGCACTAGAAGCCTCTGCGGTCACACTTCATTCTATGCGGTCCGCATTGCTTGAGTTCAGAGAGATGGATTTTTATGTTAAGAGCCTTAGTGAGGCCACACGTGATTTTGTGAGGTCCGCACTAGCCCCGCAGGGGTATTTTTGTCCAGATTTTTTAGCTTAGTATAAATAGCTTATTTTCCCATTTTTAGGACATCAAATAGTTTTCTCTTCAGAACTGCGCTCGTGACTTCATAGTTTTAGTTGTTTTGAGTAATTTTAGCTACATTTCAACATTGAATCTTCTTGTTTCATTTAGTAATTAATTAATATAAGTTTTTCTTCATCTATTTCTTGCTTTTCTTCTTTAATTATGAGTAGCTAAACTCATAAGCTAGGGTTGTGGCTCAATCCTAGTGTGGGTAATTGATGGGTCTTGTGTTTTAGGGCTAGATTGAATATGGGTGTTTGATATTTGGGCTAATTTCATGTTTAATTGTTGAATTAATGGTTGAAAACACTAGTTTGTGTTTAGTTGACTTGAGCTCTTCTTGAGAAAGAGATCTTGAGTCTCTGAAAATTGTCCAACAAGGAATTGGGGTGTACTCAAGAGATTGATAGCCCCAATTAAAGGGTTAAACCTCGAGAGAGTATTACCCGACTTGAACCTTGATTGCTTGTGCAAATTTGCATACCCAATTGGTCTTGAGAAAGTCAATTCGGGCAAAATCACTTGAACCACCGAGAGGTGTAGAGTGGGTAAAATCATGCAACGGTTATATCATACTCCCCAAATATGTCAATCATACCTTAGACCTAAGTATCCGTCAATTGACCACCTAGGCGAAAGTCACTACCCTTGTGCCTTTTAAACCATTTGAACAACCTGCAACATTTTACTCTTAGCTTATTCTAGTTTAATTTACCATTGTAGTTTGATAAAAGTAGAAGTAAAACAAAAACCCAAAAATGTTTAGAAGTATAATTTGGAACACATACCCTACTCTAAATTAGATAGATACCAGACTCCAACATCTAGCTCTCTATGGAAATCGATCCCGACCCTAAATCGGGTAAAAACTACTTCGACCCTCTCTTGCTACCCAATAGTAGTGTAGGGTAGGCGTCGATCATTTTTTGGCGCCATTGCCGGGGAGCTAACGATTTTGGCTATCTATCTGAATAGTCTTGTGTATTGTTCTTCTTTCCGTCTTTGTTACTAATTTTGTTTGTGTCACAACTCAGGTACCAAATGGCAGCGAATGACGCCAATGACCCTCTTGGAAATGTGATTGCGGGGGAGGAAGTGAACGATGTGGTAGATGATGAGGTGCCTCTTGTACCTCAAGGACAACGTAGAGGCCGCCAGGCTAGTGCTAATGTTAATGACAATATCCCAGACCCTCCTCAGCCACCTCCAAGAGTGGCTCTTAGAGTACTTCCGAACCAAGGCTATGCAAGTGCTATTGTCCCACCCCGAATTCGGTCAGGAAATTTTCAAATAACCAATATGATGTTGACCTTACTAGAGCAATGTGGGTATTTCACGTGCGTTGCAAATGAAAATGCTTACAAACATCTCAAGGGGTCCGTGGATACATGTTGGGGGAGCAAGCAAACTAATGTGTCTGAGGATGCTCTTAGGTTCAGACTCTTCCCATTCTTACTTAGAGGGAAGACATTGGATTGGCTCGAGCGACTTCCCAGCCATTCCATCACTACTTGGGATGAGTTGGCGGACAAGTTCTTTGCAATTTTTTTCTCACCGGGACATATGGCCGCATTGAGAGATGAGATCTTGGCATTCAAGCAAGAGCCCACGGAACCTTTGCATGAGATTTGGGAGCGTTATAGAAAAATGGTGAAGGAATGCCCCAACAATGATATGACTGAGGCGATGATCCAACAAACCTTCTACCGGGGCATTAGTACAACAAACCAATGCATAGTGAACTAACTTGCTAGAGGAAACTTTATGAAGCTGTCGTATGATGAGGCTTGTGACATTCTTAACGAGATGGCTGACACTTCTTCCACTTGGCAAAGTAGAGCCAATGTGCCCCAAGGTGACCCCACAGTTATTCATTTGCATAAGGAGTTACATGATCATGGGCAGGCTATAGCTGAGTTGACAACCACGATGAACCAACTAGCGAAGGCACAGTTGCAACAAGTTCAAAATCCTCGCCAAGTGAATGCCATGGAGGGTGTTAACATGCTTGTCAATAATAGAAGACAAAAAGGTCAACAGAACCAAGGGAATTCAGAGCAATTTGATAATGATTGTGGTGGATTTCAAAATTATGGTTATGATGAACAAAGTAAAGAGGTGCAATACGTGAATAATTATCAAAGCCAAAGAGCCAATTCTTCCAACCAACAACAATGGATACCCCAAGGCAATTGGGGCAATCAACAACAAGGCAATGGCAATTGAGGGAACAACAACCAAAACAACAACTGGGGCAATCATAACAACAATCAAAACAACCAAGGAAATTGGAATGGTAATAACATCAATTGGGGTAGTAATAACAATCAAGGTGGATGGAACAATGGAAACCAAGGAAACTGGGGGCAAGGCTTTCAAAGGCCCCCCAATGTACCAACAACCGAACAACCCACCCCCATTTCAATCTCAAGGCCCTAGTTCTTCTAGTAATGATATGGGTAGAATTGAAATGATGTTCGAACAGATGATGAAGAAGAATGCGAACTCGGATGCTCGGTTGGCTTCCCACAATACCTCTATCAGAAACTTGGAGGTGCAGTTAGGCCAAATCTTACAGTCTTTAAATACTCTTCCTAAGGGTGCGCTATAAAGTGATACGGTAGTGAACCCGAAGGGTGGGAACAATCATGTTATGGCAGTAACAACAAGAAGTGGGAGAGGCAGTGATGTGCGTGCCTCCAAACAAAAGCAAGTTGTGGATGATGATGTTGAGTTGCAAGAAGATGAAGTTCCTTTGGTGGTTGAAAATGTGATTGATGAAAATGTGAATGAAGAAGTGAGGATTGATATTTAAGATATCGAGGTAGAAACTCAAAATGATGTGAACCCGTCTAGGTAACATATAATAGACATGCCGGAGCCGGTTGTGCCTAAAGCCAAGGCTCCTTTGCCAAGGCCACCCCTGCCTTATACTCGAAGGCTCGCGAAGTAGAAAAATGAATTAAAAAGTTCATTGACATGATGAAGAGCTTATCCATCAATGTGCCTTTGGTGGAGGCTCTTGAAAAAATGTCGGGCTATGCTAAATTCATGAAGGATTTAGTAACAAAGAAGCGGTCTATGGATTGTGAAACTATAAAGATGACACACCAAGTTAGTGCAATAGTGCATTCAATGTCCCCGAAGCTTGAAGATCCCGGTGCTTTCACCATTCCTTGCACCATTGGGAGTGCGGATTTTGCTAAAGCTCTATGTGATTTGGGGGCTAGTATCAATTTGATGCCCTATTCCATTTTCAAGACTTTGGGTATTGGCAGCCAAGGCCGACTTCTATGAGATTACAAATGACAGATAGAACGATGAAGAGACCATTGGGTATTATTGATGATGTGCTTGTCCGGGTGGACAAATTTATCTTGCCAGCTGACTTTGTGATCTTGGATTGTGAGGTAGATTATGAAGTTCCTATCATTTTGGGGAGACCTTTCCTTGCTACGGGGAAGGCCTTAGTTGATGTGGAAGTAGGGGAACTCACCTTCAGGGTGGGTGACGAGAAAGTGGTCTTTCATGTGTGCAAATCAATGAAGCAGCCCAACACTACGAGGTGTGCTCTTTTGTTGACCTCAGTACAGCAGTGAGAATTGATGACATTAGTGCAATGATCAATGTGGAGGACCCATCGGAGGATGTATTATCGAATCTTAATGTTAATGAGGATACAAGCCAAGTGGATTGCGTGAATTCTTTACATGGAATGGGCTCTTACTCTTATTACCCTAGGAAATTATCTTTGGACCTCAAGAATAGAAAGTCTCCACCAACAAAACCTTCAATTGAGGAGCCTCCTGTGTTGGAGTTGAAACCACTGCCTCCACTCAGGTATGAGTTCTTAGGCTCAAATTCTACTTTGCCAGTTATTATTTCCTCTTGTCTTACTAATATGCAGGTTGATGCCATATTGGCGGTACTTCAAAAGCGGAAAAAGGCAATTGGATGGACTTTAGCTGATATTCGTAGGATAAGCCCTGCATTCTATATGCACGAGATTATTTTGGAAGATGATGCAATCCCTCCTTGGAGCATCAAAGGAGGTTGAACGAGGCAATGCAAGAAGTTATGAAAAAGGAGGTGATCAAATGGTTGGATGCCGGGGTTGTGTACCCCATCTCTGATAGCTCTTAGACTTCACTGGTGCAATGTGTACCGAAGAAGGTTGGCATGATCGTGGTTACAAATTCACAAAATGAGTTCATTCCTACTAGAACTATCACAGGTTGGAGGGTATGCATGGACTACCGCAAGTTGAATAAAGTGACCCGCAAGGATCACTTTTCTTTGCCTTTTCTTGACCAGATGTTAGATCAACTTGCTGGGCGTGCCTTCTACTATTTCTTGGATGGGTATTCTGGGTACAACCAAATCTTGATTGATCTGGAAGATCAGGAGAAGACCACATTCACTTGTCCATATGACACCTTTGCTTTTTCTAGGATGCCTTTTGGGTTGTATAATGCACCGCCTATATTTCAGCGGTGTATGATGGCCATTTTCACTGATATGGTGGAAGACATTTTGGAGGTATTCATGGACGACTTTAGTGTTGTGAGGGATTCATTTGATGAGTGCTTGAAAAATCTTAATAGGGTCTTGGCCCATTATGAAGAAACAAATCTTGTTCTCAATTGGGAGAAATGTCACTTTATGGTGGAAGAGGGCATCTTGGGCATAAAATTTCAAAGCATGGTATTAAGGTAGACAAAGCAAAAATTGATGTGATTTCAAGGCTCCATCCACCTACATCTGTCAAGGGAGTTCAAAGTTTTCTTGGGCATGCGGGGTTCTACCGGAGATTTATCAAAGTCTTTTCGAAGGTAGTGAATCCCTTGTGCAAGTTGTTGGAAAAAAGATGCTAAGTTCGTGTTTGATGAAAATGTACGCAAGCCTTTGAACTTATCAAGCATAAGTTGACCACCACTTCTATCATTACCGCACCTAATTGGAGCTTGCCCTTTGAGCTCATGTGTGATGCAAGCGATGTTGCAGTTGGGGCAGTTTTGGGTCAAAGAGTGAACAAAATGTTTCATCCGGTGTACTATGCGAGCAAGACAATGAACGATGCTCAAGTGAACTACACGGTGACCGAGAAAGAACTTTTGGCTATTGTGTTAGCAATGGAAAAATTTCGGCCGTATCTTATGGGTTTATTCATACCGGCCATGCCGCACTCCGGTACTTGATGACGAAGAAGGATTCCAAAGCTAGACTGATACGATGGGTCTTGTTACTTCAAGAGTTTGATTTTGAGATTGTGGACCGGAAGGGTAGTGAGAACCAAGTGGTGGACCACTTCTCCCGCTTGGAGGAGGAGGGGAGGCCTCGTGACTGCCTAGAGATCATTTCCCGACGAACAACTCCTTTTGGTGTCGATGAATGATATGCCATGGTTTGCCGATGTTGCTAATTTCCTTATGACTGGTATAATACCATGTGAGCTCTCTTCTAACCAAAGGAAAAAGCTCAAGCGGGATAGTTTGGATTTCTATTGGGATGAGCCGTACTTGTTCAAGATTTACATGGATGGTGTGATCTGAAGGAGGACTCAACCAAACCTCAAACTTTGACTCGGAGGCTTGTCATTCTTCTCCCTATGGTGGCAATCATGGCGGGGAAAGGAAGGCTTCTAAAGGTCTTAGTTGTGGGTTTTATTGGCCAACTTTGTTCAAAGATGCAGGTGGTTTTGTGAAGAGATGCGACGAATGTCAAAGAGCGGGAGGAATTTCTAAGAAAGATGATATGCCTCTCAATATCATCCTTGAGGTTGATATTTTTGATGTATGGGGCATTGACTTTATGGGCCCGTTTGTTAGCTCGTATGGGAACACATACATTCCTGTGGCGGTGGACTATGTTTCAAAGTGGGTCAAAGCCGTGGCTTTACCCAACAATGAGGCCCGAAGTGTTGTTGCATTTCTCAAGAAGAGCATCTTTACAAGGTTTGGTACTCCTCGTGCAATCATATGTGATGGGGAGTCTCATTTTTTGCAATAGAGCTTTTGAGACTTTGCTCTCAAAGTATGGTGTCAATCACAAAGTTTCTACTCCCTATCATCCTCAAGCAAGTGGTCAAGTTGAAGTCTCCAACAGGAAAATTAAAAGCATATTGTCAAAAACGGTCAATGCCAATAGGACCGATGGGTCGAAGAAGTTGGATGACGCTCTATGGGCTTATAGGACTGCTTACAAGACTCCGATTGGTATGTCTCCATATCGGTTAGTGTTTGGGAGAGCTTGCTATCTACCGGTTGAGTTAGAGCACAAGGCCAAGTGGGCTTGAGGAAGCTAAATCTTGAATGGGATGTTACAGCTAATCTTCGTGTAGAGAAGGAACTTGATGAATTCTGATTCCATGCCTACTCCAGTTCGTCCTTGTACAAGGACAAGATGAAGTACCTTCATGATAAATATGCTCGTATCAAGGAGTTCAAAGTTGGTGATTTGGTCTCTTGTTCAACTCTCGGTTACGTCTGTTTCCGGGAAAACTTAAATCAAAATGGAGTGGACCTTTTGAAATGGTGTGTGTAACCCCGTTTGGTGCTCTTGATTTAAAGAACAAAAATGGGGAAGTTTTTAGAGTGAATGGGCATAGGGTCAAGCACTACTTGGGAAAAATTGATGACAGCCACGTGGTGGCACTTCTTCATCTCAAATGATTTGATGGTAACCTGCGTCGTGCCGCGACGTTAAATCAGGCGCTTCTCGGGAGGCAACACATGTGTTTTTCTTCTTGTTTTTCTTTGATTTTCATGGTAGTATAGGATTTAATTTTGGACTAACTGGTTGTGAGATGCTACAGGATTGTGTTGATGCAGTGTAGGACATAGTGAAAAAGTGTTTAGGTCTCTAAAGTTGTCAATGTGGATGCACTACATTTAGTGCGGACCGCACTGGTGAAGGGGAAAATGTCCAACTCTCTGAAGTTTGCCACCGAGGCCGCATTACATTTTGTGTGGTCCGCGGTGGACCACTGCGGCCGCATGACATTTTGTGGACCGCAGTGAGTTGCCTTCTCAAACTTTAAGCATGTTGTGTAGTGCGGACCGTAGTCCATTTTGTGCGGTCTGCACTGGGTTGGTAAGCTAGGCCCCAGGTCCTTTCCTATAAATAGGGCCTGAGGCCCTCCTTTTACACTTTTCAATATTTGAACTCCCAGAACTCTTAAACCACTGTTCATCACCCCTGTTGCTCGTAATTAATTGCTTGGATTCATTAATCTTCATTTCATCTCACAACTGGTAACTTAACTTCTTTTTAATTGCTTTAATTTTGTTATTCTCCTCTAATTTTTGTTTTTCTTGTCTCTTATTCTAGTATTCCTGTATTTTCTTCAATTGGTTAGGTTAGGGTAATTAATTCTTTGATTAAAGTAGAATTAGGTGGTTAAAAACAATGGGCAATCACTTAAGAACCTTACTAAGGTGAAATATTGAACTTAAAAGCAAATGATTTTGAACCCTAAGTTAGTACCGCAACTGGGCACTCAGTGCGGACCGCAGTGATTTTTGTATGGTCTGTAGTGCTCTTGTGCGGTCCAAAATAACATTTTGTGCGGACCTCATTGTTGAAAGTCCTGAAGCCTGATCTTCGAGGACCGTGGCCGCATTGCATTTTGTGCGGTCTGCGGTGCCTCAATGCGGACCGCATTGCCTTTTTGTGCAGTCCGCAGAGCAATTGTTCAGAGAGTGGGTAGTCTGAACCCCACCTCTGTGTGGAGTGCATTGACATTTTGTGCGGACCGCATTGACTTCTGTGTGGCTGCACTTCATTTTGTGCGGTCCGCACTGTGTGATTTCTACAACTGTCTGCAACCTTTATTCTTCTGCAACTGTGAACTTAATTGAATCTATTGATACTAACAGAGCATACCTAATCTTGTTTGCAGACAATGGTGAAACAAACGGGCAAGGGCTCTAAACAACCAGGTAGAGGAGAATCTTTCTGGGGAAGGAAACAGAAAATGGAAAGATTGATTGTTCAAGCCCGGCAAAACATTAAAAACATGAGGAAGATGATTAAAGCTGCTGATAGGGCCATTGACATGTCTAGGAGTGAGTACGAGCCCTCCCGGGAGATATCTTCAGACTCAATCCCATAGTACATCCTTGACTGGCCGGAGAGAAACAAACTAAGAGACACTCCTCCCACTTCTCCCGCTGCCCAAGCATCAGTAAATGTATCGTCTGGGTCATCTGAAGGCTCAGCTGAAGGCGGTGGAGGATGAATACTCTACATCTTCCACAACTTCATTTTCCGGAGAGGGTGCAGTAGGAGACGATGAGGAAATAGGAGGAGACGGAGAAGTAGGAGAAGGGAGTGAACCTCAGGTTGGCGGGGTTGTGAGAACTAGGAAACAGGAGGTGTAGCAAGACCGATTTGTCAGTGAGGTAGCTTATCACAAGTTTAGGGAATAGTGGCCGGTGAGGAAATTAATTCCGGAGAGGAGCTTTGTGGATAGGGACTTACTTCCTCACAACCCCAATGTTAGGAGGCAGTTTAGAGAGAGAGTTAACTGGGAGTACTTTTTGGGTGAATGTGTAGATGCCAACAAGCACTTGGTCAAGGAATTCTACACCAACGTTGCCCACATCAAAAAGGGTACAAAAGTGACCAAGGTGTGAAAACTGAAGGTGATGTTTGATGGGAAAACAATAAATGACTACCTTGGCTTTGATGAGGAGGATGAGGCACTATTAATGGCAAAGATGGAAATGGGAGAGGAGGTCCGTCCCTGGTTGGCACAGTATCTGGCAATCCCAGGTACCAACCCCGATTGGTTGAATGTAGGCATCAAGATTCTGAGAAGAAGTTTGAACTTCGAGGCAAAGGGGTGGGAAACTTTTGTGTGCAGCAGACTGGATCCCACTACTCATGACAACTCCCTCCCTTTTCACCGAGCTATTTTGGTGGCTTCAATCATGGCGGGGTACCCGATCAATGTGGGAAATGTAATGTCTAGGGTAATCACACTTGTAGGCAATGAGCATGACAGAAACTACCCTTTCCCTAGATTCTTGACTATTTACTTCAGGGACCTCAAAGTTGAAAAGAGGCCATTTAATATCAAGGTCAAAGCGAGGGCCCCATTCTCTTGGTACAGCATGTAGGGGGATGACAACCCAAAGAGTAATAACTTTAAGGGGACAGCTACCGCTCCAATTGGCCAGTTTGAAGAGCCAATTGTGGTTCCATTACCGAAAATCTAATAATTTTTTCACTTTTCAAATTCATTCTTTTTGTCAAAAAAATCATGTCGACCACTAACGACAACGACCAACAAAACAACAAAATCAGCTGAACCAACAGAATCAACAAGAAGATGAAACTCTAATCCCTTCACCCCGAAATTCTCCTCAACACTCCTAAGAAGGGTCACCTAACAGATCAACATCACATGTGAATAACCAACAAGGGGAAGATCAAAATTGATGATGATGCATTGAAGCAACTAATTGCAGAACACATGAACAATGCTCTTCAAGCTTATGTTAGCGGATTACCAACTATACCACCAACTCCACCTTCGAATAACACCGCAACCATAGAAAATCCACGCTCGGGACTCGCTAATTTCGGTAGTAGAGGAACTCTTAGCGAATCTCGGATGGAAGGTCAGGTATTCTAATTAATTCTTATTTATAAAATTTAGTACTAACTTTGCAGAAACAGCTCAAGGAGCAGAATGATCGCATAGAGCAGATACTTGGTGTTCCACACATAATCAAAGGGGTGGATATTGATAAATATTCTTAACAACCCTGGAAGTCAAATATCGCTCCTTTTCCAATCCTAAAAAATTTAAGATGCCCGAAATCCCGAAGTATGGTGGGAAAACCGACCTACAAGATCATGTAACTGCATTTACAACTGGCGTGAAAGGCAACAACCTGACCAAGTAGGAGATTGAGTCAGTCCTGGTCAAAAAGTTTGGTGAAACACTCACAAAAATAGCACTAACATGGTATTCTCTTTTACCTAAAAATTCTATTGATTCTTTTGCTTATCTTGCAGATTCATTTATAAAAGCACACTCGAAGCTCAAAAAGTTGAAAAGAGGATGGAAGTCATATTCAAAATAAAACAAGGAGATACGGAGCTACTCAGGGAATTCGTGGATAGATTCCAGCGTGAAAGGATGATGTTACCACGTGTACCTGATAATTGGGCGGTTATGGCATTTGCAAGTAACCTAAATGAAAAAAACTCAGAAGCCATGAGGAGACTCAAAGAAAGTTTACGAGAATTCCCTGCAACAACTAGGAATGATGTTTACAACAGGTATAGCATGAAGCTGCGGATAGAAGAAGATACTATCACTTAGTTACGGGGAGATAAAAGAGTAAGTTCGAGGCGACCAGAAACTGAAAAAAGGTCCGGTAAGAACAGGAACGAACCTTACATGGGACCAGTAGGAAGGGGTTCACGTTATAAATAAGAGAACTAAAGGTACGGTTTCATATCAAGGGACAGAGACACGGGTTCGTCCTCCAAGTTTGGAAATGAGTGAGACACGCGGGACAACGACAAAAGTACAAAAGAAAAGACTGGTGGTTACAGTTTTACTTTTAGCACATCTGAGTTGGTAGCTGTTTTAAAAAGCATAGGAGATAAGGTGCGGTGGCCAAGAGAAATGAGATCGAACCCCAACGGAAGAAACCCAGATTTCTGGTGCGAGTTTCATAATGATCACTGTCATAAAACAACAAATTGCAGATTGCTACAAGGTGAAGTTGAACACTTATTAAAACAAGGTTACTTTACCGACTTGTTTAGTGAGAAGGGTAAGCAAGCATATATGAAGAATAGACAGGAGCCACCAAAACCTCCATCACCGAAAAGAACAGTTAATGTCATAAGGGGGGAGGAGGTCAATAGTGTGACATATACCGCTGCAAAAAAGGTGTCAAAAGTCATAGTCACCCACGGAAAGCGAGTTCGCCAAGTTTTGGAAGAAGAAAATATAACATTTGGTGATGCAGATGGCGTGTTGATCCCACACAATAATACATTGGTAATATCTTTACTTGTACATGATACTAATGTGAAACAAGTTTTGATTGATCCAGGTAGCTCTGTAAATATCATTCTTTTAATGTCACAACCCGAATTTTCCATGCTCGGGAGTCATGATGGCGCCTACTAGGCAAGCCGACCATTTGAATTATTTACCTTTTTCCCATTTTAATCCTTTAACAATTAATAACCAATATTATTTAAACAACGAAATTTAATAAGCGGAAAACTAAAATATAATATTTTAATAAAGATGACAATACCAATCCATACATAAACTACCCAGAACTGGTGTCACAATTTCACAGACGGTCTAAGAATACTACAAATAAGGTCCGAAAAATAAATACAATACTGTCTCGGAAATGCATAAATGAAACAGGATGAAAGGATAGAAGGAGACGCCAAGGCTTGTGGACGCTTGCAAGACTACCTCGGATCTCCGAATGGACTGAAGGCAGCAACCCAAAGCTATGGTCTGTATGCTCCAGTATCGGGATCTGCACACATTGCAGAGTGTAGTATCAGCACAACCGACCCCATGTGTTGGTAAGTTCCTAGCCTAACCTTGGCAAAGTAGTGACGAGGCTAGGACAAGACTACCAAATAAACCTGTGCAGTTAAATCATATACAGTGGAACATAAAAGCGAAACTTGACAATTAAAGATAGGAAGGGGAAATAATGCTGCGGGGGACAACAAATAGCAACAGAAACCAGCAGTTAAATGTAAAGAACACCGTAACTCAATTATCAATAGAAATCAGGAAATTCAAAGACAAGTGCACGACATCACCCTTCGTGCTTTTACTCTCGTCCTCACCATAAAATCAATAAAATCGGTACGGCATCACCCTTCGTGCTTTTACCTCACATAATCGTGGCACAGAATGATCCTTCACGCATTAACACTCATATAAAGGCACGAAATGGTACCATCGTATGACACGGCATCACTCTTCGCGCATTAGCACTCTCTCACAAATATCATGCACGACATCACCCTTCGTGCTTTAACACTTTATCATCATAACAATACACGGCATCACCCTTTGTGCTTTAACACTTTTCCTCACCCAAACAACAATCTCAAGTAATAAGGGCAAGGAAATCAACAAATTCACAATAAAAATACCGGCAAGGGAACAATAGTGCAATAATCATATCCAGGCAAAGGTAACAATATCAAAACAACAACATCCCGGCAAGGGAGATAACTTTAAAACAATAACATTCCGGCAAGGGAGACAATATCATAATCCTCTTTTCTTTTTTCACATTTACTTCACAACCCAAATCACAATTTGAGCCAATTCTCTATAAGGTTTAACTACCAATTATACTTCCTCAAATAATTTTACAACTTGAGCCAACGCTCTTCAATGTTTAAATACCAATATTTCTTCCACAAGCCTTGCTCAACAATAGAAATCATCACATAAGACATGAAAAATACAAATGGAGTCATATTAATCATGGTATAAGACTCACGAACATGCTTGACACCAACGTATAAATACGCGTCACCATGCCTATACATCGTACTCAACAACCAACACATAGCAAATAGGACACAACTCCTAATCCCTCAAGATAAGGTTAGACCAAACACTTACCTCGATGCCATGATCACAGTTCAAGCCTCAACTATCGCTTTACCTCTTGATTCCACCACTAATTCGCTTGTATCTAGCCACAAGTTACTTAACTATATCAATAAATGCTAAATGAATCAATTCTAATGCATGAAAATAGGTTTTCTAAAGTTTTTTCCCAAAAAAGTCAAAAATCAACCCCGGGCACACATGGTCAAAACCCGAGGTTCAAACCAAAACCCGATTAGCCATGAACCCAAATATATAATTTGTTTTGAAATCGGACCCCAAATCGAGGTCCAAATCCCCAAAATTTGAAAAACGTAAGTTCTACCCAAACCACCCAATTTCTCCCATGAAAACCCCTTATTTTGAGTTGAAATCATGTGAAAAGATGTTAAAGATTAATGAAAACGAGTTATAAATGACTTACAATCTATTTGGAAGAGTGCTTGTCTTTGAAAAATCGCCCAAAGGTGTTTAGGTTTTGAAAAGGGTTGAAAAATGGTTGAAAATGCGTCTAAGTTATGAATTAGCAGGTTGCAGATGTCACAATTGAGACCAGGGTTCGCAATTGTGGACCCTTAAGAAACCTGCTTTCTTCGCATTTGCGAACAGGGGTTCGCATTTGCGAACCCTGAGGAATCATGTTCTCTTCGCATTTGCAATAAGTACATCTCATTTGCGACCAAAGCAGCCCATGCCATAGTTTGCATTTGCGACACATTGTTCGCATTTGCGAGCTCGCATTTGCAAGCCAGGCTTCGCAATTGCAAAGCCTGCAGGCCTGCAACACACCTGCAATTTTCTAATTCCAAATTTCATTCCATGGCCTATCCGAAACTCACCCGAGCCCTCAGGGCTCCAAACCAAACATGCACACTAACCTAAAAACATCATACGGACTTGCTCGTGCAATCAAATTATTAAAATAACATCAACAACTATGAATTTAGCATCAAAATCAAAGAAAATCTCAATAACTTTCAAAGTTTCAAATTTTACAACTAATGTTCCGAATCACATCATATGACCTCCGTTTCTTACCAAATTTTACAAGCTCAACTTAAATCACATATAAGACATATACCGGGCTCCGGAACTAAAATACAAGCCCGATACCATCAAATTCAAACATATTTCATTCCCAAAAACTCATATATTTTTCAGAAAACAATTTTCTTTAAAAATTCATTACTCAGGCTTGGGACCTCGGAATTCGATTCCGAGCATATGCCCAAGTCCCATATTTTCCTACGGACCCTCCGGGACCATCAAATCATGGGTACGGGTCCATTTACCCCAAATGTTGACCGAAGTTAACTTAAATTCATTTTAAAAGTAAAATTTATCATTTTTCACAGATTTTCACATAATGGCTTTCCAGATACACGCCCGAACTGCGCACACAAATCGAGATGAGACAGAAAATTATTTTTAAGGCCTAGGAACATAGAATTTATTTTTAAAACAAGTGATGACCTTTTGGGTCATCACATTTAAGAGTGGTAAACGAAATGCAAGCTGATGGAAAATTGGTACCCAAAGCATGTACCTTTTTTGGATTTGGTAATTCAAGTGTTGATACAAAAGGGGAGATAATGCTCACCACATTCGCAGAAGAAGTAGTCATAGATAAAAAAAAATCAAGTAATAGATATGGACATCGCGTACAATATGATCCTTGGCAGACCTTGGATTCATAAGATGGATGTTGTATCGTCTACTTTGCATCAGGTTATTAAGTTCCCTTCACAATGGGGAATTAGACAAATTCGTGGTGATCAACAGGCTTCTAGAAGTATCAATTCAGTGGCATATTCAAGAATACAAAATGACGTTGCAGATGAAAAATAGCAATTACAGAATTTAGTTGAGGGTTTAACAACTCAAACCTCAACTAGAGATGGACGAATGGATGTAGACTCAAGGCCTAATACTATTCAAGAGTCAGAAGAGAACGAAAACATCAAAACAATAATTGAGGAACTAGAAGAAGTGGTGATGTTTATACCTTGGCCAAATAGAAAAGTTTACATCGAGACCAACATGAACCTAGAGATGAAAGGTAAGTTAATTGAATTCTTAAAAAGCTAACACAGATTTCTTTGTTTGGTCGCATTCAGATATGACACGTATACCCCCGGAGGTGATGACCCATAAGCTTAATGAAGATCCAACATACCCACCTGTCAAATAAAAGAAAAGAAAGCAAGGATCCTTCAAAAACTAGGTGATTCAGCATAAAGTACAAAAGTTTTTAAAAATCAGGTCTATCCGAGAGATAAAATATCCTAATTGGCTAGCTAATACTATAGCGGTGCCCAAAAAGAATGGTAATTGGCGAGTTTGTATAGACTATACTGACTTGAATAAAGTTTGCCCTAAAGATTCTTTCCTTTTACCATACATAGATCAACTAATTGATGATACTGCAGGATATGAATTGTTGAGCGTTTTAGATGCCTACTCAGGATATAATCAAATAAAAATGGATCCTTTAGATGAGGAAAAAACTTCCTTTATTACAGACAGGGGGACTTACTAAAGTCTTGCCTTTCGGTCTAAAGATTGTTGGAGCCACGTACTAGAGGTTTGTAATGAAGATGTTTCAAGAACATCTAGGAAAAACCATGGAAGTCTACATTGATGACATGTTGGTCAAGTCAACACAGGTGGGGGATCATATCCAATATTTATCAAATACATTTCAAATTCTCCGCAAATTCAATATGAAGTTAAATCTCGAAAAGTGTGCATTTGGCATGTCTTCAGGTAAGTTTTTAGGTTTCCTTGTTTCTAATCGAGGAATTGAAGTAAATACAACACAAATTAAAGCCATTGAAGAAATACCGTACATACTCACGAGCAAAAAAGAGATACAGAGGTTAACGGGTAGGATAGCAGCTTTTAAGTTCTTTTCAGTGTTGAAAAAGCAAAGCCAATTTGAGTGGACTAAAGAATGCCAATAAGCACTCAAAAATCTAAAAACATACTTGTCAAACCCACCGTTGTTGGCTAAATCGAAGGATGGAGAAAGAATACTCATCTACCTTGTTGTGTCAGAAATGGCGGTAAGTGCAGTGTTAGTTTGAGAAGATAAAGGTAAAAATCTCCAATTTATTATTTTAGCAAGTCATTATTGGATGATGAAACTCGATATTCTCATTTAGAAAAACTTGCTTTAGCACTAATAATGGCATCTCGAAAATTAAGGCCTTATTTTCAATATCACCCTATCTCTGTAGTGACCGCTTACCCCTTACAAAATATATTGCATAAGCAAGAATTATCAGGTAGATTAGCCAAGTGGGCCATAGAACTAAGTGAATATGATATCACATATCAACCTAGAACAGCGATAAAGTCACAGGTTTTAGCAGATTTCGGGGCAGACTTTAGTCAAGGAATAGTGGTAGAAGCATAAAAGGAACTGTAGGTATTCAACGGGTCTAATCCAGGTACTTGGATCCTATTTACTGATGTATCTTCAAACATTAAAGGAGCGGGTTTAGGTATTATTCTAATCCCAACTTCAGGAGAAAATATAAGGCAAACCATAAAGTGTCATCCCATTACTAATAATGAAACAGAACATGAAGTTGTAATTGCAGGTCTAGAATTGGCACGAGAGCTCAAAATAGAGCAGGTGGTAATCAAGAGAGATTCCCAACTTGTAGTTAATCAAATGCAGGGGACTTATATAGTTAGAGAGGCGAGGATGAAGCAATATTTAGAAAAGGCACGAGATTTGTTCAGACAATTCCAATCTTGGAAAATTGTGCAAATACCTAGGGAAGGAAATGTCGAAGCAGACGCGCTGGCTAACCTTGCATCCACTGCAGAAGTGACAAATGAAGAAAATGCTTCTGTAATATATTTTTTTCATTCGGCACTTGATCAAGATAAAAGGAGGTAAATTTCAATAACTTAACTTAGGATTGGATAAACGAGATTGTCAATTTTTTGCAGTACGAGATCCTACCAGAAGATAAGAAAATGGCTCAGACACTTTGATGAAAAGCTGCTTGTTATTGTTTGGATCGAGGCAACTTATATCAAAAGATGTTTGATGGACCTTTAGCAAGGTGTCTCGGACCTTCTCAAACAGAGTATGTGATGTGATAAGTATATGGAGGACACTGTGGAAATCACGCAGGAGGAAGATCCTTGGTAAAAACTCTAACTAGAGCAAGATATTATTGGCCAAAAAATGGAAGAAGAGGCAGAAAGCTTTGTGGCCAAATGTGACAAATGTTACAGCTCACCTTTTCGTATGTTAAAATTTCATTTTCAGTTAACCGATATAGACTCGGGGATGAGATCATCTTAACGTTAACGTACTTACGCTATTTATAACAAGCGATAAATAAGTGTTATAAAGGATAAAGGAGTACACAGATTAAAGAAAACGAGTTTCGTTGAAAGTGGCCAATTTGGAATAAAATACGAGTCGAGCCATAATACCCTGTAATTATGAACTAGTACCATGCAAGGTACCATATGACTACGGTAGTATAATGTATAGAGTATATATATAGTATATTAAAAATAAATAGAATTTTAAGTAATTTGGGGTAATTTTTTAATTATTATTATGCGGGTAATTGATTAATTACCAGGTAACATGACATTACCAAATTACCTAATAAGTGGATAAAAATTAAATATCCCACCCCCACCCCACGTGACAACTAGCCACATTATCAAGAAATGACTAAGAGTCATTCCTTCATTAGGTGTCAAATGGATACAACTTTCCTTTCATATCTTCCAAGACTTTGGATATCCAAGTCTTTCCAATTTAATTAATTTTGAAGGCTTGGCATTTAAAAGACATAGAATGTTGCTTTCTGACCTTAAAAACAAAGTCCCATTTTCACTTCCATTATAAAATACAAACAGTACCAAGATTAAGATTTTGTTCAATTTAATCCAAGAAATGTGAAGTAACAGTAGATTAGCTTTCTTGATTTGGACAATAGGGACTAACTTCCCAAAATCTAGACAAGCAGAAACATTTTCATTCCAATTTTATAGAATCCAAGCATCAATTTCGTTCAAGTTCGAAGAAGCAGAAGCTTCATTTAGTGCAAATAATTCAAGGAACAGGTATGTTAAAGCCCTCCCTTCTTTCTTTTGGCATTGTCTAAATTATACTGAAGAAACGAGCAAACACACAATTTCCATAAATTACTCTATTCATAAAAATAGTAGGGGTGTCTATATTCTTGATTCCCTATGAAAATTATTATTATCTTCTGTTCATGGGTCTCAGAATAATACGCAATTGAAAAAAGTTTATCTAGAAGGAATATTGAGATTATTACGTATTTTTCATGCATTTCACTCATTTATACATGTGCATTGACCCATGACCAGATGGATTTATATACGCGTATACATGTAAATATATTTATATGGGATATGGGAAAAGGTTACGATGTCATATACGTACCACCACCTGATCAGTTGGTATATGTTGATAATGTTGCCCACAGTGGCCGAGACGATATGATGTGATGCCCTCAGTGGCTTGATGATATTATGTACACCCATACCTATGCATGACACGACATTTATACGCACATGTATGACATTATAAACGTTTCAGAATTTACAAAGTTATTCAGATTTAAAGATGTATTTCCTTATTTCATGTTTCATCTATGTCTTTTACGTACTAATTTTCATGCCTTACATACTCATTACATTTTTCGTACTGATGCCCTATTTCACGGGGCCTGCGTTTCATGCCTGCAGGTGCAGGTAGGCAAGCTAACGGTCCCCTTTCTTAAGATCCCTGATCAACGAGAGTTGGCGTGCTCCACTTGATCCGGAGCTGCTTTGATTTTGGTACGATACGTTTGTATATATATATATATATATATGTATATGGGTATGATGTGGCTCAGTCCCATCTTTGTACAGTTATGTTTCTATTAGAGGTTTGTAGACAGTATGTCTAGTTAGGTTGTATGTGGCCTTGTCGGCTTTCAGTTTTGGATGTATAGTTGTATATAGCAGCCTTGCCGGCTCACCCACTGTATTCTGTGTGTATACGTACATATGCCTTGATGGCAGGTTTCCTTCATGTATGTTATTTTCGTAATGTAACAGATGTTATTTAGGTTCATATCTTAGATGCATGCTTAGGGGTGTTTGACAGGTAGGACTCAGGCACCTGTCACAGCCCATCGGTTTGGGTCGTAACAAAAGTGGAATTAGAGCAGTTCTGTCCTAGGGTTGTCTCCAGACCGTATCTAGTAGAGTCTTGTTTATGGGTGTGTTGTTCACCACACTTATAGATAGGAGGCTACAGGACATATATGATGTTATCCTCTCTTTTTATCTCAGATCGTGCGATACAAGAATTCATGTTCCTAATGATATTTTATATTTTCAGCAATGCCTCCAAAGAGTATGGCCACTCAGAAGGGAAAGTCTGTGGCTGGTGAGACTACAAGTCGAGCGCCACGAGTTACCAGGGCTCAGGTAGAGTCTCATGGTGAGGTTCCATCTCAGACTTCACATACCCTGCCCTTTCCAGAAGAGCTCCGAGGGGCACCAGCTCCTGCGCCCACCCCTGTACATTCAGCACCTTATCCGGATGCACCGGGTTAGGAGATGAGATATGCTATTCAGTTATTGACCCGATTAGTAGCCACACAGGATCGACATCAGGAAGTAGTTATTGGTCATGCAGATAGGTTCGTAAGTGCGAGGGTTTGTGACTTATTAATTTAGACCCTCCGGTATTCATTGGAGCAGATCCAAACGAGGACCCTCAGGTATTTATTGATAGAGTGCAGAGGACGTTACGGGTAATGCAGGCCACTGTGATTGAGTTAGTTGAGCTAGCTTCCTATAGACTCCGAGATGTTGTAGTTAATTGGTATGAGTCTTGGGAATTATCCAAAGGTGAGGATGTCCTTCCAGCGGTGTGGCAGGAGTTCATAGAACCTTTTATTCGTCATTATCTACCTCCAGAGCTTAGACGGGCCAGAATTGATAGGTTCTTGACCCTTCGACAGGGTAACATGAGTTTTCGGGAGTACAACCTTTAGTTTGATTCGTTGGCTAGGTATTCTCCTGCTATTATATCTAAGAGGGAGGATAGGGTGCACCGGTTTGTGATGGGGTTAGAGCCTCACTTGCTTAATGATTGTATGTCGGTCTCACTTTAGCCAGACATGGATATTTCTCGTATTCAGGCATACGCTCCGGGTGTAGAGGAGCGTAAGTAGAAATAGAGGGCCGATCGTGAGCATGATAGGGCCCAGAATAAGAGAGCAAGGTCTTCGAGTCCTTCTGGTGAGTTTCGAGGTGGTCAGAGACAACAGTACCCGAGATATCAAGCCCATCCATCGGCTAGCGCACCCCCTCAGTTTGGCGGTAGGATATTTGATAGTTCCACATATTTAGGGCCTGGTCAAAATTTTAGGGTAGTGCTGTATGGGATTGGGTGTTTGTTATACTTATGGTTATCCACCCTTGCCACGATGTACTCAATATGGTAAGTAACATACCGAGCAGTACCTTATGGGGTTAGGTATTTGTTATACTTGTGGTTATTTGGGCCACGTTATGGGGGATTGTTCGATGAGAGGTGATGCAAGCATAACTCAGCCATCGGGATCTACAGCTGGTTCGTCATCATCAGTACGCCCCCTTGGGCAAGGTCCCCAAGCACTAAAAGGTCATGGTAGAGGCAGAGGCGGAGCATCTAGCTCGAGTAGCCCTCAAAACTGCATTTATGCGTTGGCAGGACAACAGGACCAAGAGTCATCGGCTGTTGTTGTAACATGTATATTATCAATCTCCCCATATGATGTATATGCACTGATTGACCCAAGTTCAACCTTATCATACGTTACTCTGTTAGTTGCTGGTAAGTTTGGAATAAAACCTGAATTGGTTAAACCTTTTGAGGTATCTACACTTGTTGGGGACTCGGTGATAGCTAAGCAAGTATATAGGGGTTATATAATAGTAGTTCATGGTCGAACTAACGTAGCAGACTTAATCGAGTTAGATATGGTAGAATTTGATGTTATAATGGGTATGGATTGGTTGGCTTCTTATCATGCCAACGTTGATTGTTATCAAAGATAGTCCGATTTCAATTTTCGGGGGAGCCTATTTTGGAGTGGAAAGGTAATACGGCATCGCCGAGAGGAAGATTCATTTCCTATCTCAAGGCAAGGAAGATGATCAGAAAGGGCTGTATTTATCACTTAGTTCGGGTTCATGATGTGGAAGTGGAGTCACCAACCATTCAGTCCATTCCGATTTTGGAGTGGTGGTTTATTTTGTTGTCATTTCTGTTATCCGGATTTTTTTCAGGGTTGTAATCCGGATATTGTCTTGTGATTCAAACCCTTCTATCCTTTTATTTTGCCTAGTTTATTTTTCATATTAACTCATTTAGTGTTGTCTAGGTTTGTTCCAGGGTTGTAACTCAGTTTAGTTTGCTTGTTTTGTTGATTCAAACCCTTTCACCATTTGTCTAATGCAATTTTCTGTTTTCTGTTATTTTTAGTCATTTTTGTTTAGTTCTCTTTTCCTTTTATAATCCTTTTCCTGTTGACTCTAGTGACATGACATGCACTCGTAATTCTCAGCCTGGTCTTAAAAAGTTAGTTTAGTCATGAAGTAATGAAACAATTTTGAAGATGATAGGGACATTTGAGGAAAAAAAAGTAAAGGCATTTTGAGATCAATTCAAGCCCGAATTGTGAAACTGGGGCAGGTAGAACAAAAAGAAATACTATTGAAATGCATCCTGCCGCATCAGGTTGAAGCTAAAGGCAAGTTTGCCCCAAATTGGCAGGGTTCGTTCATCGTAATAAGAGTGTTGTCCAATGGTACTTCGTATTTAATAGATATGGAAGACAAATGTGTAGATATGGCTATCAATTCTGATGAAGTCAAAAGATATTACGTATGATTTCTTTGGTTTGTTTAATTGTGTTTTTTGTATTTGGCATGCTTTGAAGATTGGAATGACGAGGGCATTTTATTCTGCTACCTAAACACTTTATACTTTGTCACCCCTTTGAGCCTTATTTATTTTCTTTCATATCCCTCTTTGGGAATCAGAAGCAGAGTTTAGAAATGTGATACAGAAAAAGGGAGAGAAAAGAAAAAAAAAAGAGAAGGAAAAATGGAAAAAGAGTAAAGAAAAGAAAAGAAAATGAAAAAGAGAGGAAAAAGAAAAAGGAAAAGAAAACAAAATAAAAAGGAAAAACAAAAACAAAAGTTTCCATGAACTACGTTCGACCTGATTCATTTTAAGGATACGTAGGCAACCTCACGGTTCGGTCCCATCAAAATAAAAATCCAAAAGTCCCCAAGCAAAGAAACTGGGGTAGAAGTTGTAGTTGTTGTAGGAAATCTGATTCCGGAAGTTGTAATTTTGAACGCATTTGAATTGTTTCGAGCCTTTGATACCCTTTCTTTCTAACCCTATCTAAAAGCCCACATTATGATCCAAAGAAAGACCTTTCGATCAGTCTTCGAGAGATGACAAGTCAAGCGAGTAGAGCTGAATCATATCAGGGGCAACACTCCGGTCCAAGCAAGGAAAAATGAAAAATGAGAGAGTCTTATTGGTGAAAACCCTCACGGGCACCGTAAGGCGATGGAAAACTGAGAGAAATAAAAAATGAGAGAGACTTATTGGTGAAAAACCTCACGGGCATCGTAAGGCGATGAAAGCTGAGAGAAATAAAAAATGAGAGAGTCTTATTGGTGAAAACTTTCACGGGCACCTTGAGGCGATGGTAAGTTGAGAGAAAGAACAAATGAGAGAGGCTCAATGGTGTAAACTCTCCGGGCACTACAAGTTAAATAAAGATTGTGAATCAGATTGGATAATCGGAGCATTGAAGCCCAGTTTCACGGTTTAGGGATATAACAGGAGTTGAACATCAGACTTGCTCAACAGAATAGGCCACAGGTGCATGTCATGGTCATTAGAGTTGGTATCCACATCTGATAGGTTTATACTTTGTAGTTTTCTTGTTAGGAATCACCTCTTTCCTTTGTCCTTTACTCTGTTCCTTTTACTTGTTTACTTTTTCTTCCTGAGTTTGTTTGGTCAAAACAAGTGAGAAATGACTTCAAAATTTGCTACTAACTTTCAGATTGTACAAAACGGAATTTGGCTAGCACATCAAAGTGGCATAAGTCAAGAAAGAACAACGTGCGCACTAAGTTGTTAACAATCAACATGCTTTAGGATTCATGTGAAATACAAAGGTCTGGTATATATCAATTCATGAACAATGCAACAGATAGAGGATGTTGGGTGAACAAATCAAAGATATTCTCTGTGATAAGGTTGACAGAGGAAGTGGTTAACCAACAACAAGCAAGGTCTTCCAAGCGGAAATCAAAGTTATCATGGCAAGTGAAGGAGCAATAGGCCTCAAGGCCAAGGCCAATGGTTTAAGTCAAGAAAGAATAGCATACACATTGAGTAGGTGGCAATTGACGTGCGTTGGGATTCATGCGAGACACAAAGGTTTGGTAAATGTCAGTTCATGAGAAATGCAACAGATAGAGGGTATTGGGTCTAAACGGAGAAGAGGTATTTTCTGTGATAAGGATGATAGAGAAAGTGGTTAGCAAGGTCTTCGAGTGGAAGTCAAAGTTATCATGGGAAGTGGAGGAGTAATCGCACTCAAAGTCAAGGCCACAAACCAACCACCGCATTTTAAACTGACGAAATTTTTCTTTGATTGAAACAGGGGCAGAAAGTTTCGATTGTTTCGGAGAAACCCTCCGTAAGGGAAAAGCAAGCACCAGACAGGTTTGACTTTTGATTCTCAGGACCCTCCTGGAAAATGAGACCTAGTTTAAAATTCAAAATAATCATGAGTAGCATAATCTAGCATAAATGTAACTCCAAGGAATATAAGTTGGCTTCAAAGGCTGCATGTTTGAGATAGTATTCAATTAAGAGTTGTCAGGACCCTTCTGAATAATGGGACCTAGCTTTAAAATTTCCATTGGATAACAAAATTTAGTATAAGTTTTGGTGTAGGGTAATATAATTTAGCCGTAAAATAGTCACTCTTAAGATAAAACTTGACTTTTGGATTTTCAGGACCCTTCTAGATAATGGGATGTAGCTTTAATACTTTCTTAGATAACAAGATGTAGCGGAAGTAATACCTTCAGAAGATATAACTTAGATTTAAAATTGTCGTTTAATTAAGAGTTGTCAGGACCCTCCTGGATAATGGGGTGTAGTTTAAAGATCGGCTTAGATAACAAGATGTAGCAAACGTAATACCCTTGGGAGACGCACTTCCTAGTTTGGATCATATGAGTTTTAGTCACTAAAGTTCTCACCCCTAGGAGACGCACTTCCTAGCCTCGGTCATTTAAATTCATTCCTAGGAGACGCACTTCCTAGTTTAAGTCATTGATGTCCCACCCTTAGGAGACGCACTTCCTAAATTGAGATTTTTACCACTAGGAGACGCACTTCCTATTTGGTTCATTCCTAGGAGATGCACTTACTAGTTTGAATCATTGAGTTTCACCCCTAGGAGATGCACTTCCTAGTCTGGGTCTTTCAAGATACATTTTCAGGAGACGCACTTCTTAAATTGATATTTTACCACTAGGAGACGCATTTCTTAAATGGAGTTTCACTTATAGGAGACACACTTCCTAAATTGAGAGTTCATTCGTAGGAGACGCACTTCCTAGTTTGAGTCAGTTAAGTTCTACTTGTTGGGAGACACACTTCCTAGTCAGGGCCTTTCGAGTTATATTTCGTTGTAGGAGACGCACTTCCTAAATTGAGATTTTTACCACTAGGAGACGCACTTCCTATTTGGTTCATTCCTAGGAGATGCACTTACTAGTTTGAATCATTGAGTTTCACCCCTAGGAGAGGCACTTCCTAGTCTGGGTCTTTCAAGATACACTTTCAGGAGACGCACTTCCAAATTGATATTTTACCACTAGGAGACGCATTTCTTAAATGGAGTTTCACCCATAGGAGACGCACTTCCTAAATTGAGAGTTCATTCGTAGGAGACACACTTCCTAGTTCGAGTCAGTTAAGTTCTACCTGTTGGGAGACACACTTCCTAGTCAGGGCCTTTCGAGTTATATTTTTGCTTTAGGAGACGCACTTCCTATATTGAGATTTTACCACTAGGAGACGCACTTCCTATTTGATTCATTTAAGTTAATTCCTAGGAGACGCACTTCCTAGTTTGAGTCATTGATGTTTTACCCCTAGGAGACGTACTTCCTAGTCTGGGTCTTTCGGGTTATATATTTGCTTTAGGAGACACACTTCCTAAATTGGGATTTTCCCTAGGAGACGCACTTCCTAGTCTGGTTCATTTAAGTTCATTCGTAGGAGACGCACTTCCTAGTGTGAGTCATTTAAGTTACACCTTTAGGAGACGCACTTCCTAAATTGAGATTTTCCCCTAGGAAACGCACTTCCTAGTCTGGTTCATTGAAGTTTTACCGTAGGAGACGCACTTCCTAATCTATGTCTTTCAAGTTATATTTTATTTTAGGAGATGCACTTCGTAATCAAGGTTTTTAAGTTGTTCCTGTAGGAGACGCACTTCCTAAATTGAGATTTCACCCCTAGGAGACACACTTCTTATTCTGGGTCTTTCAGGATACACCTGTAGGAGATGCACTTCCTAATTGGAGACTTCACCCCTAGGAGACGCACTTCCTGGTTTTGGTTCATACAAGTTTTACCCGTAGGAGACGCACTTCCTAGTTTGGTTTATTCAGGTTTTATTTTTAGCAGACGCATTTGCTAGTCAAAACTTTGGGTTTCACTCATAGGAGACGCACATCCTGGTCTAGTCATTAGCTTACTCTCATCATTGCGTCAATAGTATAAGTGGTTTACCATATTGCTAACAACTCACAAATATTTCTAGTGCAAATTGGGACAGAAAATTTCGTTTGTTTTGTTTGTTTTGATGAAATCAGGCACCCACTTGGAGAATAGAGGGAAAACAGCAAGGTTCAAGTTCAGCAATCAGGAGCCCGCCTGGAGAGCAGGGAATACATTTTCAAGTTAGCAGTCAGAAGCCCACCTGGAGACACGGGAATACAATTCAAGTTCAGCAGTCAGGCGCCCACCTGGAGAGCACGGGGGTACAGTTCAAGTTCAGCCGTCAAGCGCCCACCTGGAGAGCACGGGAACATAATTCAAGTTTTGAAAATCAGGCGTCCACCTGGAGAAAAGGAAAGCATCTCAGATTGAAATTCGAGTTCAGCAATCAGGCGTCCACCTGAAGAAAAGGGAAAGTGTCTTAGATCACAATTCAAGTCGGCAATAAAGGGACTTCATCTAGAAAATACAAGTCAACAAGGCAACATGAATTGCAAGATCAAGTTTGAAGATATAGATAGGATTCTTGTAATGCATAGATTATAGTCTAGTCTAGCTTCTTTTATTTTTGACGTGGTGTAATAAGGGGGTTCAATAAGCAGTAGCAGCAGTAGCAACAGTGAAATCATAGCTTCTTGGTAGTCCCAGCTACCAAACATTCCTGAACTACACTGACCTGATTCCTTTATAGCCAAGAATATGTAGGCAACCTCAAAAGCAGAGTGCGTTCAACTCATTCAAAAGTGCTTCCCACGGAGTATTCAAACGGGCAAAAATTGCTCGTATGCGCTCACCTTATCTTTGCACGAAAACTCTTTGTGTTTCTGAGCAAATAAGGGCAGCTGTGAGCACGTGATTTTTGCCCTATATGAATTGCTCCTATAAAATCAAAGAAAATAGATTTTCTTTAATTATTTACCATTTTATAGTATTTTGTAGGATTTTTATTTAAGTTTTTGCATTTTGTGCATGTATAAGTTTTATTTAAATCATGAAAAAATACCAAAAAAAATCATGCATTGCATTTTGGATTTGTTTTTAGATTTTTAGAATTAGCCAGTAACTATTTATTTTATAGAAATTCGAAAATCACAAAAATGATCATTTTTACATTTTAGTCTTTAAAACTAGCATTTGTCTTTAGTATTAAGTTAATTAGTTGTTTTAATGTTAAAAATAAATAAAGAATTTTAATTTATACAAAATAAATTAATTTAGGATTTTTATTTCTAGGATTTTTAATTAAAAAAAGAAAAAAAAGAAAAGGAAATAAGGAGTTTATTTAATTGGGTTTAAATTCGGAAATTGGGCCATTTTAAAGCCAAAGTCAGCCAAAATAAATGGCACCAAAATCTGTCCAACCCAAGCCCAATCTCCCTACCCAAATACCCATTACCCTTTACCCTACCCCTACGTATAAAAAGATAATTTAGAAACCAGAAAAAGGGACCCCTTCACCGGAAAGAGAAAAACGGCGCCCAGCAGCTCCGTTCTGCTTCTTCTTCATTTTTCTTCAACTCCCAAGCTGAAATGAAGGACCCCCTCCTTCCTCTTCTCATCTCACTAACACACACACACACACTCATCTACACATACTTAGAAACATCTGAAAACAGATTTTGAAATTCAAAAATTTCCTTTCTAAGATCTGAAATTTTCGGCTTCAAAAAATAGAAAAAAATTTGATTTCGACACTCTAAAACAATTAGTTTGTGTTTGTCGATTCAAAGAGATCTCCTACGTCGTTTCCTGGGTTTTCAAGCTGAATCTAGTCCGTAATTGGAGGATGTAGATGAGCTGTTTGCTTACTGACTTTGGATGTGCTGGAAGCTGAGCTTCATTATACCTTTGCTTTGTGATTTGTTACATTTAAATCTGTCATAAACAAGGTATTCTGTTTTTCTCTTCTCATAAGTATGTAATTATCAATTTGTGAATGCAAAATATGCTTTACTCAAGGTCTGTGAGCGTAGATTATGGTTCCTGATTGTTTGTATCGAAACACATGGTTATTGATTAGTGCTTATCTCAATTTGATGCTTAAATTCTACTCATATGAGTAATGTATTTTCTGGAAATTCATGCTGATTAGTACCTGCCAGACAAATGGGAACGGGAATAGGCATGGATATATGAGTTTGGATTTGTTTCGAATTTGTACTGCTAGTGAGAACCAGAAATTTTATTCTTGCGTGTTTGTGAGTTTAAAACTAGGATCTGCATTGAAAAATGTGAAATCCAGTGTGGTTGTAGTTCAATTCTAGGACTTAAGGCATCTGTTTAATACATACCTACTGTTCTAAAGAAACCAAAAAAAAAAGAGTTGAAGTCGCATGTGGATTTTGATTGAATTCTCGAATTGTAGAGCATTTGTCAATTTCACATTTTCGGATTTTCAACATTGTTGTAGGCAAGGTTGAATATTTTGCCTTGATATGCTTTCAATGAATAATAGGGAATTAGCTTTGTCATGATCCATGTTTTACGTTAGTATCACTTGCTCAGAGGTTTCGTGTTAAATGTTTGCTGTCATTAATGGAATGGTTCATGGATGTGGCTGAGTTGTATGTTAATTATATACCATTGTGTGAGGTGAATAGTCTACAATATGGAGTTCTACTGGTTAATCTTTCAAATTATATTTTCTTATCTCACGTTGGGATTCCCATGAAAATTATAATTGATGCATTTTGGTCTCTTTATTGAACTTTGTTCGGGGTGATTTCATAACACCCTAGGTTTCGACTATTGGAGTTATTTCTTTCTGGGCAAGGAACAAGAATGGGTTATAAGGTGGGTCTTGAAGCATAAGGAATTTGGGCCAAGAAATAGATCATATTAGCTAGCCTATTTACTCCCCAATAATATCTTGTCCATAAATTCGGCATCACAACAATCTCAAATTAGTTTAAGAGATAATTTACATGAACATCCGTAGTTTGCGTTAAGTTGAGGGCAATCTGTTGAAATTAGAATCGAGGCATGCTATTTAGTTGAATTTTCCATGGCCCTCGCAAATTTGAAAGTGCGTAGTTGCTTTATGCGTGCTATTTTAATAATTTACCTTCCTAAACTTGGGTGCGCATTTATGTGACCCAAATCCAAATCTCAACAATGTTAGATAAAATGTGTTGCGGATTGCGGGTGTATTTATGTGACGTGTTTCAAGACGCGTTTATGTGACGTTGAATTTTCCCTAAAAAAATATTTAATTAAAAGCGGTTTTAAAGTTAAAATGCACATAGGCTAAAACATGCATTAAAATCAGATAATAGGTCAATTATAACAGTTGAGCGACCGTGCTAGAACCACGGAACTCAGGAATGCCTAACCCCTTCTCCCGGGTTAACAGAATTCCTTACCCGGATTTCTGTGTTCGCGGACTGTAAAACAGAGTCAATCTTTTCCTCGATTCGGGATTTGAACCGGTGACTTGGGACACCATAAAATTATCCCAAGTGGCGACTCTGAATTTTTTTAATAAATAAATCCCGTTTCGATTGTCACTTTAAGTTGGAAAAAACTCCCTTATATACACTCTTCCGGGGGTGTAGACAAAAAGGAGGTATGACAATCAATAGGGACTTTATCGTAGGCTTACCTCGTACCCAACGTAAGTTCGATTCGATATGGGTGATTGTGGATAGGCTTACAAAGTCAGCCCATTTTCTGCCTGTTAGAACTACATATTTCTCAGAGGATTATGCGAGGCTTTATATCAAGGAGATAGTAAGACTGCATGGTGTCCCTGCATCTATTATCTCGGATAGAGGAGCTCAATTTACAACTAAATTTTGGAGGTCCTTCCAAAAGGGATTGGGGACTCATGTAAGTCTTAGTTTAACATTTTATCCCCAGACAGACGGACCGTCTGAGCGTACTATTCAAACACTAGAGGATATGTTTTGAGCTTGTGTAATAGACTTCAAAGGTAGCTAGGATGATCATCTGCCGCTTAATGAGTTCGCAAATAATAGTTACCATTCTAGATTCTGATGGCTCCATACAAAGCTCTTTATGGACGGAAGTGTAGGTCGCCTATAGGGTGGTTTGACGTTGGAGAATCTGGATTATACGGGCCAGACCTGGTTCATCAAGCCATAGAAAAAGTATAGTTGATTCGGGGTCGACTATTGACAGCTCAGAGTTGTCAGAAGTCATATTCTGACGTGCGGCGATGAGACTTAGAGTTCGGGCTTGATGATTGGGTATTCTTAAAGGTGTTGCCTATGAAGGATGAGATGAGGTTTGGCAAGAAAGGAAAACTTAGCCCACAATATATTGGGCCAAGTAGCTTATGAGTTAGAATTGCCCACGGAATTGGAGTCTGTCCATCTGGTTTTTCACGTATCTATGTTACGGAAGTGCATTGGCGATCTTACCCGAGTGGTGCCCACGAATGATGTACATATTACAAAAGACTTATCATACGAGGAAGTTCCGGTTGCCATCCGAGACCAACAGATCCGCAAGCTGTGGAATAAGGAGGTAGCCTCCGTGAAAGAACTTTGGAGAAACAAAAATATGGAAGAAGTGACTTGGGAGGCCGAGGAAAATATGAAGTCTAGATATCCCTACTTATTTCCTCCCCCAGAGAAGGGTCCGACTGAGACGTCATAATCATAAGATACGTGTATAAATTCTTGTGTTGGTTCTTGTCGTTCGTTATGTTAGGCCATTGTCGTTATTCATAATTATGAGCTTGTCTGTCGTTAGGTTATTAAGCTTCTACGGGGAAAGTTGGTAGTGGTGTTGTTATAGAGGCGACCTTGGCAAAGTTATATAGATCACAGAGAGTTAAACATTCGAGGACGAATGTTTCTAGGGGAGGGGAGGATGTTACATCTCGCGTTTTCGTACGTTAAAATTTTGTTTTCAGTTAACCGACGTAGACTCGGGGATGAGATCATCTTGACGTTAACATACTTATGCTATTTATAACAAGTGATAAATAAGTATTATGAAGGATAAAAGGGTACACGGATTAAAGAAAACAAGTTTCGTTGAAAGTGGCCAATTTGCAATAAAATACGAGTCGAGCGATAATACCCGATAATTATGAACTAGTACCATGCAATGTACCATATGACCACGATAATATAATGTATAGAGTATATATATAGTATATTAAAAATAAATAGAATTTTAAGTAATTTGAGGCAATTTTTTAATTATTATTATGCGAGTAATTGATTAATTACCGGGTAACAAGACATTACCTAATTACCTAATAAGTGGATAAAAATAAAATATCCCACCCCTACCCCACATGGAAACTAGCCACATTATCAAGAAATGACTAAGAGTCATTCCTTGATTAGGTGTCAAATGGATACAACTTTCCTTTCATTTGTTTCAAGACTTTGGATATCCAAGTCTTTCCAATTCAATTCATTTTGAAGGCTTGGCATTTAAAAGACATAGAACGTTTCTTTCTGACCTTAAAAACAAAGTCTCATTTTCACTTCCATTACAAAATACAAATAGTAGCAAGATTAAGATTTTGTTCAATTTATTCCAAGAAACGTGAAGGATCAGTAGATTACCGTTCTTGATTTGGACAATAGGGACTAGCGTCCCAAAATCTAGACAAGCAGAAACAATTTCGTCCCAATTTTATAGAATCCAAGCATCAATTTCGTTCAAGTTCAAATAAGCAGAAGCTTCATTTTGTGCAAATAATTCAAGGAACAGGTACACTAAGGTCCTTCCTTTTTTCTTTTGACATGGTCCAAACTATACTGAAGAAACTAGCAAACACACCGTTTTCATAAATTATTCGTTCATAGAAATAGTAGGGGTGTCTATATTCTTGATTCCCCATGAAAATTATTATTATCTTCTGTTTATGAAAAAAGTTTATCTAGAAGGAATTGTGAGATTATTACATATTTTTCATGCATTTCACTTATTTATACATGTGCAGTGACTCATGAGCAGATGGTGTTATATACACGTATATATGTAAATATATGTATATGGGTTATAGGAAAAGGTTACGGTGTTATATACGTACCACCACCTAATTAGCTGGTATATATTGATAATGTTGCCCACAGTGGCCGAGACGATATGATGGGATGCCCTCAGTGGCTTGATGATATTATGTACACCCATACCTATGCATAACACGATATTTATATGCACGTGCATGACATTATAAACGTTTCAGAATTTACAAAGTTATTCAGATTTAAAAATGTGTTTCCTTATTTCATGTTTCATCTATGTCTTTTACGTACTAATTTTCATGCCTTACATACTCAGTACATTTTTCGTACTGACATCGTATTTCATGGGGCCTGCGTTTCATGCCCGCAGGTGCAGGTAGGCAAGCTGACAGTCCCCCTTCTTAGGATCCCTGATCAGTGAGAGTTGGCATGCTCCACTTGATCCGGGGCTGCTTTTGATTTTGGTACGATACATTTGTATGTGTATATATATATGTAAGTGAGTATGACATGACTCAGTCCCGTCTTTGTACAACTATGTTTCTATTAGAGGTCTGTAGACATTATGTCTAGTTGGATTGTATGTGGCCTTGTCGGCTTTCAGTTTTCGATGTATAGTTGTCTATAGCAGCCTTGCCGGCTCGCCCATTGTATTCTGCATGTATACGTACATATGCCTTGATGGAAGGTTTCCTTTATGTATGTTATTTTCGTAATGCAGTAGATGTTATTCAAGTTTATATCTTAGACGCATGCTTATGAATGTTTGACATGCAGGAATCAGGCACCCGTCGCGGCCCTTGGGTCGTGACAACAAATCTCAAAGATATAGTAACAATATGCATCGCCCATCAAAGTTATTACATACGATTATTGCACCATGGCCTTTTTATGAATTGGGGGATTGATATCGTGGGTCTGCTACCCCAAGCCAAAGGAAATGTACAATTTTTACTAGTACTAACTGATTATTTTACCAAGTGGGTAGAAGCAGGTGCCTTTACACAGTTACGGGAAAAAGAAGTTAGAGACTTCATTTGGCGAAACGCCATATGTCAGCTTGGAGTTCCAAAAGAAATCATGTGTGATAACGGCCCCCAATTCATAGGTGCAAAAATCACAGAATTCTATCAGAGTTGGCAGATTAAAAGGATAACTTCAACACCTTTTCATCTTATGGCCAATGGACAAGCTGATTCAACAAACAAGGTTATTATTAATAACCTAAAGAAAAGATTAGAGGAGTCAAAAGGAAAATAGCTAGAAGTGTTGCCAGGAGTCTTATGGGCTTACAGCACGACAGCAAAAACAGGTACGGGAGAGACTCCGTTGTCACTTGTGTATGGTGCTGAAGCCTTAATTCCAGTTGAAATAGGTGAATGAAGTACGAGATACACCCAAGCAACCGAAGAGTCAAATGAGGAAGAGATGCGAATAAATCTCAGTTTGCTTAAAGAAAGTAAAGAAACAACCTTGATAAGGATGGCAGCGCATAAGCAAATTATTTAGCGATATTACTGTCTGAAAGCTCATCTTAGGTACTTCAAGATTGGGTACTTCGTACTCACAATGTTTTTCAATCAACGAAAACGGCCAATGCAGGAAAGTTGAGCCAAATTGGGAAGGGCCTTACAAGAATCGAGGTATTGCAGGAAATGGTGCATATGGGTTAGAAACAATGGACAGCAAACAAATCCCATCAAGATGGAATGATGTTCATTTGAAGAAGTATTACTGCTGAAAGGGAAGACCCCCGGTCAGGTATCATTTATGCAAGGTTTAAATTTATTCTTTTTTAATTGTACAAACCATTTCAGATGATAGGCACAAAGCTAGCCCACACCAAATGATGATCTTAGACCTGAAAGACACACGGGATGCAAAATCATCCTCGGTCTGGGTTACAATCTTTCTGATGGAAATAGAAAGGGTTAAGCAGTCATCGTCTAAAATTATACTTCCGAGTCCCGTATGTTTTTCCTTTTCAGGAAATGGACCACATGGAAGGAATAATCAAGTACTCGAGATTTTATACTTCAAAGCTCTAAAACTTGGGGGACTATATATATACAGAAGGAAAAGAAGACTAGAAAAATCAGAATTCAAGTCAAGCCTGAGGCAATCTACCCAACAAATCGAAAGTTAAGAGCGAGCAAATCAAGAGCCAAAAATTCAAGCTTGATTCAAAAACCTATGATGAAGTATACGCTCGCAGATGTAAATTACAAAATTTTATGAGTATCTAGGTTAAATGCAATATTTAGTCATGGGTTGCAAGATATACCCTTGAATTTTGTAACATTTGTTATAAAGAAAACAGTTATGAACGAGTTGTAGATGTTATTCGAATACATGTAAAGTATACAATTTGAAAGTTCAAGAATACAAAACTTCCTCAAGTTATTCTAGGAAATATGTATGTTCCTACTTTTTCTTTCGTATATTTACACCAATATGAAGTTGAGACGTCATCTTCATTTAGTGTAATTTATAAAAGGGCCTTCTTTTATAATTCTTGCTTGTTCAAAAAGTCACAAAGCATTGAAGCATTTTTATGCAAAGATAAATTACAAAGGGTGAAACAAAAACCCAAACATTAAAATAGACAGAAAATAAAGCCAAAAAATTTATATATCAAGCTTTGCAAACATAAGGAAAACATTTGTCTTCAAACCCCGAAAAAAGATAAGGCTAAACCAATAATAGAGTAGAACAAAAAGTCGGAAGATAATTTTATATAAATTTGGTTAAAACTAAATATAAAAACTTTGATTCTAAACCCCAAAACAAACCAGGGGTAAAACTTCCAAACATTCCATTAATAAAAAAACAGCAAACTTTTCAATCAAACTTTCGCTATGGAGCAGGTTCTGAACCAGTATTATCAGAAGGGTTCAAGATGGCATCATTAGCAGCAGAAGGTTCAACTTGAGCATAAGGGGTTTGAACAACAGCTTCACCAGGAGTAAATTCATCACCCACGGGAATGTCAATCTCAGGTGAAGAAAAGTTGACTCTGCTGATTTTTCTCAATGGTTTTTTTAGTTTTTGCAATTTCAGCAGCTAAGTCAAAGCCTTCCTGGCTTGCCTCCATTAATGTTTTAAGGCGAGTGTCCAAGAAAGCCGAACTAACATAAACAGTAGCTTTATCCTCAAGGGCTTCATAATCCCTATCCCACTGCTCAATGTTGGCAATTAGCTTTTCCTTTTAAGTCAAAGCAACACCATAAGAATCTTGTAAGGGGGTGAGTGACCTCTCTAAGAACTGAACCTTGTCAAAAGAAACACGAAGATCTTCTTGAGTTTCGGTGAGCATTTGAACAAGCTCCCCGGCATAAACTTCCTTTTGGTTCAACAGTTCTTTCAAACCTCGAAGCTCTTCAATAGCTTTGGAAAGTTGCTCGTCAAACAAAGATCTGAGGAGGACTTTATCTTTGCCCACTTGACTAGAAGAGGCCTTTTCAACTGCCAACTCTGTTGCCATTATCTTCACTTGTTGCTCCAGGATACACTTCTCCTTATCTAAAACTTTTTTCTCAAGCTCAAGGCCATCAAATTGTTTTTTCCAGTTGTCCGCTTTGGTGCGATATTCATTCATTAATTGCTCAGTATGGACGATCCTCTTCATTATCTTCATGCCAATTAGGTTGATCTACACGAGGAAAAAGAAAGTGTGACTACCAAATACAACTGAAAAGAAAGTCACATGCAAAATGAAAAGCTAAGGTTTGTACCTTTAAAGATGAATGAACAATTTTATTCATTCACGTTAAAGAGTTGTGGCTCTCCAATTTGGACTACTCAACTGGGCCAATCAATGATTTTAACCACACATCGGCCTGGCCAGATTTCAACAGAAGATTACCATCCTCACAAACTTTGATGGTAACTATTTTCATTATCCTACTGTTGCTGGAAGAACTAACTTCAACATGGGAAGTTTTAGTAGTAGGGACAGTTGAGGGGGTCAAAACAGCCACGAGCGGAGTAATAGCAGCAGCATTAGGTGCGGGGAATTGAGGATCAATTGGAACAGATACTGGAAAAGAGGCAAAAGGCGCTTCCTCAAAAACAAAGCCAAAATCTTCATTATCAAACCCATGAGAAAAAATTGTTTTGTAGAGTCACGGGGTGCGGCAGGCATCTCTTCATCAAAGCTCACCAAAATGGGACTTTCAGGCTCGTGCACGGGAACTGAACTTGGAAGAGGAGTGACTTCATCATCCGAAATAACACATCTCCTAGCTCGAGACTTGCGAACTAACGAGCCCACCTCTTGATCCTCTTCACCCACGGAAGTGGGTGCCTTATCAGCTTTTCTCTTGGACGAGGAACGCAAAATCATCTCTTGAGCCATAGATAGAGAAAGTCTTGAAGCAGCAATAGATGCGGCAGTAACACCCCGAATGGAAAACCCTAACAAAGAAAAAGTTAGAAAACTTTCAAGTAAATATGAAAGCGCGGTAGAAAATTGAAAGGAAAAATACCACGAGTCTTCACTTTCCAGCCAAACCTATTAGAAAGATACTTCCAAGACCTTCATTCCATAGTAACAACAGTCAACAATTTTCCTACCCAACAACAGAAGTCTGGAATCTCCTCAACAACTTCCTTAGTTGCTGAAAAAAGGAAAAATATATAGTCACGAAGTTGTAAGTTCATGTTTCTTCAATAAAAAAAAGAAGAAGAAAGTTTAAAAAGGAAAAAATTACGTGCAAAGTTCCATTTTTCTGGAAAGGAATATTCTCATCACCTGCTTAACCTTTTGTGGGACCAGCAACAGAACGGACATACTAGCCACGATCCTTGTCATTTTCAGGGCTAACTGAAATCCTCTTACTCCTAGCCATGAGAGTAAATACCCAAAAACGAAACAACTTGGGGGAGTATAGATGAATCAAGTGATAAAAGGTAAAGGGTAAAGAGGCCAAATTCGACAAGTATCTTAAGCATGCCACAACTCTCCATACAATAGGACCAATCTGTCGTAAGCAAACATTAAAGAAGCAACAAAATTCTATAATGACTGGATCAATAGGTGGTCTGAAGCCTAATGTAAAGGGATATGTATAAACAAAGGAATAGCCTGCTTTATATGTAGTGATCCTTCGATTTGCATTAGGAACTATAATTGGGAAATCATATTTCCAATGGCATTCACTTCGCACAAGAGAAATCAAACCCTCAGTAATCTGGGAAGGGTAAACATCGGCACGATCATGAGAAGTCATAGGTGTAACTTGATTTGTAATTGATTCTCAATCAGTAGAAAAAGAAAGTTCAGTAGGAACAATCTCATCAACAGTTAGTTCTCAAAGAGGTTCACCAGAATCCCTACTTCTAACAGAAGATCTATGAGAAGAAGAAGCCCTAGTTCAAGAAGACGAATAAGTAGTAACACTATGTTGAGAAGAAGAACCACGAATAGATACAGACCCTAAACTACGTAATCTTGTACCTTTTCTTCTTCTGATTGGAGCAGATGAATGGGGGAGTTCATCTACTATAACTACTCTACGAGGATCGGGATTTGGAGAAGACATGGTTGTATAAGAAAATAATATGACCTGACGAACAAGAACTATTATGAAATAAGAATACTGTAGATTGAAGGTTTTTTGTGAAAACAAAGGTATAATGAGGTCTTTATACAAAAAAGCAACTGTCATACGAAGGGTTCATGATGGAAACGTCATAATGAAAACAGTCACTTCGTGACTGATGCAACCGCAGAAAAGCCCTAAAAACAGCTGAGGAGTTGCAAATCCAATCAATGTATGTCACATATCACAAACATTAAATGGAAGTGACATACGATGCGTTAGTTCTGAATAAGACATAATAATACAAGAGAAACGACGGCAAAAAATTCCTGCCATAAAGGTCATTCACTTCCCAAATATTCAATTGCTGAATAATTGGTTAGTGAGGGACTATCTGTATTGGTAAAAATAAATATTGCACATGGCTTTATATGAGTGGATGATGTGGCAAGACACGCGGATCATTAAGAAAACGACAGCTGGAGAGATGCATTAAAAGTGGCACGAGTCGTGATAGGTACGAGCAAATCACCCACGGGATAAAAAGGTATGGTCGCTTGAGTCTGAATTGCTATATAAAGTGACACCGACATAATGAATCAAGACAATAAAGAAGGAAGATTCATGAATTGCCAATTAATGCGCATGAATTACCATAGGCGTTACAGAATCTTCATAAACAATTACGATTGCAAATTATAATCATTAATGTCATTAATATTCATAATGACTCAGTTATAAAAGGGAAGAGACGTTGTACTTATAGATTCCTATATAAGGGAAGGGGATTTCACTTGTAAAGACATGTTCTGATTATTATTGGAATACAATTACTTTCTTTTGCTTTCTATTGATTACTTTGCTATTATATTTTGTGAGCATGTGATTTTTACCCTATTCAAAATACTCCTACAAAATTAAAAAATTATAGATTTTTTCCTAATTATTTACAATTTTATAGGATTTTTGTAGGATTTTATTAATTGTTTGCATTTTTTGTGCACATTTAAGTTTTATTATTAATCATGAAAATGCCCCAAAAATATCAAAACATCATGCATTGCATATTAGACTTTGTGTTCATATTTTAGGATTAATTAGTTAATTAATTACTTTATCAAAATGAAAAATCACAAAAATTTGTTCATTTTACATTTTTATCCTTAATGCTAAATTACTAATTTTCTCTTCTTTAATTTAAGATCAATTAATTTTTGTAAATATTATAATTAGTTAATTAGCTTAATCTTTACAAATTAAATTAATTTAGGATTTTAATTAATTAAAGAAAAAGAAAACAAAGAGAAAAAGAAAAATGGAAAAAGATTTTATCTTAGTGTATTGGGTCAATTTCATTTAGCCAAAAAACAATTCCCAATTCCTCCCTATCCCAATCCCATAAAACCAGTCCAATTCCCTTTAGCCCCAAAACGACTCCGTATTAACCCTTCCCTAATCCCAGCCGTGGATCATCTTGAATCTAACGACTGGGAACTAATCGTTCTTTTAATATAAAAGTGTCCGAAATCAGAGACCTCCCCCCCATATCGACCTCTCTCATTCCATCTCTATACTCTCAAACCCCAAACCCTAGCCGCCCCCTTATACCATGTTGGCTTCGCTGCCCGAAAATTGCCTTACGGCGGCGGAGCAACACCAAACAACCTCAAATTAACACCCTGTAATCCTGTTCCCCTCCCAAACACTATCCTACTATCAATTTCCCCAAAATCACCACCCAAATCCGCTAATTTCAGATCTGAAATCTAAACCTAAAAACCCTAAATCTCCCAAATAGCCCCAAACTCACACCATAGGACCCTCAACCTCCCCTCACCACTATCCTACCCTGGATTCCCCAAAAATCCCCCCCAAAGTTCTCGAATCTTAAATCTACGAAGAACCAGAAATCCTGATTCTATTTTTCTTTCCTTTTTCGAGTTTCTTTGGATTGCTTCCAGACTCGACTTAGTTGAAAGACCATGCTAATCAATCGTTCTCAACAAGAACGGTTGGTTAACATATTTTTTAGCTATATCGATGATTTTCCGAACTGCCAGACTCATCTTGGTATTTTCTTTTACCCTTTTTCCTTGTTTCTTTATTTTTGTTTCCTTAATTTCTGCATGTGAATAATCCTGAGTAATTTAGTTCGTTTTTGTACAAGTTATTTAGTTCACTGTTTAGGCTAGTACTAAAATTGTTCAAAGCATGTTTAACTATTAGAAAATTATTTTAGTTGCGTAGTTTATTTAATTCGATCACAATGTAGGTTAATTAGGTTAATTATTAGGTTTCATTAGATTACCATGCTTGTTTCCTTGTATGGTTACTGTGTTCTTGCCATCTGTGTTTGTTTAAATCCAGTTCTTGTTTAGGGTTAATTAGATAAGCACTTTTATTTACTGATTAGGTTAATTTTTAGGTTTAAATAGTATCATCTTGATTCTGTTTGGCATTTTTTATTTGGATTTTGATCTCATTTGGCTCTACCTCTATTTACCCTTATTTATAACTCACAGGAAACTTGTAGGGTCCTAATTAAACTGAAAGGAAAACTTAGGAGGATTTCAGAACTTTAGAAAACAAATATCTAAAAGAAGAAAGTTCTAGAAGTGTACCAGCTATCTAAAATTGGTTTTAAAAGATGCTAAAAAATGGACAGTTGGACATTATTCTCTGTCAATATGTTGTACTATCCAAAGAATTTAGGGTAGAATATTCTTTGGATTCTTTTTTGAATATACACTATAAAAAGAAGGCCTTTCACTCATTCTCGGGGGAGGTTTTCAGCATTTTCTATACCTAAAAAACTTTCAGAATACAAGGAACAAATCCCTGAAATTTTTCTGGAAAAACTTCAGTCGGTAGATTTCTAGGTTATTTTCCGGTACTCTGATTTTCTGGAAATTTTGAAGTGCTGGTTCTTGGTTTTTTCTGGGCTGCCTTTATACTGTTGATGTGCTATTTGTTCTTACTGGTTATCTCCTGCATAGTTTCAATTAGAGGTTCATTGTGTGTCACTTTGATTCTTGATGTTATAGGTATGTAGTTCCTTTATCTAAAATACTTCATTGGTTCATAAATGAGATATGGTGTTCAATTACAAAAATGTTGATGCTTCTGCCTATAGTTTTTCTATACTTGTTTCAAGCTCATTTTATTTTTCTCCTCTAAAATTCCAAACCAATTGCATTCTTGTAAAAAATGACTCTTGCCATATTTTGTGTATGAATCATGCCTCATGAGTTATGCCAAGTTGATCATTTCGTCAATATTAGCTATTGCTTACTATCTTGTAGTCATGTGATGCTAAATAGACTTCCTTTGTGATGAGACTTTCATCTTTTTTCTGATTGTATGTGAGAGGAAAACCTAAGAACTATTTGGGAGCTGGAATAGAAGGCTGATTTGCAAAGACAGCTTTGTAGCTGGTTTTTTTTACAATCTGAAGTTTATTAAAGAGTTCATAACAAAGGAAAAGCTCAAAACCATGTTGAAACATTATTTGAAAAGTTTTCTTTAGCTGTATCTAAGATGTATTGTAATTTAAATCTATGGACTATCCACTAACAAACTGATCTTTGCATAAAGTTAGTATGAAGTAGATTGTAATATTTTTCTTTAAGTTGATTACTGTGATTGATAGTTGGGGTAAAGTATCTTAGTAAAGCTTATGTTCAAGTAGTCCACTATTATAAATGTAACGTACTTTCTCAGAATAGTTCGAATGGGGGCCATAAGAGTTGGGCCAGACTTGCAACAAGGCCCAATTTGGGAATCACCTGATCACGTATGGGCACAGGCAGATGGGTCTGGGCATTAAACCCAATACTTTGACCCTCAATTATAAGCATCCCTTGTGAGCTATAGTATAAAATGCATTTCCTTTATGTATGACAAATCATGTGTAGTGTAATTAATCTCATAACTTGAATTGCATTTTGATTTTTAGATTTTGATTTCCTTACATAAAAGTGAATTGATTTACAATTTTTTTTGACAAATGTGTATATCATGTAAGTTTTGTCTACCTTAAATGCAAAGGTGGATAGACCCATCTAGTAAATATTTGTGACTGGGCCCACCTAATGTAAGACAAATGTGAGCCAGCCACGGTTTAAGACCGAACTGGGCAAGGGCCGTTGAGTTTCTTTACTCATGGGCTAATTTCTGAGCCCAATGCAGCTTCGACGATGATTTGTCCCTAACCAAATAACTAATGGGCTACTACTGGCCCAACTTCCTTATCAAAAATGATTAAAGGCTAAACATATCTACCCCAAGCATATATACGATTAGCAATCTTGAATAAATTGAGGTGTGCCATCCACAAATGAATCCTATAATCTATGGCCCTCATATTAATATCAAAAAAAATATGGAAAAGACTTAGAACATTCATAACTAGTGTAGAAAATAGTTTGAACATTCGTAGTTTGCTTTAGGCACGTTAATAATAAAGTTATCATAGCTACGGGTACGGTTCCCATGACATAGTTTGTGATATATAATTTCCAAATCCGGGGATATATTTATGTGACCCGGCTACAACTTCTAATAACTTTAATAAATTAAACATATTGTAGATCGTGGGTATGGTTCCCGTGACATGATTAAGAATGTGTATCAAACAAACAAGTGTACGACAATCGTAACTTGTTCAAGAAATAATTCTATAAATCCTAAAAATCGATTAAATTAATTAAAAGCGGTTATAAAGTTAAAAATGTACACTAGGTTAAAAACATGTAGTAAATCAGATAATTAAGCTAATATTATTAGTTAAGCGACCGTGCTCGAACCACAGAACCCGGGAATGCCTAACACCTTCTCCTGGGTTAACAGAAATCCTTACTTAGAATTTTCGGTTTCGTAGACTTTTAAATAAAGTCGATTTTCCTCGATTTGGGATTTAAAATAAACCGGTGACTTGGGACACCATAAACACACTATTCCAAGGGGCGACTCTAATTAAATAATATAATCTCATTTTGATTTATGTCACTTTAATTAAAAAACTCCCTTATATCCCCCTCGGGCGGGTAAAAAGGAGGTGTGATAGCTCTGGCGACTCTGCTGGGAATGAAAACCCAGAACTTCCGGTTCAGGGTTCAAGAATTCGAGCTTAGAATAACTTTTATAATTGGCTTTTATTTATCATCTAATATTAATTACATGTTTGGGTCTAATGTGCTAAATGCCGCTTTTTACCGCTTTGATATTATTTGAACTGTATATAAACTGCTGCGAACCCCCTCTCTTCTAATCTTCTGGGTAGTGCACGCTGGCGTGACTTCTTTTCTGTTAGTGTCATACCCTAATTTAGAACGAGGATCGGATCAGTTAAAAAATCGGATGGTCTTTTAGTTCCCGGTACATAGCCTTCCCCCCCTCCGGCTCGAGTTGTCCGCTCGGGTAAGCCAGGTCTAGAATAATACACCCAGGTTTTAAACCTAGAATAATGCAGCCTCATACTGGATCCTTAATAGGAACGCTTGTTTGCATCATGTGCATTTGACTTTGGGGACTCAACGCAAGGGTTGGGTCCGTCTAGGACAGGTGTACCCAAAAAATCAAAAGACCATCCTGATGCATTCTTACGTGCTACTTGTATAATTATTTGCTTCGGTTTGCATGTTGACCGGTTTCTAGAATAGGGAGAAAAAAATTGAAAAAATCAAACTGAGGTATGAGAGAGATAATTACCCGCCTTTGAAAGCCTGGTATCCAAAATATACCGAAACTCTGCCAAAATTTTGAAAAAGGAGAAAAGAAAAAGAAAGAAAACAAGGGAAAATTGTTTCAAAATACTTCATGTTTTCTATTACGTCAAAACTGACCGAACTACGCAGGTTTGATTCTCACCAGATGTGGGATACATAGGCAACCCTCATCGGGTCCAGCCCCATTTTTGCAAAAATAACCCAATTTTTTTGAAAATGTCATCTTGGTTGTCATAAATAAAGTGGGTGATTCCGTTTTTGTCTGAATAGCCGAACGTGTCGACGGGGCGCCGGAAGGCCATTTTTGCAAGAATAGCCACCGACAGTTTCTTTGCCAATTTTTGGCCATCTAGCAAATACAGCCCTAAAATCTTCCCTTTCTGAATTGCTGAAGGGCTATATTTGCAAAAATAGCCGTGTTTATTTGAATTTTGCAAAATGACCCCTTTTTTATCATCTTTAATAAAATTCACTTTGTTTTTAACCAATCACCTTAATCTAAATATGTAGAATGAGAACGAGTCAACTTACCAATGAAGGTGATGACCAAGATCCCGTTGGAACTACATATGTGGTGGGCAGATTTGGGCAAGAAAGGACAAGACATGGTCAACCATTACTTGGGGGCGCTCACCAGATTATTAAATATCAGGCCTAGGAGGGACATAATAAAAGCACTGGTGACATTTGTTGACCCAGCTCACAACGTTCTGCATTTCTCGGACTTCGAACTCACACCTACTTTGGAAGAGATAGCGGGTTATGCTGGGAGCACCGAGGGACTAAGACATAAATACCTGGTCGCTCCAAGGTCCGTCACCCCTCACAAGTTTCTGGATTTGCTAAAAATAAGCAGGCAAGTCCATTATGAAGATTTGGTGGGAGGGTTTTCCACTCTACACTTCATATGCCAGCAGTATGGACATATAAGGGGATTTGAAAACCCGGAAAGCAGAATCTGTAATAAAGGGAACCGACCAAAGTGGGAAGAGCATAGATGCTTCACTTTCATGGTGGAATTCTTAGGTCTTCTAGTGTTTCCAATGACGGATGGGAATATTGATTTACGGGTAGCCGGAGTCGTCAATACTTTGATTACTAATGCCAAGAGCACCCCCGCACCTATGATAATATCAAAAATATTTTGAGCTCTCACAGCTTGCAAAGCCGGGGTAGATTTTTTCGAAAGGTGCAATTTGTTATTAAAAATGTGGATGATTGAGCATCTGTGTCATCGTCCTCGGTACATGAATTATAGATCTACGGGGAAAAGCTGCATAGAGAAGTTTGGTACAAGGGTCAATGGGTTCAAGATGCTAGAAAGGGTCGTAGATTGGATATCCTGTCTTTGCTCCATAACTACAGATCAGATAGAATGGGCGTTGGGTTGGCTTCCTGTTAATGAGATTGTATACATGTCTGCCACCGATCCTCACTTCCACCTAATGGGTCTCAGAAATATCCAACATTATGCCCCGTGTCGGGTTTTGAGACAGCTGTGAATATGCCAAATAGTCCCCAAGGACGGAGACCTTAGCATTCATGTAGTCGAGATCTGCTCTGATGGCCAATTTCATGAAGCAGTGGTTTGCCAGGTCTGGAGTAAGTGTCAATATTTGACGGTGAACACCCAAGTACGTGATTTATCTAAGGTGAAGTCTCGTTCGGTTACCTTGCTTGGTATAAAAGGAGTGTTGAGTTTGGAAGACCAGCTAAGAGACCCCACCTCCAAGAATTTGTTGAAGCATCACAAGAATAATGGGATTGGATGACCAAAGAAAATGAATACAGGGCCACCATAATCAAGTTGGAAGGGCAAATCAGGGATCTTAAATTTGATAGTGGTTTGCAAGCCGTTGCAGATGAGGGTGAAAAGAAAAGATTGGCCCAAGAAAATTAAGCCCTCCGAGCCCAGATCTAGAAGATGAAAATAGCAGCCAAAACCCAGTCAGGAGTGGAACAGATGAAAAACTTATAAAAATTCTTAGGCAGAAAGTATGTGTCACGACCCAAAACCGACCCGGTCATGATGATGCCTATCATGAAACTAGGCCAGCCGACACAACTCCCGAATCAACCATTTTCCAATAAAAGTTATTTTTATACCATTTATAACTGAATAATCTCATAATGAAAATTTAAAAAAAAAATGCAGAATAATTGCACAAGCCCGACATCGGGGTGTCACTAGTCATGAGCATCTACCAAGGTCTGAATACAACTAAAATAGTCAAAGTGCACTAAGTACAGTAATGAAAGTGAGAGGAAGGAAGCAGTGCTGCGAACGTCGTGCAGCCACCTTGCTAACTCTGATGACTCCGCCTCTAAGAAATCAACATCCGCTACCGGGTTTCGAAATACCTGAATCTGCACATGAGGTGCAGGGAGTAATGTGAGTACTCCAACCCAATAAGTAATAAGAGTAAATAAAGACTGAGCAGTAGAAAGTAATGAATCCACATTTATGATAAACTTGATTAGCACAATAGGCTTTCAAATCAGAATACAAGTCAATTGTCTGATTTAAAATCTAGCGTTTGGTAAAAATCATTCGAAAATGCTTTCCAACAGTTTCAGTAGGTGTTCAATACCATTTATAATAAAAGAGATGAAAACTATAATAGGCCCCTCGGGCAAAGCATAGTTCGTATACAGCCCCTCGGGCAAAAACAGAAATTTATACCCATTTCATAACTTAAAACTTCAGTTTGAATGATAGTTGTTTAAAGCATTTGTTCAACATTTTCAATAGATGCTCGATCTAAAGATGTAAATCAACATATTCGATAAAAACACACTTTAAGGAGGAGTGAAAAAAAAACAGTAAGTTCTTAAACATGCCCCTTAGGCAAAGCATCACTCATGTACATATATGTCTATAGCCCCTCAGGCAAGCCTCTCAATCACTCGAGACTCAACTCTCATCAATCAGCGCTCACACTCAGCACTCACACTCAATAGGTACCATATAGTAACCGTTACGGCGTGTAGCCCGATCCATATATCGCTGCGGCATGCAGCCCGATCCATATATATAGGCAACTGTGCTCACCGGGGGTGTACAGACTCCAGAGGGGCTCCTACAGCCCAAGCGCTATATTGCTGCGGCGTGCAGCCCGATCCATATACATATCGCAGCGCCGTGCAGCCCTATATATATATGTGCAGCCCGATCCATATATATATATATATATATATATTGTTGCGGCGTGCAGCCCGATCCATAGATATATAATCCTCACAACCAGGCCCTCGGCCTCTCTCAGTCATTAACCTCGCAATCAGACTCTCTGTCATCAACCTCATCAACCTCACAATCAGACCCTCAGTCTATCTCAGTCATCAACCCCACGATCACTCGGGCCATCAGTAAAACAGGTAACTCAGTCCAAAAATTTTCACATTTTAAGAAGTAAAGTGATTAAACCAGATTTAAACAATAAACAGGTAAAACATGACTAAGGATATGCTTTCAAAACAAATAGAGTGAAGAAAAATAATGAAAGTGCCCCTATGGGTCTAAACAGGTCGGCACAAGGCCCTAAACATGGCGTACAACCCAAAATATAATATCAATCTCTAAAATATGGAATATCATAAGATTTCAAATCAAATACCCGAGTTAACAGTCGTACGAGATGGACCAAGTCTTAATCCCCAACGGTGCATGACTCCACGCTCGTCATCTAGCGTGTGTGTCACCTCAAAGTAGCACAACGATGTGAAATCCGTGGGTTCAAACCCTTAGAATAGCATTTGCAATCATTACTTACCTCGAACCGGTCAAATCTCTTGCCCGCGATGCCTTTGCCTCTCGAATCAGCCTCCACTTGCATCGAATCTATCCAAAATTAGAACGAGGGCATAAAAATATGCTAAGGGAACGAAGCCCAAGCGAAAATAATCAAAATACAACATAAATCCCAAAATTACCAAAACCCAACCCCGGGTACACGTCTCGAAATTCGATAATTTTACATCAATAGATTTCTTATCTCCCCACGAGTTCATACATATCAAAAGTTCTGAAATCCGACCTTAAATGGTCCTTCAAATCCCCAAGCAAAGGTCTAAGTTCCCAAGCCCTAGTTTTCCTAGTTTTCACCCTTAATTCCAATTCTTTCAAGCTCTAATAAGTGTAATAGTAACATAGGAACGAAGTTTAAGCCCAAATTCCTTACCTCAACGAATTTCCCTTGAAATCCCTCTTTCAAATCGTCCAAAAAGACCGAGATAAAAATGGTGAAATTAGCTAAAATTCGCGAAGGCCACAATTTATATCTTTTGCCCAGATATTTTCGCATTTGCGGCCCAATACCCGCTTCTGTAGTACAACAATTGCGGTCATTCATCCGCTTCTGTGGAAATCACTTACCCGACCAAAACTCGCATATATGATCCATCTTCCGCACCTGCGCCTTCGCAGGTGTGGTCCATCAACTGCATTTGCGGTCCCTACCTTCCCAGGCATTTCCGCTTCTACGACCTCCCTTATCGCACCTGCAGCATCGCACCTGCGGTCCCCAATCCATAGGTGTGGAAATACCAGAAGCAGCAAATCCAGCAGCTGCAACAAGGTTTCATACTTCCCGTCAACCATCCGAAATTACCCCAAGGCCCCCGAGACCTCAACCAAAAACACAAACATATCCTAATACATTATTCGAACTTGTACCAATATTCAAAATACCTCAAACAATATCAAATCAATCAAAACACGTCGGATTCAAGCCAAACTTTCTAAAATCTTCCAAATTCCGCTTTTGATCAAAAACCCAACCAAACCATGTCCGAATGACCTAAAATTTTGCACAAACATCCCAAATGACACAACAAAACTATTGCAACTTCCGGAATTCCATTCCGACCCCTATATCAAAATCTCACCTATCAACCGGAAAACGCCAAAATCTCAATTTCGCCAATTCAAGCCTAAACCTTCCACGGACTTCCAAAATGAATTTTGATCATGCTCCTAAGTCCCAAATCACCTAACGAAGCTAACCAAATCGCAAAAATTCCAATCCGAGATCATATGCTAACAAGTCAAACCTTTCAAATTTCAAGCTTCAAATTGAGAATTGTTCTTCCAAATTCATTCCGATTACCCTGAAACCAAAACCAACAATTTACGTAGGTTATAATACATCACACGGGACAAGTCATGCCCTATAAATAGAGAACAAAGTGCAAAAGCTCAAAACGACTAGGCGGGTCATTACAGTATGTGTCTATGGGGTCAATTTGGAAAAGACTGAGGTTGAACTAGCAAAGGCCCGGGCAAAGTTGGCAAAGAATGCAGAAGGACGGGTAGAGTTTATTTAGCAATTAAAAGGGAAATATGATAGAGAAGTCGCAAATATAAAGAAAAAGCTAGCTACCATCGAGAATGAATGGCTAAGCAGACAAAGAACTTTAAGACAGAGAGGGAACGTTGTTATGCATTGATGTCTCGACTAGAAGAGGACATGCAATAGTTGCAGGAGAAAAGCCATAATGATACCCAAGTTTTGGAAGATAGATCTCAACAAATTGGGCGCCTGCTCCAAGAGAAAGGCATCATTAGAGAAAGGATTAGAGGGATTGCTGAATTAATCGTCATGAAATGCCATGAGTGTGAGGATATGACTAGATCCACTTTCTTCACCGCAATGATGACTTTTGTTCGCCAGATAATGGATGACCTAGATCGTCTCCAAGGAGATCTTGCCCAAAGGCCCGCGGTGAGACCGACTGATGTCCCGCGGGCCCCTAGAGTAGTTTTGGAGGTACTTATGTTTTCTTGATTTTTCTTTTCGAGTCTGTAATTCATTTTCCTTTTAGAGTCTATTTTTGTTTTTCAGTTCTTAGGTATGTATGATGGAGTTTTTGTAATTGAGAAAAAATTAGAAGTTTTGATTTTAATGAAATTTGAAAAAAAAAAAAATTGTTTCTTTCTTTTATTTCGCATTTATCCCCTGAACTACGTGATGATCTGATTCACGTGACATTGTGATACGTAGGCAATCCCCATCGGATCCGATCATAGTTTTAAATAACTCAAATAAGAGAGAATATGACGAAAAAAGGACATAATAAAAAGAGAGAAAAAAAGAATAAGAGAGAAAGCAATGCAAAAAAGAGAGTGCAAAAAAGAGAGCAAATAATGAAAAGAGCAAAAGAAAATAAAAAGAATCAAAGATCTGGAAGGTCACAAAGGACGGGATGAGACATGCAACTATTACAACGCATGTAGAAAAACATTTAACTATCTAGTTGCATTGCATTCCGCAACATGCGATGCCCCATGTGTTATTTGTCTCAAACTAACCAGTTTGTTGTGTATACTGTTGAGAGCATGTTCTGTTTTTTAAGGTGGTTGGTTTTGTGGTAACCTGGCTTCGCACCCCTACTTTACAAGATCCAAAGGAAGTGTCGAAATGACGACAGAGAGTCATCTACCAATAATTTCCCCCTCAGATGATAGCCCGTTGTCGGTTATCCCAATGTCAGAGTCAGCAACTGTTGAGGAGAACAGCGTACTGCGCCTCCGCATGTTGGAAATGTGGGACTCTTGGTCTAACGGTAGAGAGCCTCCTAGTGCAATACTTTGTTTTCCCAAGCTGATTCCCAGAACAAGTGGAACCTCCAACATCCCTATAAACTACCCGGCCACCCCATTCGGATACCCCACTATGTCAACCCATTTTGCCGAAACGCCTTCTAAGGTTCTCTCCTAGGCAATGATTTCAGGAGTGGCTTCAACATATTCACCGCACCACCAACCTCGGCTACCACACATCCAACATTACCCAGGCCAAGTTTGGAGCCGTCATACTTCACTTTCCAAATACCACCATTTCCATCGGACATGGCTCATGTCACCCCAAACTCCTACCCTTAACAACCTCGGTATGAGTTTACCACGGGACAAGAGAGAACTGTAAAGAATCCCGAGCTAGAAGAGATCACTCAAAAAATGAAAAGCATAGAATAAAGTCTCAAGAACATACTAGGCCTACGTGGCCAGAAGAGTGTCTCCTATGTTGACTTATGCATGTTCCCGCACGTTCATCTGCCCATCGGTTTCAAGACTCCCAAGTATGTAAAGTATGACGGACATGGAGACCCCATAGCCCACTTGAAAAGGTATTGCAATCAGTTAAGAGGAGCGGGCGGAAAAGAAGAACTTTTGATAGCTTACTTCGGGGAGAGTTTAGCTTGTATCACGTCCGAATGGTATATGGATCAAGATATCTCCCTCTGGCACATATGGGATGACTCGGCCCGACGCTTTGTCAGACAGTTCCAGTACAATGTCGACATAGCTCCAGATCGAAACTCTTTATCCAATTTCAAAAAGAAGTCCTTAGAGAGCTTCTGAGAGTATGCCATCAAGTGGCGTGAACAAGCTGCTAGGGTGAAACCCCCAATGGATGAGACCGAGATGGTCAGTGTCTTCCTGCAAGCCCAAGAGGCTGATTACTGTAACACATCCTTTTTCTACCCTGAAGGGGGTATAAGAGAGTTTTTTCAATTAAAGTGACAATAATCGAAACGGGATTATTTATTCAAGTTTAGAGTCACCACTTGGGATAATTTATGGTGTCCTAAGTCACCGGTTTAAAGTCCTGAATCGAGGAAGTTTTACTCTATTTTATAGTCCGCGAAATACATAAATATGGGTAAGGAATTATGTTAACCCGGGAGAAGGTATTAGACATTCCCGGGTTTTGTGGTTTTAGAAATTATATATCACAACTAAGTCACGGGAACCATACTCGTAGCCATGATAATTTTATTATATCACGCCTAAAGCAAACTATGAAGGTTCATGCTTACTACTTGAAACAAATTCGAAAATTGTTGGAACGCCACGAATTATAGCAAAGGCTTGGAAAGTTATGCATGCTTTTAACGATTCTGAAATATTGGGCCAACAGGAAACCTATTATGTTAAGGCCTTAAAAATAATATTACTGATTTAATTAGGCCCAAAACTGAGCCCATGAAGCGGAAGAGACCCAGAGACCATGCCAGGTCCAATCTTGACCAGGCCATCTCATTTGGGCTAAAATCAAGCCTATTTATTTTAATAGGAAAAGTTTAGCATGCTAAAGTCCTTGCTGAAATTCATCCTCTGCTAATATACAAATATCTACACAATTATTCAATTGAAAAAGAATATGCAACACTACTTTTACTGATTAATCACGTTAACATCACATGTATAGGCGTTTTTATCAATACTGAATCCTAAGATAACAAATCCACACATTATTTAGCAGTTGGACAATGATTTTCCTTTTTTGAAAATTTATGAACTTGGACCTTAGACTTACACCATGGCCAGCATAATATTCATGCTCTTTCAATGAAATAGATAACAGAAAAAGGGCTAAACCATTATACAATCTTCTTGGATTTCCACGTAGATCCAACTCATGAAAAATAAGCTACTTAAAGCATTCAATTCTGAATGTCCCAATATCTTTATACATCATATCTATTTACATGGAAATTCCATATTTATCTAGCAGTAACCACAAACAATGAACCATTGACTAACAACTCATAATAAAAAAATGAACAAAACTCGATCTATGGAATAATAGACAGACTCAGTCTGAACTATCAAACAAATACATTAAGGACTACAATTGAAAATCTAGGCAATAGCCTTTCATAAGGCTGCCAGCTTTTCCATATATAAGCAGAAAATTTGTTTCAACTTTGAACTCACATGGATATGACCATGTCAAGATCAGATCCACCAAGAGCATGGCTACACACATGTAGACAACTATGTTATCACACAAACTCAGCTAACAAAACAGGAATATTAGACAAGAATGAACAAATGGAAAGAATATATGTAACCTAAAACACAACATATAACAAATATTGTATTTAACACACAAGAAACATGTTTTCATAGCATGAGAAACATTGAATTAACAAAGAGTTACATGGTCAAGGAAAAACATAAATGTTATTGCATTTAATGAAGATGTATTGCATCATAACAACCTAGCATTAAGCAAAATCTCTTGCGTTCATATTAAGTTAGATTTACAGAGATTTGAGCACAAGACAAGGTGTGTACCTTGCTGCTTAAGAACTGCTCCAAAAAATGCTTAGTAGATGCAAATAATTCAGCCGCAAAGAGATGGATTTTCAACAGGTGATCAGTAGAGAGCAAAAAACAAGAAATAGCCACATACAGCCTCAAACTTAATCCATTTTCAACTTGTGGAAACCAGAAATCCCAAAGAAATTCTTAAAATTTTGCTCAAATCAGAGGAAAAAAAATTAGCTCTAATGAAATAGTGCTGAACCTTTAGGAGTGTTTTAGGGTTCTGAAAATCTCCCTAAATGAGTAAAGAAAGGTTCCATTTATAGGTAACCAATGACATGTGTTGAAAAGGATAAGGGAATTATTCCCTTAAGCCACAAAAGCATCTTTCAACAGAATTGGACAGCTGGCTACCCCTAATTGGTTTCAGTATTTTGTACTGGCCAAATATAGCCAGCTGCCCATAATCTAGAACCTTCTCACATGGCCTTATCTGAATTTCTATTCACCTACCCTTCAAACAACCCCCTAAAATTTTCTTTATTGTTCAATTAGCCCTACAAGTTTCCATTAATGCTGAAACAGTCAATATAAGACTACTGAATGAAATAAAAGCGGACCTTAGGCTAATTAGGCGGATGTTAATTAAACTAAACTAATTAGGCGATTATGCATACTAACCAAATAATTCACACAATAAAGTAGCTAAACACTGATTAATATTAAACTAAAGTAATTAAGAATTAAGCTAAGTAGGCAGGAATTAAACCAAATTAACAAACCTAATCGAACAATTAGCAAATTGTAATGCTAATGAATCTGAAACAGAAATAAACAGATTAATGAACCCTAAAAAACCTACTGACTAAGCATGAGAAAATCCAATTAATCCATAGATTATTGTTACCAAAATTTCTTCATTTTTAGATCAAGTGAAAAGGAAAAGAAAAGAAACAGAGTAAAGAAGGAGAGAAGAAAAGAAAAGAAAGGAAAATAAGAAGAATAATCAAAGAAATAGAAAGAGGAAGAAAACCAACCGAGATACCTAGACTAGGCGGACGATGGTTGGCTCAGACGATACTCTGGCCTGCTCCGATTTAAGCCAAAATTAGTGTTAATCGAATGTTCTTATTGAGAACAAACAACTAACACCAGTTTCGAGCTAAATCGCTCTTGGAAACTTGAAGACATGGAACTTAGGTTTTTACATGTTACTAGATCTAAAATTAGCCAGATTTAGCTGAGCTTTTGGGGAAATTGATAGAGGATCGAGGCTTAGAGGGTGTGGGGGTTATGGGGTATGAATTTGGGTGGGTTTGGAGACGGTTGGGTGGTGGACGCCAGCCATTGGAGTGAGAGCATTTGGGGCGGCTAGGGTTAGGGTTTGAGAGAGACAAAGAGGTGAATATGATCTCTAGGGTTTTGGGGGGAAAAGGGATTCAGACAGTTAAATGGAAAGAGATGAGGGGTTGCGGACCGTTAGATTAAATTTAATGAACAAATGAGATGGAGTGTGACCAAACGACGTCGTTTTGGTTTCAGGGGGGAGGGGGGGTACTAGACTGGGCAGGGGTTGGGCTAGGCGGAACTGGGGCAAAATTAATTGGGCTTTGACACATTTGGCCCAATTCGAGTCCAAACAAGCCTTCTTTCTCCTTGTTTATTTGACCCAAATTTAATTAATACTAATTACCAATCACTAATAAATCTAAATAACCCTAAACAAGACCTAATAATGAAGTTGATTTAATTAGCTAATTCTAACACAAATAATTAATTAATTTTAGAACTAATGAAAGAAAAATACTAAAACTAAAACTAAAAAAATGGAACAATGTATATTTTTTTGATTTTGTTTTGTGGATGGGATTAATTAACAATTAAACTAAAATGCAACTACCAAACCAAGAATGCAATGCATGGAACTCGAATATATAATTTTTGGGTATTTTCTATACTTTTAACATATGCAAAAATGCACCTAAAAATGCGTATAATTAAACAAATATCCTTAAAATTCTATAAAAATTAAAATAAACTACAAAATTTTATTTTGTGATTTTGTAGGAGTATTTTGGGTTGGGCAAAAATCACGTGCTCACAACTGCCCCTCTTTGCTCGGGAACACGAAGAGTTTTTGGGCAAAGATAAAGTGAGCGAATACGAGCAATTTTTACCCGCTTGGATACTCTATGGGAATCATTTTTGAAAGATCCGACCGAACCTTGCTTCTGAGGCTGCCTACATATCCTTGGCTATAAAGGAATCAGGTCAGTGTAGTTCTGGAAGTTTTTGTAGGTGGGACTACCGGGAAGCTGTGATTTCACTGCCGCTGCTGCTACTGCTTCCTGAACTCCTTATTGCACCACAACAATAATGAAAAGAATCTAGGCAAATCTATGCTCTATAAATTACAAGATTCATATCTATATGTCTTCGACTTGATCTTGAACTTTTGTTGTTCTATCGCGCATCTTGAACTGTTGAATCACATTCTTGAGGTGAGCTTTTGTTATTTCTAACTTGATTGACTTCATGCTTCAGGCGGGTTAATGCTGTTATCTTGAGCTTACTTCTAAAATGTACTCCCTCATTCTCTAGGTGAGCGCCTGATGCTAATACTGAAAATGACTTCCCTTGTTATCTAGGTGGGCGCCTGATGCTAAAACTGAAAATGAATTCCCTTGTTCTTCAGGTGGGCGCCTGATGCCGAAACTTCCCTTGCTATCCAGGTGGGCGCCTGATGACAAAACTAAAATGAATTCCCTTGTTCTCCAGGTGGGCGCCTGATACAAAAGCTAAAAATGAATTCACTTGTTATCCAGGTGGGTGCCTGATGCTGAAGCTAAAAATGAATTCCCTTGTTCTCCAGGTGAGCGCCTGATGCTAATACTGAAAATGAATTCCCTTGTTCTCCAGGTGTGCGCCTAATGCTGAAACTAAAAATGAATTCCCTTGTTCTCCAGGTGGGTGCCTAATGCTGAAACTAAAAATGAATTCCCTTCTTATCCAGGTGGGCACCGGATGCTAAAACTAAAGATGAATTCCTTTGTTATCCAGGTGCGTGCCTGATGCTAAAACTAAAAATGAATTCCCTTGTTCTCCAGGTGGGTGCTTGATGCTAAAACTGAAATGAATTCCCTTGTTCTCCAGGTGGGTCCCTGATGCTGAAACTAAAAATGAATTCCCTTCTTATCTAGGTGGGCGCCTGATGCTAAAACTAAAGATGAACTCCCTTGTTATCCAGGTGTGCGCCTGATGCTAAACTAAAAATGAATTCCCTTGTTCTCCAGGTGAGCGCCTGATGCTAATACTGAAAATGAATTCCCTTGTTCTCCAGGAGGGCGCCTAATGCTGAAACTAAAACTGAATTCCCTTGTTCTCCAGGTAGGCGCCTGATGGACACCTATTTTCGGGTACACCTATCCTAGACGGACTCAACCCCTGTGTTGAGTCCCCAAAGTCAAATGCATATGATGCAAACAAGCATTTCTACTAGGGATCCGACATGAGGCTGTGTTATTCTAGGTTTAAAACCTAGGTGTATTGTTCTAGACCTAGCTTACCCGAGCAGACAACTTGAGCCGGGTGGGGCTACGTACTGGGAACCAAAAGGTCATCCGGCTATGTAACTGATCCGATCCTTGTTCTAAATTAGGGTATGACACTAACAGAAAATAAGTCACGCCAGCGTGCACTTTCCAAAAGATTAGAAGTGAGGGGTTTCGCAATAGTTTATATACAGTTCAAATAGTATCAAAGCAGTAAAAAGTGGCATTTAGCACATCATGCCCAAACATGTAATAGAAATCAGATAATAAACAAAAGTCAAATATAACAATTATTCTAAGCTCGAATTCTTGAACCCTGAACCAAAGATTCTGAGTTCTTATCCCCAGCAGAGTCGCTAGAGCTGTCACCTTTTTCTACCCCGGAGGGGGTATAGGGGAGTTTTTCCAAGTAAAATGACAATAATCGAAACGGGGTTATTTATTCAAGTTCAGAGTCGCCACTTGGGATAATTAATGGTGTCCTAAGTCACCGGTTTAAAATTCCGAATCGAGGAAGTTTGACTCTATTTTACAGTCCGTGAAACACCGAAATTCGGGTAAGGAATTATGTTAACCCGGGAGAAGGTATTAGGCATTCTCGGGTTTTGTAATTTTAGCACGGTCGCTCAACTATTATAATTGGCCTAATTATCTGATTAACTACATATTTTAAACCTATTGTGCATTTTTAACCTTTGACCGCTTTTAATTATTTATGGAATTATTCTGGAACAAGTTACGATTGTCGTACACTTGTATGTTTGATACACATTGTGAATTGTGTCATGGGAAACGTACCCACGATCTACAACACATTTAATTTATTAACATTATTAAAAGTTGTGGCCAAGTCACATAAATGTACCCCCAGATTTGAAAATTATGTATCATAACTACGTCACGGGAACTATAACTGTAGCCATGATAATTGTATTATAGCGTGCCTAAAGCAAACTGCGAATGTTCATGCTTACTTCTTGAAACTAATTCGAAAATTGTTTGAAGGCCACGAATTATAGCTAAGGCCTGGAAAGTTATGCATGCTTTTAACGATTCTGAAATATTGGGCCAGCAAGAAACCTATTATGTTAAGTCCTTAAGAATAAGATTGTTGAATTAATTATGCCCAAAACTGAGCCCATGAAGCGGAAGATACCCAGACCCCATGCCAAGTCCGATCTTGACCAAGCCATCTCATTCGGGCTAAAATGAAGCCCAATTATTTTAATAGGAAAAGTCTTTAGCATGCTAAAGCTCTTGCTAAAATTCAACCTCTGCTAATACACAAATAACTACACAATTATTCAATTGAAAACGAATATGCAGCACTACTTTTATTGATTAATAACGTTAACATCACATGTATGGGCATTTTTATCAATACTGAATCCTAAGATAACAAATCCACGCATTATTTAGCAGTTGGACAATGATTTTCCTTTTTTGAAAGTTTATGAACTTGGACCTTAGACTTACAGCATTGGCAGCATAATATTCTGCATGCCCTTTCAATGAAATAAACAACAGAAAAGGGCTAAACCATTATACAATCTTCGTGGATTTCCACGTAGATCCAGCTCATGAAAAATAAGTTACTTAAAGCATTCAATTCTGAACCTCCGAATATTTTTATACATCATATCTATTTACATAAAAATTCCATATTTATCTAGCAGTAACCACAAACCATGAACCATTGATTAACAACTCACGATAAAAAAAATGAACAAAACTCAATCTATGGAATGATAGACAGACTCAGCCTGAACTATCAAACAAATAAATTAAGGACTACAATTGAATATCTAGGCAATAGTCTTTCATAAGGCTGCCAATTTTTCCATATATAAGCAGAAATTTGTTTCACCTTTGAACTCACATGGATCTGACCATGTCGAGATCAGATCCACCAAGAGCAAGGCTACAGTGTTATCACACTCATCCAACAAAACAGGAATATTAAACAAGAATGAACAAATGAAAATAGTATATGTAACCTAAAATAAAACAGATAACAAATACTGCATTTAACACACAAGAAACATGATTTCATAGCATGAGAAACACTGAATTAATAAAGAGTTACATGGTCAAGGAAAAACTTAAATGTTATTGCATTTAATGAAGATGAATTTCATCATAACAACCTAGCATTCAACAAAATCTCTTGCGTTCATATTAAGTTAGATTTATAGAGATATGAGCAGAAGACAAGGTGTGTACCTTGCTACTTAAGAACTACTTCAAAAAATGCTAAGTAGATGCAAATAATTCAGCAGCAAAGAGATGGGCTTTCAGTAGGAGATCAATAGAGAGAAAACAGCAAGAAACAGCCACACACATCCTCAAACTTAATCAATTTTCGACTTGTGGAAACTAGAAATCCCAAAGAATTTCTTAAAATTTTGCTCTAATCAAAGGAAAAGAGAATCAGCTCTAATGAAACAGTGTTGAACTTTTAGGAGTATTTTAGGGTTCTAAAAATCTCCCTAAATGAGTGAAGAAAGGTTCCATTTATAGGTAACCAATGTCATGTGCTGAAAAGGATAAGGGAATTATTTCCTTCAGCCATAAAAGCATCTTTCAACAGAATTGGACAGCTAGCAGCTCCTAATTGGTTTGGGTATTTTGTACTAGCCAAATAGGGCTAGCTGCCCATATTCTAGAACCTTCTAACATAGCCTTATCTGAATTTCTATTCCCCATATTTCAAACAACCCCCTAAAGTTTTCTTTATTGTTCATTTACCCCTACAAGTTTCCATTAATACTGAAACAGTCAATATAAGACTACTAAATTAAATAAAAGCTGACCTTAGGCTAATTAGGCGGACATTAACTAAACTTAACTAATTAGGCGATTATGCATACTAACCAAATAATTCACACAACAAAGTAGCTAAACATTGATTAACATTAAAGTAAACTAATTAAGAATTAAGCTAAGTAGGGAGGAATTAAGCCAAATTAACAAACCTAATCGAACAATTGGCAAATTGTAATGCTGATGATTCTGAAACATAAATAAACAGATTAATGAACCCTAAAAAACCTACTGACTAAGCATGAGAAAATCATATTAATCCATAGATTATGGTTACCTAAATTTCATCATTTTCCGGTTAAGAGAAAAGGAAAATAAAAGAAACAGAGTAAAGAAGGAGAGAAGAAAAGAAAGGAAAATAAGAAGAAAAATCAAAGAAATAGAAAGAGGAAAAAAACAGCCGAGATACCTAGACTAGGCGGACGGCAGTTTGCTTAGACGATACTCCAGCCTACTTCGATTTACGCCAAAATTAGTGTTAATCGATAGTTCTTGTTGAGAACAAACAATTAACACCAGTTTTGGGCCAAATCGCTCTTGGAAACTTGAAGGCATGGCACTTAGGTTTTTGCATGTTACTAGATCTAGAATTGGTCAGATTTAGCCGAGCTTTTGGGGAAATTTGTATGGGATCGAGGATTAAGCGGGTGTGGGGGCTATGGGGTGTGAATTTGGGTGGGTTTGGAGACAGTTGGGTGATGGCCGCCGGCCATTAGAGTGAGAGCATTTGGGGGAGGCTTGGATTAGGGGTTGAGAGAGACACGAAGGTGATATGGTCTCTAGGGTTTTGGGGGAAAAGGGGATTCAGATGGTTAAATGGAAAGGGGTGAGGGGTTGCAGACCGTTAGATTAGATTGAATGAACGGGTGAGATGGAGTGTGACCAAACGACTTCGTTTTGGTTCCGGGGGGGGGGGGGGGTACTAGACTGGGCAGGGGTTGGGCTAGGCGGAACTGGGGCAAAATTAATTGGGCTTTGACACATTTGGCCCAATTCGAGTCCAAACAAGCCTTCTTTCTCCTTGTTTATTTGACCCAAATTTAATTAATACTAATTAATATTAATACTAATTACCAATCACTAATAAATTTAATTGACCCTAAACAAGACCTAGTAATGAAGTTGATTTAATTAGATAATTCTAACACTAAAATAATTAATTGATTTTAGAACTAATGTAAGAAAAATACTGAAACTAAAACAAAAAAAATGGAACAATGTATATTTCTTGATTTTATTTTGTGGATGCGATTAATTAAAAATTAAACTAAAATGCAAATAACAAACCAAGAATGCAACGCACGGAACCTCGAATATAAAATATTTGGGTATTTTCTATTTTTTAACGTATGCAAAAATGCACCTAAAAATGCATATAATTAAACAAATATCCTTAAAAATCCTATAAAAATTAAAATAAACTACAAAAATTTATTTTGTGATTTTATAAGAGTATTTTGGGTTGGGCAAAAATCACGTGCTCACAATTACTTCCAGAACATGATGTTCGCTATGGGTAAACCATTTGCAGAAGCCATAAAGATTAGGGAAATGGTAGAGAATGGTTTGAAAACGGGTCGCATCCTGAGCCAACGGCTATAAGAGCCACATATCAAGCAATCCAAAGCGGGTCAGGGGCTGCAGCAAATCGGAAAAAGAAAGAAGAAGTGGCAATGATGGCCTCAAGTCTGAGAAACCTCCATCAACCCCGAGGTTACTTTTGTTCCACTTCAAGCACCCCGAAACATTACTACCCTCACCAAGATGCGACATACGCCATGACTCTTCAGCATTATGTAGTAATGAATGCCCACCCATACGCTCGGCCGCAACAATATTATAACCAAAACCAAGCTCCACCTCCCAGAAACAACCCTCCTTGCCAATCTCCATATAATTCTCGTCCACCCCAAAATAATTTTCCTTATAACACCCATGCCCATGAACTACCTAGAAAAACCAACTTCACGCCCATCAGTGAATCATATTCCAGCCTCTTCCCAAATTTGGTCCAAATGGGTTTGCTACAACCTGTACCTCCAAACTGGCAAAACCCAGAGTCACCCTCCTACCGACCCGGTACCTGATATGCTTATCATTCTGAGGTAGAATGGCACGACACTAAAGATTGTTGGACCCTTAAGAGAGCGGTCGAAAACCTAATAGAACAAAAGCGGGTAGTGTTGAGGGATGAGGAGGTCCCCAATGTAACCAATAACCCATTGCCAGCTCACAACAATGAGCTAGTTATTAGGATAATTTGTGAAGATAAAGAGCTTGACTTGGCTTTGAAAGATATCATCGCTTTTTTCGATGTTAAAAAGAAGCCCAAAACGGCAGCAAAGCAAGCTAAGGATGTGAAGAAAAACAATTCTACTCCTCAAAGCGTAGAAAAGGTTGTGGAAACCAAAACCGGGGTAGTACCTCCTAAAATTGCCATTTTGTATGTTCCCACAGCCCCCAAAAAAGAACAGTTTGTATTGAGTCCTCCCAAAAGGTTTTAGCAAAACAAGGTAATGCTTACGGTACCAAAGATGTATGTATCAAAGGGGACTTATGTGGCGCGAGGGCCGATAATTTCACCCAGGCTGACTAAGCCTGTGGTTATCAGCTGCGCACCACAGAAGCCCATGAAGGACCCCACTGCCATCCCCTGGAACTACAATGAAGCAGTGGTAACGTACAAGGGAAAGGAAATAATGGGGGAGGTGAATGAAACAAACCCATCTGGAAAGTACCTCAATTTGGAAGAAATGGACAAGACCAAACAGAAGCGTTTTCCGCTTAAAAAGCCAGTCAGTGCTGAAGAGGTAGAGCAATTCTTCTGAAAGATGAAAACCTTGGACTACATTGTGATTGATCAACTCAGGAAGTCCCCCTCATAGGTATCACTTTTGTCTCTACTGATAAGTTCGAATGAGCATCAGAAAGTGATGTTGAAGACGCTTAATAAAGCATATGTTTCGGTCGAGACCACCGTTGAGAAATTGGAAAGAATGGCGGAATGATTTTTTGAAGTCAGTCGGATCTTCTTCAGTCGAAATGACTTGCAACTAAAAGAGGTTTCCCACAACAAAGCTCTTCATTTGACCGTTAAGTGTGAAGGGTACTACGCGAAAAGAGTTATATTGGATGGTGGATCTGGAGTTGATATCTACCCTCTCTCGACCGTACAAAGAATGGAAATTGGGACTGAAAGGATTAGGCCCAACTATGTTTGCGTGCGTGCATTTGACGGCGTCAAAAGGGACATGATAGTGGAGATTGATTTGATCTTAAACATCGGCCCGGTGGATTTTGAAGTAACATTTCAGGTTTTGGACAGGGAAACCTCCTACAATTTTCTCCTAAGAAGGCCTTGGATCCATGCGACAAGGGTTGTACCCTCTACTCTCCACCAAATTGTTAAGTTTGAACATGAGAACCAGGAAATTGTGGTCCACGGGGAAGTTGAGCTATCAATCTATAGGGACCCGCTAGTCCCATGTTTGAAGGCTAGGGAAGGTAGTGAGCATATATTCTACCAAGCTTTTGAGATCGTGGTCGCGGACCAGTGTGAGGAAGGAACCCCGTGTCCTCAACCCTTCTTGTCAAACGCATCAATCATGGTTGCTAGTTAAATGATCAAACACGGCTACAAGCCGGGGAAAGGGCTCAGAGCATCTTTACAAGGCATTACAGAACATATCACTTTGACTACCGGTGAGAAATTCTTTGGTGTCGGTTTTTGAGCTACAGAAGCCGACATAAAATGGGCAAATAAGCATAAGAACGATGGGTAAGTTCTGCCTCAGCCAGTTCCGCATCTCGCCAGAACGTGCCGAAGAAATTGAGGATATATGTGGGGCAATGAGGCAAATGTTGTATGAGGATCATATGGTCCAGCCGGGTGAAGGCTCAAGCACTGCTATGGTGTAATATATGGGGCCCAACGCCAAGATTCAAAATTGGAAGGCTACTCCATTCCCAGTCAGGCGGGAATCCCGGTAGTTCAGTTTTGCCATCTTTTCTGCATTCCGAGTTATATCAGGGTGTAACTCGAATGTTTTTAGTTTATTGTCTTTTAAATTCCGATGTAAACCCTTCTATCTTCAAATTTACTGAAATGAAATCAATATTTCATCGTCTATGAATCTCTCTCTTTATTTTTCTAATTTTTGTTATTTTTCTTATCTCTATTTTTAGTTCTAATAATGCGGACTTAAATAACATGATATACTTGCGAACTTCATGCCCAGATCCTAAAACACTGTCTAAGTGTGAAATAATGAATCAAGAACCAGAATATGATGAAGATGAGGCTTTAAGGAAAATAAACCGAGCACTGGAACAATTTGAGAATAAGCCTAAGCCAAACTTATATGAAACTGAGCTGGTTAATTTGGGTAGTTCAGAAGAGGTCCAGGAAACCATGATAAGCATTCACACTGATGAAAGAACTAGGGATACATTGATCCAACTTTTGTTTGAATTCAAAGACGTGTTTTCCTGGTCCTATGATTATATGCCAGGATTGAGTGTTGATTTAGTAGTGCACAAATTGCCAACTTACCCCGATTATCCCCCTGTCCAACAAAAATAAGAAAGTTTAAAACAAACATCAGTGACAAGATCAAAGAGGAAGTCACCAAACAGTTGAAAGCGGGTGTGATCCGAGTGGTCCAATATACCACATGGTTGGCTAATGTGGTCCTAGTGCCAAAGAAAAATGGGAAAACCCGAGTGTGTGTTGATTATCGAGATTTGAACAAAGCAAGCCCCAAGGACAAATTTCCATTACCAAACATCCACATCCTTGTTGACAACTGTGCCAAACATGAGATACAGTCTTTCGTGAATTGTTATGCTGGGTATCATTAGGTTTTGATGGATGAAGAAGATGCAGAAAAGAAGGATTTCACCACACCTTGGAGTACTTACTACTATAGGGTCATGCCGTTCGGTTTAAAGAACGTCGGGGCAACTTACATGAGAGCTATGACAGCCATTTTTCATGGCATGATGCACCAGGAAATTGAGGTGTATATGGATGATGTGATAATTAAATCCAGAATGCAGGATGATCATGTGCGAGATTTGAGAAAGTTCTTTGAGCGCCTGTGTAAGTATGACTTGAAGTTGAATCCAGCTAAATGTGCATTTGGAATACCACCTAGGAATCTTTTGGTGTTTATAGTCAGTCGGAGAGGCATCGAGTTAGATCAAAGAAAGTTAAAGTAAATTCAGGATTTTCCACCTCCGAAAACCAAGAGAGAGGTTATAATTCTGCTGGGTAGGTTGAATTACATCAGAAGGTTCATTGCTTAGTTGACTTCCACATGTGAGCCCATATTTAAGTTGTTAAAGAAAGATGCGGCGATTAGATGGACAGATGAGTGTCAAGAAGCTTTCGACAAAATCAAAGAATATCTGTCGAATCCTCCAGTGTTGGTTCCACCTGAACCTGGAAGGCCTTCGTTCTTGTACTTGACAGTGTTGGAGAATTCTTTTGGATGTGTTCTCGGGCAACATGATGTGACCGGGAAGAAAGAACAAGCCATATACTATTTGCGCAAGAAGTTCACTAGTTATGAAGCCAAGTACACTTTGCTGGAAAGAACTTGGTGCACCTTAACTTGGGTCGCTCAGAAACTTAGGCATTACTTGTTGGCCTATACCACCTATCTCATAACCATATTGGATCCTTTGAAGTACATATTCCAAAACCCGATGCCCACAGGGAGGCTAGCAAAATGGCAAATCATGCTCACCGAGTTTGACATAGTCTATGTAACCCGCATGGCGATTAAAGCTCAAGCCTTGGCGGATCACCTATCTGAGAATCCTGTTGATGATGAATATCAACCTTTAAGTACCTACTTTCCGGACAAGGAAGTAAATTCAGTTGAGGTAACTCCAGAAGACACCAATGCTTGGAAAATGTTCTTCCACAGAGCTGTAAATGCAAAAGGTGTCGAGATTTGGGCAATTTTGATTTCGCCCATTGGTCAGCACTATCCGGCCACAGCCCGACTTCGGTTTTTCTGTACAAAAAACATTGTCGAGTATGAAGCCTGCATTATAGGCATGAACATGGCAATCGATCAGGATGTGGAAGAATTTTTAATCATGGGAGATTCCTACTTGATTATTCGACAAGCTCAAGGTGAATGGGAAACTCGGGATATCAAGCTTATCCCATATAGGAAACATGTGGAAGATCTTAGCAAATGGTTCAAGTCTGTTGAATTTAGGTACATCCCTCTATTCCACAATGAGTTAGCTGACGCGTTAGCTACTTTGGCCTCGATGCTGCCATATCCGGGTAATGTCCACATTGACCCACTAGAAATCAAAATTCGAGAACGACATGGTTACTGTAATACAATTGAGATGGAACCACATGTTCATCCATGGTATCATGATTTAAAAAGATTTTTGAAAACAAAGGAATATCCCGAGCAAGCCAGTGGAGACCAAAAGAGAACCATTAGAAGGCTCACTAGTGGTTTCTTCTTGAGCGAAAAAGTCTAGTATAAAAGGACTTCAGATCTGAACCTTTTAAGATGTGTGGATGCCTAAGAGGCTGGAAGAATCATGAATGACGTGCACGCAGGAGTGTGTGGGCCACATATGAATGATACGTCCTTGCAAAAAAAATCCATCGGGCAGGTTATTACTGGATGACCATGGAAATTGATTGCTTCAGTTTTGTACGAAAGTGTCATTAGTGTCAGGTACACGGCGACTTCATTCATGCACCGCCTTCAGAATTGGATCTTATGAAAGCACCGTGTTCGTTCGTTGCTTAGGGCATGGATGTTATTGGGCCAATCGATCCGAAAACTTCAAATGGGCACGGATTCATTTTAGTTGCCATTGATTATTTCACAAAATAGGTTGAAGCACTCACTCACAAAGCCGTCACCAAGAAAGCAGTGGTGGACTTCGTGCATTCCAACATTATCTGTCATTTTGGTATTCCTAAAACCATCATTACGGACAATGCTGCAAATTTGTACAATCATTTCATGAGGGAGGTGTGTGAACAATTTAAGATCACACATCAGAATTCTACTCCTTATCGGTCCAAACCTAATGGTGTTGTTGAAGCAGCAAACAAGAACATCAACAAGCTTCTCAGGAAAATGATTCAAAGTTCTAGACAATGGCATGAAAGTTTTCTTTTGCATTGTTGGGATATCGCACCACTGTGAGCACATCAGTTAGGGCAACACCCTATCTATTGGTTTATGGCACTGAAGTTGTAATAACTGCAGAAGTTGAAATTCCATCTCTTTGAATCATCGTTGAAGCGGAAATTGAGGACAATGAATGGGTCAAGACCCGTCTAGAATAGTTAACCTTGATTGATGAAAAGCGAATGGTTGCAGCTTGCCACATGCAGTTGTATCAACAAAGAATGGCCCGCGCCTACAACAAGAAAGTGCGGCCTAGGAACTTTGAAGTGGGGCAACTCGTTTTGAGACGTATTCTCCCGCACCACAAGGAAGCAAAAGCAAAATTCGCTCCAAATTGAAAAGGTCTGTACATTATAAGGAAATTGTTGCCGAAAGGGGCATTATACTTGGGATACATTGAAGGAAATGACCTTGAAACAGTTGTCAATGAGGATGCGGTCAAATGGTATTACGTCTAAACCTTTTGTGGTACTAAAATTCTCCGATTGGGATGATGGAGGCTTTCATTCTCGCTACCCAAACACTGTTAACCCTTTGCAAACCCTTTGAGCCAGTTACCTTTCTTTGATTACCCTCTTTGGAACCCGAAAGTGTAAAAAAAAAAACTAAACAAAACAACAAAAACAAAAATAAAATCAAAACAAAGTTCCATATGCTATGTTTGACTTGATTCCGAAAGGATACGTAGGCAGCCTTTCTCTGGGTTTCAGTCACACCAACCTAAAAATCCATATTTCCCCAAAGTTGAAACTGGGGCAAAAGTTATAGTGGTTCCGCGACGGTTCGCCTGAAAGGTTCCAAAGTTGTAATTAAATCCAAACTCTTTTTACCCTAAATCATGTTCAAAGTCCTTCTGATCAATCGGTAAATATGTTCAATAGGGGAGGATATTGGTTACTTGGATCTGATACAATCAAATGAGAGAGTCTTATTGGTGAAAACCCACAGGGGCACCGTAAAGTGATAGTGTGCAGAGAAATTAAAAGTGGGAGTCTTGTTAGTGAAAACTCGCAAAGAGCACTATAAGGCGACGGAGAGAAGAGAAGTGAGAGAGGTCGGTCGGCAAAAATCCGCAAAGGGCGCCACTGATCGAAAAAAGGAATCCCTTACAATCATCGGCACTGATAGAGTCTGGAAAGGGTTTCTCGGTTTTGAGGTATGAGTTATGATGGGTTTATGAGAGTTGGATGGTTTGTACATATCGGGTATCCAGTCCAAGAAGCATGTCATGTCTATTGAATTCTGCATGCACTCCAGATAAGTCATTCTCTCCTTTCCCCGAAAGGGACACTTCTCGTTTAAATTCATTATCATGTCCGTTGTTTACTTTTCTTTGAAGTCTTTTTGGTCTAATTCTCCTCTGAAACTAATACAAAGAAGAGATTGCAAGATTGGTTTTATAGGGTTTTTGTTTGACAAAAGCTAAAATTCAAGAAAAAAGCACCTGGCCTCAGCAAGTGCATAAGGTCGACCTCGACTAGCCATGATGGCTGATGCTCCAGATTTGAAAACTCTCAAAAAGAAAAGAAATCAAAGTTAAGTGCCCGTAAAGGCAAAATAAGATGGAAAAGGGCCAAGCCCCACACGGGTCAATCATCATGTGGAATTTTGGAAAGTCAAGATCCCTGGGTTTAGAAATGAAACCAATTTCCAGAACGTCAGCAAGCAATGGAGATTTTGTTGAAAGAGTCGGGCCAAGATCAAGTGATTGAAACAATCAAGGCCACAAAACCAACCACTGTTTCAAATTGACAAATTGTTCTTTGATTTGAAAATAGAAAAATGGGTGCAACCCAAAACAAACTCGTAAGAAGAAGGTGCAACAAAAGCAAGGTACGCAGAGGCCAAAACAGTTGTGCAACAAAAGTTAACCCAAAAAGGGAAGTCCCTTTCAAACTATTCATTCATTCTCCTTAATAAAATGCTAAAAATGAAATAAAAATAAATTAGAAGAAAAATTCAAAATCATGGTAGCATAGGATCTCCAATCTCTAGCTACGTTTGTCCAACATAGGGTCCTACCCCCTAGCCCTTTCCGGCATAACCCGATGACTTCCTCGGCATAACCCGAGGACCTTTTTCGGCATAACCCAATGACTTCTCTAGCATAACCCGAGGACCCTTTCCAACATAACCTGGTAATCTTTCCAACATAGGGTCTCACCCCCTAGTTGATCCCAGCATAACCCGAGGACCTTTCCGGCATAACCCGATGACTTTTCCGGTATAACCTAAGGACCTTTCCGGCATAACCTGATGACTTTTCGGCATAACCCGAGGACCTTCCCGGCATAACCCGAGGACCTTTCCAGCATAACCCGATGACTTTCCCGGCAAAACCCGAGGACCTTTTTCCGGCATAACTCGATGACTTTTCCGGCATAACCCGAGGACCTTTTCGGCACAACCCAATGAATTTCCTGGCATAACCCGAGAACCTTTCCAGCATAAGCTGATGATCTTTCCGGCATAACCCGATGATTTTTTTAGCATAACCTGGTGATCTTTCCAACTTAGAGCCTCCAATCCCCAGTTGATTTCATTTTAGATATAGGTTCTCCACTTCCTAATCTTTTTTTTCCAAGGATACACAATCCTGATTTTATTGTTTTCAATAGAGAAACAACTTAGATTTTGTTGCAATAACTCACGAAATTTTCCTAGTGAAAACTGGGACAGAAAAATTTCGTTTATTTGTTTGTTTTGGTGCCTGAACAAGTTTTTACCATAAGGCACGAGGTTTGATATGACCAAAAGAAGAAGTCTCAATCCGAATAAAAAAAAGAAAAACAAGAAAAGAAGTTGGACTCTAAGTGTGGAAGCAGAGAAAAGATGCTGACTGCTCAAGATATGATTGAAGTCAAAAGCTTTGCATGTACCGCCTTGATCCGAAAGCTGAAGAAGAATGAACCCGCGACTGCAGCTAATGACCATTAAGATTCAGATCAGAGTCTATAGGATGAACCAGCCAAGACTCAAGATCAAGCTTTAGAAGGTTTATAGATAGGAATCTTGTAACTCGTAGTTGGTAGGCTTAGCTAGTTTAGGTTTTCATTTTTTATTTTTGGTGTAATAAGGAGCTCAGCAAGCAGAAACAACAGTGAAATCACAGTTTCTTGGTAGTCCCCAACTACCAAAACCTCCAGAACTACATTGACCTGATTCCTTTATAGCCAAGGATATGTAGGCAACATCTGAAGCAAAGTTCGGTCAGACTTTTTCCAAAAACTGCTTCCCATGGAGTTTTAAGCAGGCAAAAATTGCTTGTAGTTGCTCATTTTATCTTTGCCTGAAAAATTTTCGTGTTTCCGAGCAAAGAGGGGCAGTTGTGAGCATGTGATTTTTGCCCTATTCAAAATACTCCTACAAAATTAAAGAAAATAGATTTTTTTCCAATTATTTGCAATTTTATAGGATTTTTGTAGGATTTTATTAATTGTTTGCATTTTTTGTGCACATTTAATTTTTATTAAAATCATGAAAATGCCCCAAAAACGTCAAAGCAACATGCATTGCATATTAGTACTTGTGTTCATATTTTAGGATTAATTAGTTAATTATTTGCTTTATCAAAATGAAAAATCACAAAATTTTGTTCATTTTACATTTTTAGCCTCTAATGCTAAATTAGTAATTTTCTCTTCTTTAATTTAAGATCAACTAATTTTTGCAAATACTATAACTAGATAATTAGCTTAATCTTTGCAAATTTGATTAATTTAGGATTTAATTTAAGATTTTAATTAATTAAAGAAAAAGAAAAAAACAAATAGAAAAGGAAAAATAGAACAAGATTTTATCTTAGTGTATTGGGTCAAATTTCATTTAGCCCAAATACAATTTCCAATTCCACCCCAGCCCAATCCCATAAAACCCGGTCCAATTCCCCTTAGCCCCAAAACGACCCCGTATTGATCCTTCCCTAATCCCAACCGTGGATCATCATGAATCTAACGGCTGGGAACTGATCGTTTTTTTATATAAAAGTGTTCGAAATCAAAGACCCCCATCGACCCCCTCTCTTTCCGTCTCTATACTCTCAAACCCCAAACCCTAGCCGCCCCCTTATTCCATGCCGGCTCCACCTCTCTCCGCCGCCCGAAAATTGCCTTAAAGTGGCAGAACATCAACAAACAACCTCAAATTAACACCCTGTAATTCTGAGCCACTCACAAACACTATCCTACTATCAATTTCCCCAAAATCACCACCCAAATCCGCCAATTTCATATCTGAAATCTAAACCTAAAAACGCTAAATCACCCAAATAGCCCCAAACTCACACCATAGGACCCTTAACCTCCCCTCACCACTGTCCTGCCCTTGATTCCCAGAAAATCCCCGCCAAAGTTCTCGAATCTTAAATCTACGAAGAACCAGAAATCCTGGTTCTATTTTTCTTTCACTTTTCGAGTTTCTTTGGATTGCTTCCAGACTCGACTTAGTTGAAAGACCATGCTAATAAATCATTCTCAACAAGAACGGTTGGTTAGCATAATTTTTAGCTATATCGAAGATTTTCTGAACTGCCAGACTCCTCTTGGTATTTTCTTTAACCCTTTTCCTTGTTTCATTATTTTTGTTTCCTTAATTTTTGCATGTGAATAATCATGAGTAATTTAGTTCATTTCTGTACAAGTTATTTAGTTCACTGCTTAGGCTAGTACTAAAAAATTTCAAAGAATGTTTAACTGTTAGAAAATTATTTTAGTTGCGTAGCTTATTTAATTCGATCACAGTGTAGGTTAATTAGGTTAATTATTATATTTCATTACATTACCATGCTTGTTTCCTTATTTGTTATTGTGTTCTTGCCATCTGTATTTGTTTAAATCCAGTTCTTGTTTAGGGTTAATTAGATAAGCACTTTTATTTACTTATTAGGTTATTTTTTAGGTTTAAATTGCATCATCTTGATTCTGTTTGTCATGTTTTATTTGTATCTTGATCCCGTTTGGCTTTGCCTCTGTTTGCCTTGATTTGTAACTCACAAGAAACTTGAATGGGCCTAATTAAACTAAAAGAAAAATTTAGGAGGATTTCAGAACTTTAGAAAACAAATATCTAAAAGAAGAAAGGTCTAGAAGTGTATCAGCTGTTCAAAATTGGTTTTAAAAGATGCTAAAAAATGGACAGTTGGACATTATTCTCTGTCAATATGTTGTACTATCTAAAGAACTTAGGGTAGAATATTCTTTGGATGCTCTTTTTGATATACACTATAAAAAAAATGCCCTTCAATCATTCTCGGGGGAGGTTTTCAGCATTTTCTGCACCTAAAAAACTTTCAGAATACAAGGAACAAATCCCAGAAATTTTTCTGGAAAAACTTCAGTTTTCTAGGGTAGATTTCTAGGTTATTTCTCTGGTACTCTGATTTTCTAGGAATTTTGAAGTGCTGGTTCTTGGTTTTTTCTGGGCTGCCTTTCTACTGTTGCTGTGATGTTTGTTCCTGTTGGTTATCTCCTTCATAGTTTCAATTCGAGGTTCATTGTGTGTCACTTTGATTCTTGTTATTATAGGTATGTAGTTCCTTTATCTAAAATCCTCCATTGGTTCATAAATGAGATATGGTGTTCAATTAGAAAAATGTTTGCTTCTTCTGCCTATAGTTTTATATACTTGTTTCAAGCTCATTTTATTTTATTCAATGAATGGCGCTCCTCTGAAATTCCAAGCCAGTTGCTTTCTTGTGAAAAATGATTCTGCCATGTTTTGTGTATGAATCATGCCTCATGAGTTATGCCAAGTTGATCATTTCGTCAATATTAGCTATTGCTTACTTTCTTGTAGTCATGTGATGCTAAATAGACCTCCTTTGTAATGAGACTTTAATCTTTTTTCTGATTGTATATGAGAGGAAAGCCTCAGAACTATTTGGGAGCTGGAATCAAAGGCTGATTTGCAAAGACAACTTTGTAGCTGGTTTTTTGCAATCTGAAGTTTACTAAAGAGTTCATAACAAAGGAAAAGCTCAAGACCATGTTGAAACATTATTTGAAAATTTTTCTTTAGTTGCATCTAAGATGTATTGTAATTTAAATCTATGGACTGTCCACTAACAAACTGATTTTTGCATAAAGTTAGTATGGAGTAGATTGTAATATTTTTCTTTAAGTTGATTGTTGTGATTGATAGTTGGGGTAAAGTATCTTAGTAAAGCTTATGTTCAAGTAGTCCATTGTTATATATATAACATGCTTTCTTAGAATAGTTAAATGGGGGGCCATACGAGTTGGGCCAGACTTGCAACAAGGCCCAATCTGGGAATCACCTGAGCAAGTCTGGGCCCAGGCAGATGGGCCTGGGCATTAAACCCAATAGTTTGACCCTCAATTATAAGCTTCCCTTGTGAGCTATAGTATATAAACACATTTCCTTTATGTCTTGCAAATAATGTGTAGTGTAATTAATTTCCAAACTTGAACTGTGTTTTGATTTTTAGATTCTGATTTCCTTACATAAAAGTGAATTGATTTATAATTTTTTTTGACAAATGTGTATATCATGTAAGTTTTGGCTAGCTTAAAACGCAAAGGTGGACTAGCCCAGCTAGTAAATATTTGTGACTGGGCCCGCCCAATGTACGCCCAATGTGAGCCAGCCACGGTTTAAGATCGAACTTGGCAAGGGTCGTTGAGTTTCTTTACTCATGGGCCAATTTTTTAGCCCAATGCAGCATTGATGCTGATTTGTCCCTAACCAAATAACCAATGGGCTACTTCTGGCCCAACTTTCTTATAAAAATTGATTGAATGCTAAACAAATCTACCCCAAACATATATACAATTAGCAATCTTGAATAAATTGAGGTGTGTCATCCACAAATAAATCCCATAATCTATGGCCCTCATATTAATACCAAAAAAAAGTGTGGAAAAGACTTGGAACATTAGTAACTAGCATAGAAAACAATTTGAACATTCGTAGTTTGCTTTAGGCGCGTTTATAATAAAATTATCATAGTTACGGGTACGGTTCCCATGATGTAGTTTGTGATATATAATTTTCAAATCCGGGGGTACATTTATGTGACCCGGCCACAACTTTTAATAACGATAATAAATTAAATATGTTGCAGATCGTGTGTACGGTTCCTATGACACGATTAACAATGTGTATCAAACAAACAAGTATACGACAACCGTAACTTGTTCAAGAAATAATTTTATAAATCCTAAAAAGCGGTTAAACTAATTAAAAGCGGTTATAAAGTAAAAAATGCACATTAGGTTTAAAACATGTAATAAATAAGATAATTAGGCCAATATTATTAGTTAAGCGACCGTGCTCGAACTACGAAACCCGGGAATGCCTAACACCTTCTCCCGGGTTAACAGAATTCCTTACTTAGAATTTCTGGTTTCACAGACTTTAAATAAAGTCGATTTTCTCGATTTGGGATTTAAAATAAACCGGTGACTTGGGACACCATAAACAAACTATTCCAAGTGGCGACTCTAATTAAATAAAATAATCTCATTTTGACTTATGTCACTTTAATTGGAAAAACTCTCTTATATCCCCATCAGGCGGGTAAAAATGAGGTGTGACATATTTCCTTTCTTATCACTGAGAAAATATAAAATTTCTTGATTATTAGTAGCCCGAGTACTTCTAAAAATAAGGTTTGACTGAAGTACTCAATTTTTGGTTAAACAATTATCACACCTTCTTTTTACTACCCCCGGAAGGAGTACAAGGGAGTTTTATCCAATTTAAGTGACAATCGAAATGGGATTATTTATTTAATTTTCAGAGTCGCCAATTGGGATAATTTATGGTGTCCCATGTCACCTGTTTTAAATCCTGAATCGAGGAGAGATTGACTCAGTTTTATAGTCTGCGCACACAGAAATCCGGGTAAGGAATTATGTTAATCCGGGATAAGGTGTTAGGTATTCCCGGGTTCTGTGGTTCTAGCACGGTCACTAAACTATTATTATTGTCCTATTTATTTGATTTTAAAACACTTTAAAATCTATGTGCCTTTTCAACTTATTAACCGCTTTTTAAATATTTTAAAACACGTTTAGAAAGGTTCAATGTTATTTAAAACATGCCTTGAATCACGCCACATGAAATGCACTCACGATTCACGACACGTCTATTTAACATTGTTTAGAATTGAAATTGGATCACATGAAATGTACACCCGAAATTAGTAAATAAAAGAAAATCAATTTAAGGAACGTGCCCAAAGCAACTATGAAGGTTCAAATTAATAACAAAATTTGCGAGGGCCATGGAAAATTCAATTGATGGTAGTCATGGGTTATTTAACAAAGATGGCACATCCCAAATTATTTAAAAGGGATTTCTTGATCTAATCGCATAAGGGCCATAATTTGTAGGTTTTGTTGATATGACGTGCCTCAATCTAAACTAAATATGTTCAATTAGGAGGTTCTAAAGCTCTTGTTCAATCCAATGCAAAATTAATCGAACTTGGAATCCAATTATTTTTGAGTTATGCCTTGGACTAGGCGCAAAGGTAAGCCCATTTCTCGAAATGAGAAGCAAATATACGGCAGCAGATCGAACCCAAACGCAAGTCCAAAGGGTCACTAGGCTTCAGGTACAAGCCAACCCGTCCAACGCAAAATACCAAACAGATTTTAGGGAGGGGATAAATATTCTTTTGGGATTGACATTGAGCCCAAACATGGCAAACAACACAGAAGCAAAGTTTGAAGAAAACAACAATATGTAAAACGTTATGCAACCCATTTGAGATTTTCAGCATATTTGAACATCAAATTGAAACTATCCAAGTCGTTCACCTCTGGCCCTTATGGTTTCTTCATACATTACATTAATTTACGTATAAGTTCAGCACTACTTAACAAAAGACTCTAGGTCATTTAAAGGAATAGTTAACTAGTAAGTGAAAGTTAACAAACCTTGACTTATGGAATCAACAAACAAAATTAATCCAAAACATTAGAACCAAATACATATTAAATTATAACATTCAATAAATCTGCCAGCTATTTCCCACAATTTTTACATGCAATTGGAGAAGAACCCAATCAACCTTTTTCAATGGAGTACTCAAGCAATCGAGCGTGAGACTAATTAACTCAGCTCAGCTAAAGAAAAAATGCAAAGAACAAGCTAATTACCATGGTTCTACTTTGAACCTTCACGCAGATTAAATACTTAAGCATGAACTACTAGAACACCTATTACTACAGATCTATTACATTTAGGAAAGAAGTAGAAGAAGAAATGGACAAGAAGCTAAATGGCTTGAGCAAAATATGAAAATCAGGCTTCAAACGACGAACAATCTTTATTGAATTTCAGCAGAAACAACACCTTCCATACAAAAACATATTCAAAGCTCCATTTGCCATTCAAAGTTCAAAGTAATACCTGGAACAATAAGAAGAAAACATCAGAAACTTTTAGCATAGAGATTAGAGTATCAACAGCTTCTAAACAAAAGCTAACAACAGTTCATCAACTAGCTTTGCATGCTTGAAACCAGAAGAAAACAGCAATTTTCTAGCCTTTAAAACCCCAGAAATGTGAAGAATCAGCTACAGAAGACCAGTATTTTTCCAATTTTGTGTTTCCCTACTAATTTCTAAACTTCAGTAGTAAGTATAGTTGTTTCTAAGTTTTTCCAAGTTCTAATCTGCCTTGACCAAGAAGGAAACAGGCTTCTTATAGAGAGCCTTTAGGGCAGCAGAAATGATTTCAAGTTTTACCAATTACCCCTTCCCTGATTCTTCATTCTTTCAACTTAGACCCTGATTTTCTAGTCTGTTTGTTAAGTCAGCCCCAATTCCCACTTTCCTAGCAGCTTCCTAGTTAGTTAGGCCAGATTACTTTGAGTTAGAATGACCAAAATAACCCTTAACACCCCTGTATTTACTTTCCAATTACTAACCTGGTCAAGTTAACCCAAAACCCAAATGAACAGGTCCCTTAACTAGGTCGGTGATGACCATTGTTAATATAAGAACTCGAGTAATCAGAAATGATCAAAAAAGACAACAGAAAAAGAATTAAATCCAAAAAATAGAAAACAAACCAAATAACTCAGATTTTACGATTAAAAACTTATTTTAACACCAACTTAAGATGAATTCGACTACTAAGAATACAAGACAAAACAAAGAAACAAATAAAAAATAAATAAAAATAGAATATACTAAAATGCATGAAATCGTAAGAAAAAGAGGGGGGAAATACCAAACTGCCGGAAGGTCTTGACAACATGAAACACATCGACGGGAGTAAACATTTGACTGAAATCTAATGAATTCGCCAAAATCCAGCATGCTCGGAATGAACTAAAACCAATGCTAATCGATTGCTCTCATTAAGAGTAGTCGACTAACGTAGATTATAGGTCAAAACGAGCCGGGACTTTTGCGGATGTCACAACCCCAATTCGCCCTCCGTGAACTGTCGTGATGGCATCTAGTCTCTATGACTAGGTAAGCCTAACAAGTGCGGAAATAAAATTGAAACTTGCGGAAATATAAATAAGGGAAAACCAAGAATAACCAAAGAGGGAAGCAATATATAGAAAGCCGTTCGGCATATACATCACTACATCTCAAACTTCTACAACACTATCCCAAAACCCAAAAACTCACGGGAACACAAGCTAGAAGAAATATAGTAAAGTGCTCTAATCTCCAGAGTGTCTACATCAATAGTAAGATAGAAAGGCTAACACTACAGGATAGGATAAAGATAGAGACTCCTTGGTCTGTGGACACGGCAGATCTACCTCGAAGTCTCCGAAAGATCTCCCTGCCTCAAGGGTGATAAGCCTGGGTAGAGGTACCTGGATCTGCACATGAAAAACATGTGCAGAAAGGGGCATGAGTACACCACAGCGGTACTCAGTAAGTGCCAAGCCTAACCTCCGTCGGGTAGTGACGAGGAATGTCAGGGCCCTACTGAGGTAAATAATAATAAACATGACAGGATAAGATAAACAATATAAATAAGAATCTACAGTAAGAATCTATACAGTATGATAAGAGTACAATAATGGAAACAGAAATAAAGGCATAACACAAGGAAAAACACCGCTCACAGCAAGGATAATAACCGGGTATCTCTTGGTATCCCGAGAATCTCTTGGTATCCTCAATATGTACACTAGGGATCTCTTGGTATCCCGGGGATCTCTTGGTATCCTAAATATATATGCCAGGGATCTCTTGGTATCCTCAATATATACACTAGGGATCTCTTGGTATCCTGCACCTCAGTCCAGATCAGAAATACGCGCAGGGGATCTCCCGGGATGCCGTCCCGTAGTCCCAAATTAAAACACACAGGAGCAACTCAAGAATATCAAAATAAATACTAAGTTCGTAACAAGTAAACAGTTAATTCTAGCCTAACATGTTTCACGTAACGCAATTAAGGCAGTTTAAGCAAATAGGCAATTACATCAACTAAGCATGCTTTTCTAAACTAACACAGGCTAAGTTTGCAAGTAGAATAAAAACAGGTAAGAAAGGAACTCAGTTTAAATACTTAAAGTAAAACCGGATTTTCAACAATTAGCTCAAGTACGTGCTCGTCACCTCACGTACAAGGCATTTCAACTATCAAATATCATATCCTAAGGGGAAGGTCCCCCACACAAGGTTAGACAAGCCACTTACCTCGAACCAGCTCAAAATCAACTCGAAACCACACTTTTGCCACGAGTATCCGACTCCAAATGGCCCAAATCTATTCAATACAATTGCATATTGTAAATAACACATCAATTAACTAATTCTACATTTAAAGTCTAAGATAATACGCGAAATTATGTAAAATGACCAAAACGCCCCTCAGACCCACGTCTCAAAATTGGGTGAAATTTACATTTCCAGAAACCTCATACTCTCACGAGTCTATACATAACAAGAACACTGAAATCGGAGTCTAAATGTCCCCTCAAATCTTCTTTTAAAGGTCACTTTAACTCAAGCCCTAATTACTCATTTTTCCCAAATTTTTCACCACTAATTAGGTCTTTTAATCACATAAAAACGAGTTATGAAATCAAGGATGTTACCTCCAAGCGATTCCCAATTTATTTTCCTCAAAAATCACTCTCAAAAGCTTCAAAACAATTAAAAATGGTGGAAATAAACTCCCAAGTCGCGGAACCCCTTTTTAAAATAATGCCCAGCAGTTTCCGCATCTGCGGTCCCGCTTCTGTGGAACAAATATCTCATCTGCGACTTCCCACTTAAGGCCAGATTCCGCATTTGTGGCCCTTTACCCGCAGGTGCGGTACCTCTTCTGCGGAAAATATACCGCATCTGCGGTTCCTAGAGAGATGGCCAATTTTCGCTTCTGCGGCTCTGCATCTGCGGTCCCTAAACCGCAGATGCCAAAATACTAGAAGACCAGCTGCTACACAACTTCAACTCCAAAATTTTCTCCGTTAACCATTTGAATTCATCCCGAGGCCCCAGGGACCTTAACCAAGGGCATCAACATATCCTAAAACCTTATTCAAACTTGTTCATATCTTCAAAAATACTTCAAACAACATCAAAACAGCCAAAACACATCGGATTCAAGCATATGTTTCAAAAATCTTCCGAATTCCATTTTCGATCAAAAACCCAACCAAAACAAGTCCGAATGACCTAAAATTTTGCACCCATATCCCAAATGACATAACGAAACTACTGCAACTCTCAGAATTCCATTCCAACCCTCGGATCAAAATCTCGCTATCGAACCGAAAACTTCAAAATTTCGGCCTTCGACATTTCAAGCCTAAATTAGCTACAGATCTCCAAAACACAATTCGTACACCCTCCTAACCCCAAAATCAACCAACGAAGCTAACGAAACCATCAGATTTCTATTCCGAGGCCATCTTCACACTGTTCCAGCTATGTTCAACTTTCCAACACTTAAGCTCTCATTTAGGGACTAAGTGTCCCGAAACACACCGAAATTCAAAACCGAACATCCCGGCAATTCACATTAGCGGAAATAAACTTGAAGAAAGCAGTTAATAAAGGATCGGAGCGTTAATTCTTAAGACGACCGGCTAGGTCGTCATAGCTGTCACACATCCTCTTTTCACTACACCCCAGAAGGGGTATAAGGGAGTTTTTCCAATTAAAAGACAATCGAAATGGGATTTATTATTAAAGATTTAGAGTCGCCACTTGGGAGATTTATGGTGTCCCAAGTCACCGGTTGAATCCCGAATCGAGGAAAAGATTGACTCTGTATTACAGTCCGCGAACCAGAAATCTGAGTAAGGAATTCTGTTAATCCGGGAGAAGGTGTTAGGCATTCCAGAGTTCCGTGGTTCTAGCACGGTCACTCAACTGTTATATTTGGCTTAAATTATCTGATTTTAACAATTATGAACCTATGTGTAAATTTTAACCTTAACCGCTTTTATTCATTTTTAAAGAAAATTGCAACGTCATTAAAAAAAGTCTTGAACCACGTCACATAAATGCACCCATGGTTTTTGGACATACTTTAACATCGTTGGGATTTGGATTTGGGTCACATAAATGCGCACCCGAGTTTAGGGAGGTAATATTATAAACTACGCACCTAAAGAGACTAACGAGTTATTATTTTGGGGAAGGCCGTGAAATTCGCTAAACGGCCCGTCCCGAAATCTAAGTATTTTAATATATACAATTATCGAGGGCCACACAATTTATGTGTTTTGTTTAGCGAGGCTCATCCCATTTTATTATTTTAAAGTGCAAACCTAGAGCAATCTATAGTTTTCTACTTAATTTGTCTCTAAAATAAAAGAAAGGCCCTAATTAATTTGTTACTGGACTGATGCAAACTAAGTAATATTTTTGCACCAACATCCGACCATTGGGCTCCGATGTGAGCCCAGCAGAGGGAATTTAAAACAAGATATACACCACAAAATCAGCCAAAACAGACCTTGGCCCAGGCCTAAATGACAAAGGGGCCAAAACTGGCCTGGGCCGTGCATCAATTATCCTGAGGCCCAAACGTTTAGGTACTAGCCTGTTAAGCCCTGTCTTTTACACTAAATAGAATTTCAATTTAATTAGGAACACAAATCTGATGAATCTACTACTAAAATTAACTGGCCAGTAAAATAAATTCAATGCAACATTAAACATGAGTTGGAAAGCAACTGATTTCAGATTTCATGACCCACGTAAACTGCCTATGATCACAATTTCAAACATGGTGCATACTAGTTCAAATTTCAAATTCCCTACTATGACTCATTTTTATTAAAATGCTGACTCATGAACTGTGATTAAACACTAACGTGACCACATATGAGAATTGAAACTCGAGAATTAAGGATGCTGGGCGAAAATGGATTGCCTAAATTAACCTTACGAATTACATATCTCATATCTACTTTTAACATTTTGATTTCGAACCCACACACAACTACTCAAACTCAGAATTATAGATTAACTCACATCATCACTAATAAATATAAAGCTCCCATGATCAGAAGAAGTATCAGACTACTTTAACAGTCTACAGCCTAACTAATCACAGCTTGAAAATACCATTTATACAGATCTAGGAAAACTGGAAATTAACTAAACTAACAGAAACTATTCTTTTAGTCCAGCATGGAATTATTACAACGAATACTCAACTAAACTCATATGCATTTCTAAATATCTAACACACACTTAACGGTTCAAATGCACAAACTTATAATTAACAATCCATCAGTACGGTTATTACAATATAATGAAAGCAGTAAATCAACAATAGGCCTCCACTTCAACAACAATAGGCCTCCACTTCATTCATTTTCAACTGGATATTTTCATACATCGAGTTTCAGGACATGTACCTAGTATGTAGAACAGAAGAATGGGGTATGCAATTAGCAACAGCAAACAACAAAATACAGCAGCACAAAGCCCAACACAGTAGCTTTAACACCTTAATCCAGAAATCCCAGCAACACGGAGAAAACCAGTAAGAATGGAAAAGAAAAATAGTCCGGAAATCTCTATTTGTTTTCTCTTTCTAGCTTTGAACTCTCTCTGGTGTTCTTCCGCTCTCAATATTTCAGAAATTTTGGTTCTATCTTTTTTACTCTCTCCAAAATGAATTCTGCCCCTGTATATCTAGTGTATCCAGAGTGTATATCGAGTGTATACCGCTCTCTCCGCCCCCTTCTTTTTTTTCCTCCTTCCGAATTCCCTTTTTGAATTCTCCTTCTCTCCCCCAGAATGTCCCCTCTTATAGGCACTCAATTAATGTCATCCCCATCACTAGTGTCCCTTCCTTTATTTTAATTATCCCCACTAACTTATTTTCTCTAAATTAATCAATTAGTGTCATTCCCATTATCATTTTCAGCTTTTTATTTCTTAATTGTCCACTTAAACTAGCTAGTGTAATTCTAACCCTACCACTATTGAGAAGCTTCTCAATTAGGTGAATACCCTTTTTATTAAACAATCCTCAATATTACCCTTAAGTTTCTGTTTTTAACAATCTCTTAAGTTCTGAATTATCATAAATAATTAAATGTCAAATTAAAAGAAAATCACACAATTTGACTAAAATTACAAAAATATGTTATTATTTTTTTTGAATTTTCATTTTTGTAAAACACCTAATTATTAATTAATTCCAAAAAATGTAAAAATCAAATATTAAATGTCAATGCTATATTTTTGTATTTTTAATGCATTAATAAAATTAAACATGCCCACAAATATATGCAAACAATCAGGAAAATCACACATAATTAAAGATCACAACTGCCCCTCTTTGTCCGGAAACACGAAGAGTTTTCGTGCAAAGATAAAGTGAGCGGATACGAGCGATTTTTTCCTGTTTGAATACTCTGTGGGAAGCATTTTTTGAAAGAATTGACCGAACCTCTGCTTCAAAGGTTTCCTACATATCCTTGGCTATAAAGGAATCAGGTCAATGTAGTTCAGGAAGTTTGGTAGCTGGAACTACCATGAAGCTGCGGTTTTACTGTTACTGTTGTTGTTGCTGCTGATACTGCCTAGTGACCTCCTTGTCACACCATGACAAAAATGAAGAAGCTAGACTAAGCTATAATCTATGATTTACAAAGGTTTATTTCCAAACTTGATCTTGTGATTGATGTAGCCTTGTTGACTTGTATATTTCTCATAAGTTCCTTTGTGGCTGACTTGAATGGTATTCTTGAGATGTTTTTCCTTTTCTTCAGGTGGACGCCTGACTGTTGAACTCGAACTGTCTTCTCTTGTTACTTGACACTATTTTCCCTTGCACCTTGAACCATTTCCCCTGAAACTTGAACTACCTTCTTCGAAACTGCTTTCCCTAGAAACTTGAGTTGTCTCCCCTTGTACTCCAGGTGGGTGCCTGATTACAACAAAATAGATAAAATAAAGAAAATTTTCTTCCCCCAGTTTGCACTAGGAAGATTTGTGAGTTGTTAGCAATATTGTAAATCAAAATATAACTTGAAATACCAAGACTAGGAAGTGCGTCTCCTAGGGGTGGAACATTAATGACTTAAACTAGGAAGTGTGTCTCCTAGGAATAAATTTAAATGACCGAGACTAGGAAGTGCGTCTCCTAGGGGTGAGAACTTCAGTGACTAAAACTCATACGATCCAAACTACGAAGTGCGTCTCCTAAAAGTGTATCCTAAAAAAAACCAGACTAGGAAGTGCGTCTCCTAAGGGTATAACTTTAGTGCGTGGAACCAGGAATTGCGTCTCCTAAGGGAAAGCTCAATGTAGGAAGTGCGTCTCCTAAAACAAAAATATAGCCTAAAAAACCCAGACTAGGAAGTGCCTCTCCTAGGGGTGAAACTTCAATGACTAAAACTAGGAAGTGTGTCTCTCACGAATGAACTTAAATGAACCAGACTGGGAAGTGCGTCTCCAAGGAGAAAATTTCAATTTAGGAAGTGTGTCTCCTAAAACAACAATACAACCTGAACTACCCAGACTAGGAAGTGCGTCTCCTAGGGGGTGAAATCTCAATTTAGGAAGTGCATCTCCTAAAACAAAAATATAACTTGAACTACCCAGACTAGGAAGTGCGTCTCCTAAGGGTGAAATTTCAATTTAGGAAGTGCATCTCCTAAAACAAAAATATAACCTGAACTACCCAGACTAGAAAATATAACCTGAACTACCCAGACTAGGAAGTGCATCTCCTATGGGTGAAACATCAATGACTCAAACTAGAAAGTGCGTCTCCTACGGATGAACTATCAATTTAGGAAGTGCGTCTCCTAAAACAAAATGTAATTTGGAAGACTTAGACTAGGAACTGCATCTCCTAGGGGTAAAACCATCAGTGACTCAAACTCATATGATCCAAACTAGGAAGTGCGTCTCCTAAAGGGTAAAATCTCAGTTTAGGAAGTGCGTCTCCTATAACAAAATATAACTTGAAAACCCAGACTAGGAAGTGCATCTCCTACGGGTTATGTGTGATCTTCTCAATAGCCTTTGCGTAAGCATAATAGGGGCATTACACCTGAAAATTTCAAGCTTCCCAGCTTTGATATGAACATAGCTTCTGTCCTTATTTCAGACAAAGAAAACTTGTGAGTTTAAATATGGTGGTTGGTATGTGGCCTTGACTTTGCGACGATTGCTCCTTCACTTGCCATTATAAGTTTGATTTCACCTTGAAAGACGTTGCTTGCTTATTGACTAACCAATTTCTTTGTCACCCATATCACAGAAAATACCTATTCTTCGTTTAGACCCAATACCCTCTATCTGTTGCATTGCTCATAAACCGACATTTACCAAACCCTTGTGTTTTCACATGAATCTCAAAGTACGACAATTGCCACCCACTCAGTGTGTATGCTGTTCTTTCTTGAATTAAACCACTGGCCTTGGCCTTGAGGTCTATTGCTCCTTCACTTGCCATGCTAATTTTGATTTCTACTTGAAAAACCTCGCTTGTCACTGATTAACCATTTTTGTCAATCTTACCGCAGAAGATACCTTTGATCTTTTCACCTAATACCATCCACCTGTTGCATTGTCCATGACTTGATATATACCTAACCTTTGTGTTTCACAAGGATCCCAAAGTATGTTGATTGTTACCAGCTCAGTGCTTTTGTTGTTTTTCCTGACTTGTGACACTTTGATGTGCTAGTCAGACCCCATTTTGTGCAATTGGAAAGCTAGTGGCAAATTTTGAAGTCATTTCTCACTTGTTTTGACCAAACAGACTCAAAGAGAGGGAGTAACCTAGACAAAAGGCACAGAGTATAGGACAAAAGGAAGAGATTATTCCTAACAAGAAAACTACAAAGTAGAAACCTATCAGACGTGGATACCAACTCTAATGGCCATGACATGCACTTGTGGCCTATTCTGTGAAGCAAATCTGATGTTCAACTCTTGTTGTACCCTTAAATCATGAAACTAGGCTCCAATGCTCCGATTATCCAATCTGATTCACAATCCTTATTCGGCTTGTAGTGCCCGGAGGGTTTTCACCATCAAGCCTCTCTCGTTTTGTTCTTTTCTCTCATCTTACAGTCGCCTCAAGGTGCCCGTGAAGGTTTTCACCAATAAGACTCTCTCACTTTTTATTTCTCTCAGCTTTCATCGCCTTGCGGTACCCGTGGGGGTTTTTATCAATAAGATTCTCTCCTTTTTTTTGCTTGAACCAGAGTTTGCCCTTCATATGAATCACCTCTGCTTGCTCGACTTGTCATGTCTCGAAGACTGGTCGGAAGGTCTTTCTTTGGACCGTAATGTGGGCTTTTGGATGGAGTTAGGAAGAAAGGGTATCAAAAGGCTCAAAACAACTCAATTGGGTTCAAAATTACAACTTTCGGAATCAAATTTCTTACAACTACCACAACTTCTGCCCCAGTTTCTTGCTTGGGGACTTTTGGATTTTTTTTTATGAGACCGAACTGTGAGGCTGCCTACGTATCCTTAAAAGGAATCAGGTCGAACGTAGTTCATGACATATGAATTGCCTTGTTGTTGCAATTTTCTTTTCTTTTCTTCTTCTTTCTCTTCTTTTCTTTTCTTTCTTCCTTTTCTCTTTTTGTTGTTTTGTTGTTTTTTCTTTTCTTTTTCTTCTTTTTTTTCTTTTCTCATTCTTTTTTCCTCTCTCTCTTTTTATTCTTTTTCTTTTCTCTTTTTTTTCTCGTACTTATCTTTTGTGCTTGTTTCTGAACTTTGCTACTGATTCCAAAAGAGGCGTATGAAATAAAAATAAGTAAGGCTCAAAAGGGTAACGAAGGATAAAGTGTTTAAATAGCAGAAGAAAATGTCTTCTTCATTCCAATCTCCAAAACATGCCAAGTGCAAACTACACAATTAAACAAACCAAGGAAAATATTTGTAACATCTTTTGATTGTACCAGACTTGACAACCATATCTACACATTCGCCTTCTACATCTGTTAACTAAAAGCATCATTGGACAACACCCTCACTCTCATTATCACGAACGACCCCTGTCAATTTGGGGCAAACTTGCCATAGCTTCAACCTGATGCGGCAGGATGCGTTTCAACAGAATTTCTTTATGTTCTATCTGCCCCAGTATCGCAATTCGGGCTTGAAATGATCTCAAAATGCCTTTACTTATTTCCCTCAAATGTCCCTATCATCTTCAAAATTGTTTTATTTCTTCATGACTAAATTAACTTTTCAAGACCAGGCTGAGAATTACGCATGCATGTCATGTCACTAGAGTTAACAGGAAAAGAACTATAAAAGGAAAAGAGAACTAAACAAAAATGACTAGAAATAACAGAAAACAGAAAAGCATTAGACAGATAGTGAAATGGTTTGAACAACAGAACAAACAGACTAAACTGGGGTTACAACCTTGGAACAAACCTAGACAACACTAAACAAGCTACTACAACTAAACAAACTAGGCAAAATAAAAGAATAGAAGGGTTTGAGTCACAAGATAATATCCGGATTACAACCCTGAAAATAACCCGGATAACAGAATGACATCAAAATAAACAACCAAAACTCCTCTCCGGCTGGCCAAGAAATGGAGCATCTTTCCAATTACCAAGCACGACATCTTAGCCACTGAGTTCCTCATCAATATTGCCAAGACCATTACCAACTTCAATATCATCAACTTCAGTTAACAAGTTCCCAAGAGGGTTCGCGTGCTCCCTGTCACTGTCATTGATCACAATTACCCCTTCTTGAATCATTCTTTCTATTTCCCTTTTCAAGGAACGACAATCTTCAATGCTATGCCCTTGGACATTATAGTGGTACATGCATAGTACAGAAGGATCAAAGCCTTTTGTATATGGGTCTGGAGTATAGCCGAGGAGCAGCTCAATCAGGCCAGAATGCTTTAACTTTTCAAATAAGCTTGTGTAGGACTCCCCAATTGGCGTGAAACTATTTCTTTGCCTTTGTTCCCTTCCCTGCCCCTGTTTTCTTGGGTTGTTGGGTGCTTGAAAATGTTGTGAAGTCAAGAATGCATTATGCGGTGCTGGCGCTCGCCATAGGGAGTGACCTGGTGGTTGGGCAGATGACCAGACATTGTTCGGAGGATAATACTGAGGTGGATTATGTGGAGCTCGGGGATAGGTTTGGGGTTGGAGTTGAGGCTGGGTATATTGGTAAGGCGTACCCTTTGGTCCATGTCGTGACTCTGAAACGACCATGGCAACATCATCGTGTTCCTTCTGACCCAGCGAGCTTCCTGTGTCGTTCTGAATTGCTTGTGTTGTGGCTTTTAAAGCAGAATAACTCATGATCTTGCTAGACTTCAGCCCATCTTCTACCATTTCTCCCATTTTTACCACATCATTAAAAGACCTACCCACAGCCGTGATCAAATGCCCAAAGTAAGTTGGTTCTTGTGCTTGAAGAAAGTACTCGACCATCTCTTTTTCTTCCATGGGAGGATGGACTCTGGCAGCTTGCTCTCTCCATTTGAGCCTGTATTCCCTAAATCTTTCATTAGGATTCTTTTGTATCTTGGCGAGGGACATGTGATCTGGGACAATTTCTATATTGTACTAAAAGTTCCTGACAAAGGCCTGAACCATATCATCCCACGTGTACCACCTGCCAGTTCTTGGCGGGTATACCACTCTAGAGCTGCCCCACCCAGACTTTGACTGAAGTACGCCATCAATAATTTGTCTTTCCCACCGACGCCTCTCATCTTACTGTAGTAGCCTCTCAAATGGGCCATGGGATCTCCATACCTGTCATATAAATCGAACTTTGGCATCTTAAACCCATCAGGCATTTGGACGTCAGGAAACAAGCACAAGTCTTTGTAAGCCACGCTCATCTGGCTCCCTATCCCTTGCATGTTTCTTAAGGACTGCTCTAAGATTTTCACCTTCCTGGATATCTCATCTTGCTCCAATGTCTTAGCAAGCTTTTCAGTTTCACCGGGAGGCTCAAAATGAGGAGCGAGAGAGTATGAATCTGAGACTTTGAAAGTTGGTTCTGGTGCATAGTGTTGGGCATCAGGGACTTTGAACACAACCTCGTTAGAGGATCGAGGAAAAGTAGCTGGGGGAGGAACTACAAGAGCATGAGTGGTCAAAGGGGCGGGATATGATGTGCTTTTGAGGGGTGGAGTGTGAAAAGGTTGTGGAGAGATATCAACAGCAGGGGGAACCTGGACTTGTGATAGTGATGGGATAGTTGCAGGGTTTTCAGTGTAGTTAGTGGGGAATGAAGGTGGAGGATGCCCCCTGATCCAAGACTGATACATTTCTGCCATTTGTTGTTTCACCCTTTGGAACTCCTCTTTCAATTCAGACTCCGACTCCACAAACTCCCTTGACGGGTCAACAACTCTTGTGCCCAAGTTTTTGCTAGTCATGGCAACCTTGTCCTTTGGCCTTGTGTTGAATGGATGAGTTACCTTAAGAACCACAAACCAACCACCCTTCTTTTGTGAATATAACAAAATGAAGCTATCACGTTAGCGTTAGGGCATTTAATAGCAAAAATATCACTTGCGTGCAATGCACCTAGCAACAATTAATGATTCTAGAATGACTTCGAGAGTCATAAAGTCACTTGGCATCATCCCAATTTGTCCATTTGAACCTTCTCTTTTCTTTTCTTTTCTCGCACTTCTTAGCTCGCTCATTTTCCTCTTTTTTCTCTTTCTGATTATCGCTTTTTTCCTCCTTCTCATCCCACGTTTTCATCATTTTTTCTTCTTCTCTTTTGTTTTTTTTTTCTTTTTATTTCATTTCTTAATAATAATAAAAGAATGAGTCGATCGAACCCTATATAGGTTGCCTACGTATCATGACGCCGCATAAATCAGATCTTTGCGTAGTTCTGGAAGATCGGGAACGAAGTAACAAACCAACATTTCCTTTTTCATTCTCTTCTTCTTTTTTCCCTTTTTATCTTAGTGACTAATCCGATGAGAAAAGAGAAATAAAAGAAGCAAATCTTTTTTTTTTGGAATTTTCTAGACTGAATGCTCTATAACCTATTCTAAACTCAAGCTTAATGAGCACATATGTTTTCCCTTTTTTTTGAAACAAATACTTTATGGGAAATTATTAAGAAAAATCCCTACAAGAGAAAAATATTTTTTTGATCTTTTTTCTTTTTTAAGAAGGAAATCTAAAGGCTAGACCAAAGAAAAATATTTTGAATTTTCACTTGATATCTTGAAGAAAAGACTTCGAAACAAGAAATGAAAAAGATAAAAAAAACTGTTTTTGAATTTGAATTTTTGATTACCTAAGGAAGAAACTCTGAAAATAAACCAAAGAAAAAGTATTGTTGTTTTCTTTTTCTTATATGTACAATGTCCTAAAATAAAAGAATTTTTTTTTCAAGTTATTTTTCATCAATTTCCTAAAGAATAACATCAACAGAAAATCTTTTTAGATTTTTAGATTTAATATCTTAAAAGAAAACTTTTAAAGGGGTATTAAAGAAAATTCTCTTTTTTTTTTAATTTTTGGTCTTAATATACTAAAGGGAACATAAAAAATATCCATTTTAAGTCCTAGATATTAATTGCCTAAAGGAAAAACAACCTCGAAATTTTTTCCATTTCTAGAATTAGTATTCTAAATAAAGGAAAATATAAAGCAGAAAATAACAATAACAAAGGACTTGACATTACTGCACAAAAGTAGAAAGTAAAAGACGACATAAAATGAAGAACAACCTCAGGACATAAAAATAAAACAAATTTCCTTAAGCAACTCCCGACTGAGCGATCCTGACTGGATGGTCACGGGGTGTCTGTCATGCTTAAACTCCGGTAAATAAATCCACACATGTATAAGAAAACTTAAACCAACACTATGTGAGATAAAAACATTCCTTACTAGACACATGGTTGACATGATTGAGGCTACTTTTGCAAAATGACTTATTTGGCCAAAAGGTGGCTAGAAGTGCAAAATTTGGCTATGACCCCGCGAAGCCAAGAACCTAAGATTTACTAGGAAGACCGGACCATATGTGGGTTGCCTACGTATCACGCCCCGAAAGACGAGAATCAGGTTTGCGTAGTTCGGGCAGATTGGATATAGGCGAGAATAAGATTTTTTTTCTTTTTTTTTCGAAAATGATGAAACTTTTTATTTTTTGATTTTCGACAAATGGTGAAAAAGTGCAATTTTTTTTTGAATTTTCAAGCTCGCTTTATCTTCACACTTCACCCTCTTTTTTCTCTCTTTTTTTTTATTTTCCCTCAACTATCATTGGTTCGCCAAATGACCCTTTTACCCTTGAAGATTGAAACATGTAGCACATTAGGATGCATCAGGATGTTCTTTTATTTTTTGGGGTACACCTGTCCTAGACAGACCCAACCCCTATGTTGAGTCCCCAAAGTCAGATGCACGTGATGCAAACAAGCGTTCCTACTAGGGATCCGGCATGAAGCTATGTTATTCTATGTTTAAAAACCTGGGTACATTTGTTCTAGACCTGGCTTACCCGAGCGGACAACTCGAGCCGAGGCGGGGGCAACGTACCGGGAGCACGAAAGTCTACCCGGCCTAGTTACTTGACCCAACCTCGTTCTACTTGGTATGATTTCTAACAGAAAAGTGGGCCACGCGCACGTGTGCACCATAAATTCAGAAGACTCAGAAAGAAGAATGGTTTCGTAGCAGTTTATATATACAATTCAGATAATATCAAAGCGGTAAAAAGCAACGTTTAGCACATTAGGCACAAACATGTAAAAATCAGATAATAAATAAAGCCAAATATAACAATTATTCTAAGCTCGAATTCTTGAACCCTGAACCAGAGATTCTGGGTTCGTTCCCCAGCAGAGTCACCAGAGCTTTCACACCTCCTCTTTTCACTACACCCCAGAAGGGGTATAAGGGAGTTTTTCCAATTAAAGGACAATCGAAACGAGATTTATTATTAAAGATTTAGAGTCGCCACTTGGGAGATTTATGGTGTCCCAAGTCACCGGTTGAATCCCGAATCGAGGAAAAGATTGACTCTATATTACAGTCCGCAAACCAGAAATCTGAGTAAGGAATTCTATTAACCCGGGAGAAGGTGTTAGGCATTCCCGAGTTCCGTGGTTCTAGTACGGTCGCTCAACTATTATGTTTGGCTTAAATTATCTGATTTTAACAATTATGAACCTATGTGCCAATTTTAACCTTAACCGCTTTTATTCATTTTTAAAGAAAATTGCAACGTCATTAAAACAAGTCTTGAACCACGTCACATAAATGCACCCGTGGTTTTTGGACATACTTTAACATCGTTGGGATTTGGATTTGGGTCACATAAATGCGCACCTGAGTTTAGGGAGGTAATGTTATTAAAATACGCGCCTAAAGAGACTAACGCGTTATTATTTTGGGAAAGGCCGTGAAATTCGCTAAACGGCCCTTCCCGAAATCTAAGTATTTTAATATATACAATTATCGAGGCCCCCGCAATTTATGTATTTTGTTTAGCGAGGCTCATCCCGTTTTATTATTTTAAAGTGCAAACCTAGAGCAATCTATAGTTTTCTACTTAATTTGTCTCTAAAATATAAGAAAGGCCCTAATTAATTTGTTACTGGACTGATGCAAACTAAGTAATATTTTTGCATCAACATCCGACCATTGGGCTCCGATGTGAGCCCAGCAGAGGGAATTTAAAACAAGATATACACCATAAAATTGGCCAAAACAGACCTTGGCCCAGGCCTAAATAACAAAGGGGCCAAAACTGGCCTGGGCCGTGCATCAATTATCCTGAGGCCCAAACGTTTAGGGACTAGCCTGTTAAGCCCTGTCTTTTACACTAAATGGAATTTCAATTTAATTAAGAACACAAATCTGATGAATCTACTACTAAAATTAACTAGCCAGTAAAATAAATTCAATGCAACATTAAACATGAGTTGGAAAGCAACTGATTTCAGATTTCATGACCCACACAAACTACCTATGATCACAATTTCAAACATGGTGCATACTAGTTAAAATTTCAAATTCCCTACTATGACTCATTTTTATTAAATGCTGACTCATGAACTTTGATTAAACACTAACGTGACCACATATGAGAATTGAAACTCGAGAATTAAGGATGCTAGGTGAAAATGGATTGCCTAAATTAACCTTACGAATTACATATCTCATATCTACTTTTAACTTTCTGATTTCGAACCCACACACAACCACTCAAACTCAGAATTATAGATTAACTCACATCATCACTACTAAATATAAAGCTCCCATGATCAGAAGAAGTATCACACCACTTTAACAGTCTACAGCCTAACTAATCACAGCTTGAAAATACCATTTATACAGATCTAGGAAAACCGGAAATTAACTAAACTAACAGAAACCATTCTGTTAGTCCAGCATAGAATTATTACAATGAATACTCAACTAAACTCATATGCATTTCTAAATATCTAACACACACTTAACGGTTCAAATGCACAAACTTATAATTAACAGTCCATCAGTACGGTTATTACAGTATAATGAAAGCGGTAAATCAACAATAGGCCTCCACTTCAACAACAATAGGCCTCCACTTCATTCATTTTCAACTGGATATTTTCGTACATCGAGTTTCAGGACATGTACCTGGTATGTAGAACAGAAAAATGGGGTAAGCAATCAACAACAGCAAACAGCAAAATACAGCAGCAGAACGCCCAACACAGTAGCTTTAACACCTCAATCCAGAAATCCCAGCAACACGGAGAAAACCAGTAAAAATGGAGAAGAAAAATAGTCCGGAAATCTCTCTTTGTTTTCTCTTTCTAGCTTTGAACTCTCTCTGGTGTTCTTCCGCTCTCAATATTTCAAAAATTTTGGTTCTATCTTTTTTACTCTCTCCAAAATTAATTCTGCCCCTGTATATCCATTGTATCCAGAGTGTATATCGAGTGTATACCGCTCTCTCTGCCCCCTTCTTTTTTTTCCTCCTTCCAAATTCCCTTTTTGAATTCTCCTTCCTCCCCCAGAATGTCCCCTCTTATAGGCACTTAATATGCCATCCCCATCACTTGTGTCCCTTTCTTTATTTTAACTATCCCCACTAACTTATTTTCTCTAAATTAATCAATTAGTGTCATTCCCATTATCATTTTCATTTTTTATTTCTTAATTGTCCACTTAAACTAGCTAGTGTAATTCTAACCATACCACTATTGTGAAGCTTCTCAATTAGGTGAATACCCTTTTTATTAAACAATCCCCAATATTACCCTTAAGTTTCTGTTTTTAACAATCTCTTAAGTTCTGAATTAACACAAATAATTAAATGCCAAATTAAAAGAAAATCACATAATTTGACTAAAATTACAAAAATATGTTATTATTTTTTTTTTGAATTTTCATTTTTGTAAAACACCTAATTATTAATTAATTCCAAAAAATGTAAAAATCAAATCTTAAATGTCAATGCTATATTTTTGTATTTTTAATGCATTAAACATGCCCACAAATATATGCAAACAATCAGGAAAATCACACATAATTAAAGACAAGACCTAATTTTGGGAATTATTTTGGAGTAATTCGTATGAGGCAAAAATCACGTGCTCACAATAGCGGAATCAGAAGAAGAGAGAAAATTAGGGTTTGAACTTTTAAGATTTGGAATTGGGGAAATTTTGTTGGGAATTTTGGGAAATAGGTGTGGGGATAAGATTTAGGAAGGCCTGGGGGTCACCTGATAGGAATTTGGGTAGGTTAGGGTTCGAGGGTCCAAATTTCCATCTCAGATTCGAAGGGTTCTATGATGATTTGAAGGAGACGGGTGGTGGATTTGGTATGAGGTAATGAAGGGGATTCTATGGTATAAATTTGGTAAGGATTGGAGGTCAACTGCCACCGCTGGCGATTTCCGGTGGACGGCGGACTGTGGTAAGAGAAGGGGTGTGAGGGAGAAGATGAAACACAGGTCCTAGGTTAATTTAGGGCTTTCGAATAGTTTTATGTAATTAGGACGAAGTCCTGATGGCCGTTAGATGAAAGAAAATGAAGGACCCAGATTGGTTTTAAACTTCGAACTCAATACGACGTAGTTTTGTTCCCATACTACATCGTTTCAATGGTCTTGGGACTGAAGGCTTGGACTGGGTGTGGGACTGGGTTTTGGGCGTGATATGAACGGGTTTTGGGGAAATTAATTGGGCTGTACCAAATTGGCCTAAAATAACAACCTTTCTTATTTTCCTTTCTTTTTCTTTTCAAATTTCAATTTCCTTTTCCTTTTTAAATTAATTTAAACCTAAACTAACTCTTAAACTAAATTAGCTTACACAATCAAGCTAATAATCCGCCATAATAATTATAAAAATTAATTAACTCCTAAATTAAAAGAAGAACTACAAATTTAAAATTTAAAAGGTTAAAAATGCAAAGTGTGTCATTTTGTGATTTTTTATTTTTATAAAACAACTAATTTACTAATTAACTTACAAATGTAAAAATAAATCCTAAATGAAAATGCAGAGTATTTTTGTATTTTCATGGTTTAAATAAAAAATAATCATGCATAGAAAATGTAAATAATAAAGAAAATTCTACAAAAATTCCTAAAATGGCAAATAATTACAAGAAAAATCTATGTCATTGGGATTCTGTAGGAGTAATTCATATAGGGCAAAAATCACATGCTCACAGATGCCCCTCTTTGCTCGGAGACACGAAGGATTTTCGGGCAAAGATAAATTGAGCAATTATGAGGGATTTTGGCCCGTTTGAAACTCCATGAGAAGCATTTTTGAAAGAGTCTGACCGAACCTTGCTTCAGAGATTGCCTATATATCCTTGGCTATAAAGAAATCAGGTCAGTGTAGTTCTGGAAGTTTCGGTAGCTGGGACTACCAGGAAGCTGTGATTTCACTATTTCTGCTGCTGCTACTGCTTGTTGAACTCCTTATTATACCAAGATGAAATAAAAGAAGCTAGACTAAACTATGATCTATGAATTACAATAATCCTATCTATATCTTCAAACTTAGTCTTGCAGTTTCTGTTGCTCTGTTGACTTGTACTCTCTAGGTGAAATTCCTTTGTTGCTGACTTGAGTTGTATTCTGAGGTGCTTTCCCTCTGTTTTCCAGGCGGACCCCTGATTACCTAACATTTGAATTATCTTCCTTTCCCCCGAAACTTTACTTGTTTTCCCTTTGTTTTCCAGGTGGGCACCTGATTACCGAACTCGCACCGTCTTCCTTTGAACATTGTTGCTTTCCCTTTGTTCTCCAGGTGGGTTCCTAATTGCCAACACTTACACGATTTTTCCTTGAAACTTGAACTGCTTCTCTTTGTTCTTCAGCTGGGCTCCTGATTACCAACACTTGAATTGCTTTTCCTTTTGTTCTCTAGGTGGGATCCTGATTACCAACACTCGAATTGTTTTTCCCTTTGTTCTCCAGGTGGGCTCCTGATTACCAACACTTGAATTACTTTTACCTTTGTTCTCCGGGTGGGCTCCTGATTACCAAAACTTGAATTGCTTTTCCCTTTGTTCTTCAGGTGGGCTCCTGATTATCAACACTTGAATTGCTTTTCCCTTTGTTCTCCAGGTGGGATCCTGATTGCCAACACATACACGGTTTTTCCTCGAAACTTGAACTGCTTCCCTTTGTTCTTTAGGTGGGCTCCTGATTACCAACACTCGAATTGCTTTTCCCTTTGTTCTCCAGGTGGGCTCCTATTTACCAAAACTCTAACTGTATTCCCTTGCTCTCCAAGTGGGTGCCTAATTTCCAAAACTTTAATTGCCCTTCCTCGGAACTTGCTTTGTTTTCCCTTTGTTCTTCAGGTGGACTCCTGATTGCTGAGCTTGAACTACTTCCTCTTGCAAATGGTTTTCCTTTGAACTGCCTTCACTTGTTTCTCCAGGTGGGTGCCTGATTGCTTGACCCTGGACCATTTTTATTCTCAAAACTCATGTTGTTTTCCCTTGCTCTCCAGGTGGGCGCCTGATTACAACAGAATAGACAAAATAAAGAAGATTTTCTGCCCCAGTTTGGTAGCTGGGCACATCTGTGAGTGTTAACTGAATTGTGTTACCCAATATCTCTAAGAATTTAAAAGCTAGATCCCATTATCCAGGAGGGTCCTGAAAGTTAAAATCAAATCTTATCTTAAGAGTGACGATTTTAAGGCTAAATTATATTTCCCTACGGTAGAACTTATGCTAAATCTTGTTATCTAATGGAGGTTTTAAATCTATGTTGCATTATCAGGAGGGTCCTGAAAATTTCGAATTGAATCCTATCCTAAGAATGAAAACTTCAAAGCCAACTTATATTTCCTTATGGTAAAAGCTTATGCTAGATCTTGTTACTCATGAATGTTTTGAATTTTAAACTAGGTCCCATTGTCCAGGAGGGTCCTGAGGATTTATGATCAAACTTGTCTGGTACTTTCTTTCCTCATAGAGGGTTTCTCCGAACCAAACAAAATTTGGCCCTGTTTCAATAAAAGAAAAATCTTGTCAGTTTTAAAATATGGTGGTTAGTTTGCGGCATTCTTGTTGACGGTGATCCTCTCACTGCCATGCCTTGCTTTGACTGGCTGCCTTGAACTGGACTGGGATTGTTTGTCTTTTTGACTGAATTTCAACCACAAGACCTTGAATGACCTGAACGTTCTACACTCAACCCATCGTTTTACACTTCTGTCCTTCCCCATTTGAACTTCTGCATCTTCCACAAAATTCACAAACCATTCGTCCGTTTGAACTTTCACTAACACCTTATTCTTTCAACTTTTGCATCCTACTATTTCTAATATGCTTTGGCCGCACTTTGCTTTGTGCAATTTAAAACTTGATAGTAAGCTTTGAAATTCTTTCTTACTTGCTTAAACAAGGCTGACATTGGAAAACCCCTAGAGAAATAAACCCAAAAGAAATGAAATGCAATGACTTTGAGAGTTAGGAATAAAAGAAAATCCAAAACTGGATAAATGTTTGATAGGGGAAAAGGAAAAGAGACTTATCTGAGTAGAACAACTGGTACCAATGGTCATGACATGCATTTCGGATTAATCAGCCCAGCCTATTCATCCAATCTTCTTTCAATCTTCACACTTTTATGACCGTGGTTCCCATAATCTAACTCCCTTGCCAAGTCAACAATCTTATTCGGCTTGCGGTGCCCTGAAGGTTTTTCACCAACAAACCTCTCTCATTTATTTATCTCTCAACTCACTGTCGCCTTACGGTGCCCGTGAGGGTTTTCACCAATAAGACTCTCTCATTTTTATTTCTCTCAGCTTTCCATCGCCTTACGGTGCTCATGAGGGTTTTCACCAATAAGACTCTCTCATTTTTTTATTTTTCCTGCTTAGACCGGAGTGTTGCCCCTGGTATGAATCACCTCTGCTTGCTCGACTTAGCATCTCTCGAAGACTGATCGGAAGGTCTTTCTTTGGACCGTAACGTGGGCTTTTGGATAGGGTTAGAAAGAACGGATATCAAAAGTCTCAAAACAACTTGAATGGGTTTAAAAATATTACAACTCTTGGAATCAAATTTCTTACAACAACCACAACTTTATGCCCTAGTTTCTTTGCTTGGGGACTTCTGGATTTTTACTTTGATGGGACCGAATCATGAGGCTACCTACATATCCTAAAAGGAATGGGGTCAAACGTAGTTCATGACATAGGAATTACTTTGTTGTTGTGATTTTTCCCTTTACTTTTCTCTCTCCCGTTTTCCTTTTTTTTTCTTTCCTTCTTCTTTTCTCTTTTTTTTTCTCTTTTTTTCTTTATCTTTTTTTTTTCTTTCACTCTTTTCCATTATTTTATTTCTCTTTTCTCTTTTCTTTTCTCTTTTCTTATTTACTCACCTCTGCGCTCGTGTTTCTGAACTTTGCTATTGATTCCAAAAGAGGGGTATGAAAGGAAATAAATAAGGATCAAAGGGGTAACAAAGGATAAAGTGTTTAGTTAGCAGAACAAAATGCCTCCTTCATTCCAATCTTCAAAATATGCCAAGTACAACAATTTAGACAGACCAAAGAAATCATACATAATATCTTTTGACGGCATCAGAATTGATAGTCATATCTACACATTTGCCTTCTATATCTGTTAAATACAAAGCACCATTGGACAACACTCTCGTTATGATGAACGACCCCTACCAGTTTAGGGCGAACTTGCCCTTTGCTTCAGCCTGATGTAGAAGGATGCGTTTCAATACTTGCTGACCCACTTCAAATTTTCGGGGACGCACCTTCTTGTTGTACGCTCTCGCCATTCTCTTTGGATACAACTGGCCATGACACACTGTTGCCAATCTTTTCTCATCAATCAAACTTAATTATTCCAGACGAGTTTTGACCCACTCATCATCATCAATTTCAGCTTCAGCCACAATCCAAAGGGACGAAATTTCAACTTCTGCGGGTATCACTACCTCAGTGCCATATACCAACAAATAAGGAGTTGCACCTACTGAAGTGCAAACAGTAGTGCGATAACCCAACAACGCAAAGGGCAACTTCTCATGCCATTGCCTAAAACCTTGCACCATTTTCGGAAGTATTTTCTTTATATTCTTATTGGCTGCCTCGACTGCTTTATTCGCCTTGGGGCGGTATGGGGTGGAATTGCGATGTGTAATCTTAAACTGCTGACACATTTCCTTCATCAGATGGCTGTTAAGATTAGCACCATTATCTGTAATGATCACCTTTGGGATTCCGAACCCACAAATGATATTTGAATGAACAAAATCGACCACTACCTTCTTGGTCACAGATTTGAAAGTTTTAGCTTCGACCCACTTAGTGAAATAGTCAATGGCCACCAGAATGAACCTGTGCCAATTGGATGCTACTGGCTCAATTGGCCCGATGACGTCCATACCCCAAGCAACAAAGGGCCATGATGCGGACATTGTGTGCAATTCAGATGGCGGAGAATGAATCAAACCTCTGTGTACATGACATTGATGACACTTGCACACAAAACTAATACAATCTCGCTCCATGGTGAGCCAATAATAACCTACTCGGAGAATTTTCTTTGCCAGAACATACCCACTCAAATGTGGTCCGAAGACTCCGGAATGCACTTCGGTCATAATAGTCGTGGCCTGTCTAGCATTTATGCATCTTAATAATCTAAGATCTGTAGTCCTTTTGTACAAAACTCCTCTACTAAAGAAAAATCCACTTGCCAAACGATGAATTGTTCTCTTTTGATCACCTGTGGCATGTACTGGATATACCCGCATTCTGATATACTCCCTGATGTCATGAAACCATGGTTCACCATCAAGTTCTTCTTCAATCAAATTACAGTAAGCATGTTGATCAAGAACTTGAATATGTAGAGGATCAACATAAGCTTTTTTTGAATGGTCCAACATTGATGCCAAGGTAGCCAACGCATTGGCAACCCCATTATGGATCCTTGGAATGTGACTGAATTCTATTGATCGAAACCATTAACAAAGATCATGCAGACATTGTCGATACGGTATAAGATTTAAATCCCGCGTCTCACATTCTCCTTGAATCTGGTGCACCAGAAGGTCCGAGTCTCCCAAGACCAAGACTTCCTGGATTCCCATATATACAGCTAGCCTTAAACCCAAAATACATGCTTCGTACTCGGCCATGTTGTTGGTGCAATAGAAACGAAGCTGAGCAGTGACAGAGTAGTGATGTCCTGTTTCAGAAATGAGTACAAATCCTATCCCAACGCCTTTCATGTTAGCAGACCCATCAAAGAAAAGTTTCCACCTGGTTTTTCATCCTTCTCGACCTCATCAATGTGCATCACCTCTTCATCAGGAAAATAAGTCTTCAAAGGTTCATATTCTTCGTCCATCGGGTTCTCGGCCAAGTGATCGGCCTAAGCTTGAGCTTTCATCGCCGTCCGAGTCACATATACGATGTCAAACTTTGTGAGCAAGATTTGCCACTTTGCGAGCCTTCCTATGGGCATGAGCTTCTGAAAGATATACTTTAGAGGATCCAGGCGAGAAATGAGGTAAGTAGTATAGGACGACAAATAATGCTTCAACTTCTGTGCTACCCAAGTCAGTGCACAACACGTCCTCTCAAGGGGAGTATACTTAACCTCATAAGATGTGAATTTCTTGTTGAGATAGTAGATGGCTTGCTCTTTCCGGCCAGTGATGTCATGTTGACCCAACACACAGCCAAATGAGTTATCCAAAACTGTCAAATACAAAATCAAAGGTCTTCTCGGTTCTGGTGGGACCAATACAGGTGAGTTTGACAAGTACCCCTTTATCTTATCAAATGCTTCTTGACACTCATCGATCCATTTGACCGCAACATCCTTCTTTAGCAACTTAAAGATGGGGTCACAAGTTATCATGAGCTGAGCAATAAACCTGTTGATGTAGTTCAGCCTCCATAGCAGACTCATCACCTTGGTCTTGTTCTTCGGCGGTGGTAACTCTTGGATAGCTTTGATCTTTGATGGATCCAATTCAATGCCACGTCGACTGACTATGAACCCTAACAGTTTCCCGATGGAACATCAAATGCGCACTTCGTAGGATTGAGCTTAAGATTGTACCTGTGGAGCCTCTGGAAAAACTTTCTCAAATCTCTGACGTGGTCAGACTGCTTCTTGGACTTTATGATCACATCATCCACGTAAACCTCAATCTCCTTGTGTATCATGTCATGAAATATGGTTATAATTGCCCTCATATAAGTTGCCCCAGCTTTTTCAAACCAACAGGCATGACCCGGTAGCAATATGTTCCCCACAGCGTGATGAATGTCGTCTTTTCCGCATCTTCCTCATCCACTAGAATCTGATGATACCCCGCATAGCAGTCCACAAAAGACCCAATCTCGTGATTTGCACAATTATCAATCAAAATGTGGATATTTGGTAATGGGAAGTTGTCCTTTGGACTTGCCTTATTGAAATCATGGTAATCAACACACACTCTAGTCTTACCATCCTTTTTTGGCACATGCACAACATTGGCTAGCCACGTGGGATACAGCGTGACCCGAATGACCTTTGCATCAAGTTGCTTTGTGACCTCTTCTTTAATCTTCACAATCATATCAGTTTTGAATTTTCTCAACTTTTGCTTAACGGGAGGGAATGCTAGATCAATCGGCAATTAGTGGACCACCAAATCGGTACTCAAGCCTAGCATGTCATCATACGACCATGCAAAAATATCCTTATACTCAAACAATGCTTTAATTATTTCTTCCCTAATTTGCGGTTCAAGATGGACACTTATCTTAGTTTCTCTAACTTTATCTGGGTCCCCTAGATTGATTGCTTCCATTTCATTCAAATTAGGCTTGGGATCTTCAAAATGACTTAGTTCCTTACTAATCTCTTCAAAGGCCTCATCCTCATCATATTCTGATTCATCATCGCACTCTATTTCCTGGAATACTATTTCCAAATTAGATTGACTCTAAAAACTAGGCCAAAGATTCCTCATGCATGACATATCATTGAAACCAGCATAAAATGAACTGTACAGAAAAGAAAAGAAAAACAAAAATAAAACTATCAGGAATGATGAAAAAGGGAAATTGCATTTCATTGAAAATAAAGGATAATAGGGTTTGTACATCAACAAGCGGAAAATAAAAGTCTGGGTGACGACCCTGGAATGACCTAGATAGAAAGGAAAACGAAACAAACTACCAAGACTCCTTCCGGGTAGGGAGAGGAGTAGCCTTCCAATTATTAAGCTTTACATTCGGCCCGACGAACTGCACGTTTGCTTTGCTAGAACCTTCTCCAACTTCCACCATGTTCACATCATCAAACAACCTCTGGAACCTTTCAATTAGCTCCTTATCAATGTCAACCACAGAACTTGGAACTGTCAGTACTGGGCGTTTCCTAGCATCGGGCTTGACAAAAGACCTAGAGAAATGCGGAACAGGCTTTAGAATTGCCCACGCCTTCTGTTACAACCTTTTATCTCTTCTCACGTCTGCCGTTGTAGGTTTGAATCCAAGACCGAACGTACCCAAATTCTTAGGGAGGGACACTGGCTGTATGATACCCTGCAAAGATGCACCCAGACCTTTACCGGGCATAAAGCCATTTTTCAGCATTTCAAAGGCCACCATGACTAATGCGGAGGTTATCTTTGGGTTGGAACACATTTCCCTTCTGGAACCTTCTCTACCGGCACTGTTTCAAAAGCTTGATAGACCCAAGGCCCTTTGTCATCTTCAACCTCAATGAATGGGACAGAGGCATTACTGTGATCACACAAGTTATCTTCACCATGCACGACGATCTCTTATCTATCCCATTCAAACTTGACCATCTGATGTAGAGTGGATAGGACTGCTTTGGCGGCATGAATCCAAGGTTGACCTAATAGCAAATTATAAGATACGGATACGTCCAGCACCTGGAACTCCATGGTAAATTCCACTGATCATATTGTCAACTCAAGCACTATATCACCAACTGAATCTTTCCCTCTACTATCAAATCCCCGAACGCAGATGTTGTTCTTGTGAATCCTCTCATCATCCACTTTCAACTTGTTTAGAGTAGAGAGAGGGCAAATGTTTGCACTAGAACCATTGTCAACTAATACCCTGGTAACCACAGAATCTTCACACTTCGTCGTAAGATAGAGAGCTTTGTTGTGTTCAGTACCTTCCACAAGCAACTCGCCATCAGAGAAGGTGAACCTGTTCACCTCAAATATTTTGTTGGCGATCATTTCCAGATGGTTTACTGAAATTTTGTCTGGAACATGAGCCTCGTTCAGAATTTACATCAAGGCCCGACGATGCTCGTCTAAGTGGATTAACAATGACAACAAAGAAATGTGAGCAAGCGTCTTTCTCAACTGCTTCACGATGGAGTAATCTTGTACCTTCATTTTCCTCAGAAACTCTTTCGCTTCTTCTTCAGTTACTGATTTCTTCACTAGAACTGGGTTATCTCTGGATGTTTTAGCTTTCCTTAACTCTTCCGGGGCAAAGCATCTCCCCAAACGAGTTAATCCCTGGGCCTCATTGACCTCTTCTTTCACTTCCTTTCCCTTATAGGTCACTATCACCCGTTCATAGTTCCATGGGATGGCCTTGGTGCTGATTACCAGCAACTGAGTTACAGGCTTGATGATGACAAGATCTGTACGGGCACCCTCTACAATTATGATAGGCTTGTTTGCTGCTCCTGGCACAACCACTTTTGACTTTTCTTGCTTCACCAGGACATCACTTGGGGGTCCTTCCTTGATTGCCACAGACGGTTTACCATTTTCCTTGCTCAACTTGTTTACTAATCCTTCAACTGTTGGTTTTTTAACTAGCTTGACCTCACTGGACCGAATCATCATGACGGTCTATGAAGGCTTCTTGGGTTCCCCTCCCTTATGTACTATCTCAATCATGTTTGTTTCTTGATGGGCTGGTAATGGGTTCTGGTTGATGTTGGGTGCCTCTGGATTTTGGACTTCAATCTGGTCTGTGTCAATGAGCTCTTGGATAGAATTTTTCAAGTGCTAGCACTACTCTGTATCATGCCCCGGAGTACCAGAACAATATTCACAGCTTAAAGAGTAATCAATATTCTTTTGGAGGAGGGTTTGGTAATTTCGTCTTGATTGGCCTCAGCATATCCAACTGCATCAATCTATGGAATAAATTGGTATAAGATTCTCCCAATGGGGTAAAGGATTTTTTTCGCTGTACCTCTCATTTTTGAATGCTGGATTAGGTCGGAAACCTAGGCTGGCAGGGTTTTGGTAGTCTCGTGGTGGTGGGTAGGCATTTCGTGGAGCTGGGTAGGTGTTTTGTGGGGCTAGGGCACGCCATTGCGCATAGACAGGAGGTTGAGTGTATGTTTGGGCGTGGTGGACAGAAATATGAAGGTCTGGTGACGGGAAGTAGTGTTATGGTGGATTATATGAGGTTTGAGTGTAGGTTCGGTGGTGGGGTCGAGGCTGGATATATTGATATGATGGGCCCCTGGGTCCAAACCATGATCCTGAATCAATTGCTGCCACATCTTCTTTCTTCTTCTTTCCAATCACTCCCCTAGTACCATTTTGAATGGCTTGGGTAGTTGTCTTGATGGCTGAGTAACTCATGATTTTGCTTAATTTAATCCCTTCTTCCACCATACCACCCATCTTCACTACCTCATTAAACGATTTGCCTATAGCCGATATCAGATGGCCGAAGTAAGTAGGCTCCAGAGCCTGCAGAAAGTACTCCACCATTTCGCTCTCCTCCATCGGGGGTTAACTCTTGCCGCCTGTTCTCTCAAACGAAAACAATATTCTCTGAAACTTTCACTAGGCTTCTTCTCAATCTTAGTCAAAGACAAACGATCTGGGACAATCTCGATGTTGTATTGGAAATGGCGAGCAAATGCTTGGGCGAAATCATCCCAGGTATACCATCTGCTTTGATCCTGATGAGTGTACCACTCCAATGCTGAGCCACTCAGACTCTGGCTAAAGTATGCCAGCAATAGCTCATGTTTCCTGCCGGCTCCTCTCATTTTACTGCAGAATCCCCTCAAGTGGGCCACCAGGTCTCTGTGCCCATCATACAAATCAAACTTTGGCATCTTAAATCCCACCGGCAACTGAACATCAGGAAATAGACACAAATATTTGTAGGCCACGCTCACCTAGCCTCCCAATCCCTGCATGTTTCTGAACGACTGTTCCAGGCTTCTAACCTTCCTGAACATTTCCTCCTGTTCTGGGTTTTTAGGTGGTTTCTCAGTCTCAACATGGAGATCGAAACGAGGAGTGTAGGAGTAAGGTTCCGGGGCCTTGAAAGTAGGCTCCGGAGGGTAGTATTGTTTATCCTGGGTCTGGAATAAGGGCTCACTGGAGGATCAATAGAGTGTAGCGGGTGGGGGTGCCACAAAAACATGGGTGGCTGGTGGAGGAGGGTATGAGACTGGTTTGGGTGGTGGTGCTTGTGGGGTTTGGGAAATGGTGCCTTGGTAGTGGTGGTAAATGGGAAATCCCCAAGATGAATCAAAAGTGGGAGGTTCTTGGGATTGAGTCAGCGGAGGGACAAAAGCAGGGTTGGCGGGGTAGGATGGTGGTGGATGCCCTTTTACCCATGCTTGGTACATCTCTACCATCTGGTGTTTTAGCTTATACAACTCCTCTTTTAGATTAACACCAGACTCTTCTCCCTCTCTTGACGGGTCAATAACACTTGCATCCAGTTCTTGGTTAGCCATGATCAACTTGTCTTTGGACCTGGTGTTGTACGGGTGAGTTTCCAGAATGCCACACAAACTAACCACATGCCTATACTTGATGACAACAACAAACTTGTTAGCGATCAGAGCTTAACAGATAGGCAATCGCACGTTGGGGATGCAATGCACCTAAGCAGTTAACCATTTCTACTATGCATTTGAACAGCTGTCTACGCCATCCCGGCTTTCATTAATTTTCATTTTGCAACCTCTCTCTTTTTCATTCCTACTTTTCTTTGCTTGATTCATGTCTTTGTTCACTCATTTTCACTCTCTTGTTTTGCCATTATTTCCCTCCCACAATTCTCTTGTTTTCTCTAAAAAAAATCATTTCATGGTTATGATCGAATCCTGTGGGGATTGCCTACGTATCATGACGCCGCATGAATCAGACCAAGTGTAGTTCTGGGGATAAGTGTAAAAATAAAAATAAAACAAGTGTTTTTGGGGTTTTCAAATCTTCATAAAAATAAAAAACGTCTTGATTACAACGACTCATCCTACAAAATTTAATCATAAAAACTAATAGACTCGAAAAAAGGGGACTAACAGACTCCAACAGAAAGATGAAAGTGCAACCTCAAAAACAGACTAACAAACTCCAACAAAGAAAAATGAAAATACAGACTCGAATGAAAATCATGAATACATCAATGCCTCAATTGCTCTAGGGGCCCGCGGGACATCAGTCGGTCTCGCCACGGGCCTATGCGCAAGATCCCCTTGAAGACGCTCCAGGTCGCTCATTATTTGACGAACAAAGGTCATTACCGCAGCAAAGAAGGTGGTTCTAGTCATGTCTTCACATTCATGGCACTTCATGACGATGTAGTCAGCAATGGCTCTAACCCTCTCCCTGATGATACCCTTTTCTTGGAGCAAACTCCTTATTTGCTGAGACCTAGCTTCTAGCACCTGGGCATCATGATGGTTTTGGCCTTGCAACTATTGCATATCTTCCTCTAGTTGGGACATTAATGCATAGCAATGTTTTCTTTCTACTTTAAAGTTCTTAGCTTGTTTGGCCATCTCATTTTTGAGGATAGTTAGTTGTTTCTTTAGCTTGGTGGCTTCTCCCTCATATTTCTTTTTTAGTTCCCGGACAAACTCTGCTCGTCCCTCTATATTCTTCGTTAACTATGTCCGGGCCCTTGCCAAATTACCCTCAGATTTTTCTAGATCATCCTCACACTCACCTATTTTTCTCTTGAGACCACTTATGAGTCTTTCATCCTTTCGGCTCCTTTCCTGATTCTCAGCAGCTATTTTCATTTTTTGGATCTTTGCTCGAAAGGCCTTGTTTTCTTGAGCCAATTTCTTCTTCTCCCATTCGTCGGCAGTGGCCCGTACACCTTTGTCAAATTTAGGATCCCAGATCTGTACCTCAAATTTGCTTATGGTGGCTCTATAGTTTGCCTCTTTTTCCAACCAATCCCATTGCTCTTGCGCTCCATCAGTGAATTGTTGGACATGGGGCCTTTTTGCGGGTCGTTCGGGCTCTTGATGGACTTGGGACCTTTTACTGTACCAAGCTGTGTAACTAGGCTCCAACTCGCCTCTGGATAGATCTCGTACCTGATTCTTTGGCTCTAATAACCTACATTGATGCCAAATCCGACGAACCCTTTCTTCCGGGAAAGCAGCTTTTGGTTCCAGTTCGATGACCTACCAACTCAAATCCTCATCATGTGGGATGGTCTGGTGCCTGCCTAACTGGCGTAGAACTCTGTGCGGGGCATAAGACTGAATGCTCCAAATACCCATCAATAGAAGAAAACACACCTCAGCCGACAAATAAATGACTTCACTGACCGAGAGCCACCCGAATGTCCATTCAATCTTGTTTGCAGTCAGGGAGCTCAGATGTGCAAACCATGCTTCCGTTCCATCCAGAAACTCATAGCCATCCACCCGTTGTTCATGTTTTTCAATGCATGTAAGACCGGTCATGCCACAGTTCATGTACCCCGGACGCTGGCAAAGGTGCTCCACCATCCAGAGTTGTAGAAGCATATTGCATCCTTCAAAAAAGTTTCCTCCTTCTCAGCAAATAGTCAAGGCTCGGCAGATTTCTTCCAAGATCATATGTACAATGGTGCCATTTGCTTTTCTAGTCATGAAGTAGGCTATTCACACAAGCCCGAATTCTATGTTTCCATCTTTTCTTGGACAAATCAAAACACCCAGGAATGCCACTATAAAAGCCAATTCCCACTGAGCTTCCCACTTATCTTTGTTCCCCGAATGAGTAAGACCGGTGTCTGGCATCTCAAAACTGCGGGGATTCCCGAAACGTCGGTACAAGTAGAATGTGCAGAATCCCTTGGCCAAATTTGCGTCTTGAACTTCCCGACTGATGCTTAGAAGGTCCAGAAATTTATGAGGAGTCACTGTTCTGGGTGCCACCGGGTATTGATTTATGAGATTCCCACTAAAACCAGTGTAGCCCGCTATTTCCTCAAGCGTAGGGGTTAGCTCAAAATTAGCAAAATGGAATACATTATGTGCCGTATCCCAGAAGGGTATCAAAGCCTTAATTATATCCTTCCTCGGCTTGATCTTCAGAAGCCCAACAAGATCACCCAAAGCTTTCATCACAGTTTTTCTGCTAACTTCTCCCAAATCATTCCACCACATATGTAGTTCTAACGGGATTTCCTCGCAAACTGTGAAAGGTTCATTTTTAATTGTGCTCATCCTGCACATTTACTTAAGGTTGACTTATTAAAAGACTGTGGTTTACTTTGACTCAAGATAAAAGCACCAATTTACAAAAAATTTAAAAAAAAAACATTTTTGTGCATACAGCCCTTCAACACCTCAAGAAAGAAAATAATTTTTTCGAACTGCTTTTGTTAATCAACCAAAATTTGAAAAAGGACCCTAGGTGGCCATTCTTGCAAAACAACCTTCCGGTTCCCTTTTGGGAATTTTGGCTATTCTGTACAAGAACAACGTCACCTATTTTATTTGTGACAAAATAGCGACACTTTATATATTTTGGGTTATTTTTGCAAAAGGAATTGGACCCGATGAGGGTTGTCTACGTATCCCACATTCGGTGAGAATCAAACTTGCGTAGTTCGGTTAATTTTGACGTAACAAAAAACACAAACTTTTGAAATAGTTTTTTTTCTTTTTTCTTTTTGAAAATTTCGGCAGAGTTTCAGGGTATTTTGGACACCAGGTTTTTTCACATGAGGGAAATTTCCTCTCTCTCACCTCAATTTGGTTTTTCTCAATTTCTCCCTTATTCTAGAAGCCAGTCAACATGCAATCCGAGTCAAATAAATGCGCAAGTAGCAAGCAAAATGCATCAGGATAGTCTTTTGATTTCAGGTGCGCCTGTTCTAGATGGACCCAACCCCTGTGTTGAGTCCCCAATATCAAAATGCATATGATGCAAACAAGTGTCCCTATTAGGGATCCGGCATGAAGCTATGTTATACTAGGTTTGAAAACCTGGGTTTATTTGTTCTAGACCTGACTTACCCGAGCAGACAGCTCGAGCTGGGGCCAGTGTACCGGGAATACAGAAGCTTCACCGGCTTTGCAACTTATCCGAACCTCGTTCTGAAATTGAGATATGACTCTAACAGAAGAGAAGTCACACGAAGTGCACACTTTCCAGATGATTTAGAAGACTCAGAGAGTAGAGGGTTTCGTAACAATTTATATACAGTTCAACAATATCAAAGCGGTAAAAAGCGGTAGTTAGCACATTAGGCTCAAACATGTAAAAATTAGATAATAGATAAAGCCAACTATAACAGATATTCTATGTTCGAATTCTGAACCTTGAACCAAAAGTTCTGGGTTCTTTTCCCCAGTAGAGTCACCAGAGCTGTCACACCTCCTTTTTACTACCCCCGGAAGGGATACAAGGGAGTTTTTTTCTAATTTAAGTGACAACCGAAACGGGATTATTTATTTAATTTTCAGAGTTGCCACTTGGGATAATTTTTAGTGTCCCAAGTAACCAGTTTTAAATCCCAAATCAAAGAGAGATTGACTTTGTTTTACAGTTCGCGCACACAAAAATCCGGATAAGGAATTTTGTTAACCCGGGAGAAGATGTTAGGCATTCCCGGGTTTCGTGGTTCTAGCACGGTCGCTCAACTATTATTATTGGACTATTTATCTAATTTTAAAACACTTTTAAACCTATGTGCCATTTTAACTTATTAACCACTTTTTAAATATTATAAAACGCTTTTAGAAAGGTTCAACGTTATTTAAAACATGCCTTGAATCACGCCACATGAAATGCATCCGCGATTCACGACATGTTCTATTTAACATTGTTTAGAATTAAAAGTGGGTCACATGAAATGTACACCCGAAATTAGTAAATAAAAGAAAATCAATTTAAGGAACGCGCCCAAAGCAACTACGAAGGTTCAAATTAATAACAAAATTTGCGAGGGCCATGGAAAATTCAATTGATGGCACACCTCAATTTAAAAAGAGTTAGTATTAATGATATGAGGGCCATGGGTTATTTAACAAAGATGGCACACCCCAAATTATTTAAATGGGATTTCTTGACCTAATCGCATGAGGGCCATAATTTGTAGGTTTTGTTGATATGGCGCGCCTCAATCTAAACTAAATACGTTCAATTAGGAGGCTGTAAAGCTCTTGTTCAATCCAATGCAAAATTAATCGAACTTGGAATCCAATTATTAATGAGTTATGCCTTGGACTGGGCTCTAAGGTAAGCCCATTTCTCAGAATGAGAAGCAAATATGCGGCAACGGATCAAACCCAAACGCAAGTCAAAAAGGTCGCTGGGCTTCAGGTACAAGCCAGCCCATCAAACGCAAAATACCAAACAGATCTGAGGGAGGGGATAAATATTCTTTTGGGCTTGACATTGAGCCCAAACATGGCAAACAACACAGATGCAAAGTTTGAAGAAAACAACAATATGTAAAACGTTATGCAATCCATTTGAGATTTTCAGCAGATTTGAACATCAAATTGAAACTACCTAAGTCGTTCACCTCTGACCCTTATGGTTTCTTCATACATTACACCAATTTACATATAATATCAGCATTACTTAACCAAAGACTCTAGGCCATTTAAAGGAATAGTTAACTAGTAAGTGAAAGTTAACAAACCTTGACTTATGGAATCAACAAACAAAATTAATCCAAAACATTAGAACCAAATACATATTAAATTATAACATTCAATAAATCTGCCAGCTATTTCCCACAATTTTTACATGCAATTGGAGAAGAACCCAGTCAACCTTTTTCAAGGGAGTACTCAAGCAATGGAGCGTGAGACTAATTAACTCAGCTCAGCTAAAGAAAAAATGCAAAAGAACGAGCTAATTACTATAGTTCTACTTCGAACCTTCAAGCAGATTTAATACTTAAGCATGAACTACTAGAACACCTATTACTACAGATCTATTACATATAGGAAAGAAGTAGAAGGAGAAATGGACAAGAAGATAAATGGCTTGAGCAAAACATAAAAAGCAAGCTTCAAACAACGAGCAATCTTTATTGAATTTCAGCAGAAACAACACCTTCCATACAAAAACATATTCAAAGCTCCATTTGCCATTCAAAGTTAAAAAGAATACCTGGAACAATAAGAAGTAAACAGCAGAAACTTTTAGCAGAGAGATTAGAGTATCAGTGGCTTCTAAACAAAAGCTAACAGCAGTTCATCAACCAGCTTTGCATGCTTGAAACCAGAAGAAAACAACATTTTTCTAGCCTTTAAAGCCCTAGAAATGTGAAGAATCAGCTACAGAAGACCAGTATTTTTCCAATTTTGTGTTTCCCTACTAATTTCTAAACATCAGTAGTAAGTATAGTCGTTTCTAAGTTTTTCCAGGTTCTAATCTGTCTTGACCAAGAAGGTAACAGGCTTCTTATAGAGAGCCTTTAGGGCAGCAGAAATGATTTCAAATTTTACCAATTACCCCTTCCCTAATTCTTCATTCTTTCAACTTAGACCCTAATTTTCTAGTTTGTTTGTTAAGTCAGCCCCAATTCCCACTTTCCTAGCAGCTTCCTAATTAGTTAGGCCAGATTCCTTTTAGTTAGAATGACCAAAATAACCCTTAACACCCCTGTATTTACTTTCCAATTACTAACCTGGGTCAAGTTAACCTAAAACCCAAATGAACAGGTCCCTTAACTAGGTCGGTGATGACCATAGTTAATATAAGAACTCGAGTAATCAGAAATAATGAAACAAGACAACAGAAAAAGAATTAAATCCAAAAAATAAAAAACAAACCAAATAACTCAAATTTTACGATTTAAAACTTATTTAACACCAACGTAAGATGAATTCGACTACTAAGAAAACAAGACAAAACAAAGAAATAAATAAAAAATAAATAAAAATAGAAAATACTAAAATGCATGAAATCGTAAGAAAAAGGAGGGGAAAATGCCAAACTACCGGAAGGTCTTGACAACATGAAACACATCGACGGGGGTAAACATTTGACCGGAATCTGATGAATTTGTCAAAATCCGGCATCCTCGAAATGAACTAAAACCAATGCTAATCGATTGCTCTCGTTAAGAGCAATCGACTAACGTAGATTATAGGTCAAAACGAGCCGAGACTTGCGCAGAATCAAAAGAAGAGGGAAAATTAGTGTTTGAACTTTTTAGATTTTGAATTGGGGAAATTTTGTTGGAATTTTTTGGAAATAGGTGTGGGGATAAGATTTAGGAAGGCCTGGGGGTCACTTGACATGAATTTGGGTAGGTTAGGGTTCGAGGGTCCAAACTTCCATCTTAGATTCGAAGGGTTCTATGATGATTTGAAGGAGACGGGTGGTGGATTTAGTATGAGGTGATGAAAGGGATTCTATGATATAAATTTGGTGAGGATTGGATGTCAACTGCCGCCGCTGGTGATTTTCGGTGGGCGGCGAACGGTGGTGAGAGAAGGGTGTTATGGAGAAGATGAAACACAGGTCATAGGTTAATTTAGGGGTTTCGGACAGCTTTATGTAATTAGGACGAAGCCCTGATGTTCGTTAGATGAAAGAAAATGAAGGGCCCAGATTGTTTTTAAACTTCGAGCTCAAAATGACGTAGTTTCATTCTCATACTACGTCGTTTCAAGGGTCTTGGGGCTGAAGGCTTGGACCGGGTGTGGGATTGGGTTTTGGGCCTGATCTGAATGGGTTTTGGGGAAATTAATTGGGCTGTGCCAAATTGACCCAAAATCACCGCCTTTGATATGTAGGAAACCTTTGAAGCAAAGGTTCAGTCAAATCTTTTTCAAAAAAATGCTTCAACGGAGTACTCGGATGGGCAAAAATCGCTCGCTTTATCTTTGCACGAAAACCCTTCGTGTCTCCGGGCAAAGAGGGGCAGCTGTAAGCACGTGATTTTTGCCCTATATGAGAATTACTCCCAAAAAATTCAAAAATAAAATGATTTTTCTTTGGTGTGCAATTTTGTGATATTTTGAATAATTATTTGTATTTGTCTGTGCATGTTTATTTGCTAAATTAATAAAAAAATACAAAAATATATCGCATTTTGCATGTAGGATTTAATTCTAGAATTGTTAGTAATTAAATTTGTTTTACAAAAATTAAAAATTACAAAAAATAGGCATCGTTTGCATTTTTAGCATTTAATGTCCAAATATACAATTTTATGCTTAATTATTACTTAATTGTGCGTTAATTGTTATTGGGAGTTAATTTGCGCTTTTATAACTTAATTTAATTCTTAATAATAGTTCAAGTATTTTTATAATTTAGTTTTAGAGAAATAAAAGAAGAAAAGAGAGCGAAAATATAAAGAAAGTCGGAATTGGGCCTCTTCTTCGATTTCAAGCCACAGGCCCAAAAAATGGCCCAATCTTCCCTACGACCCAGTCCATTTCGAACTGCGTCGACCCAGTCCATAACCCAAAAGACCCAAACCCCTTTGTCTTACATTTTACAAAACAAAACAAAAATTAAAAGACAAGAAACCCTAAAACTAAGGAAAACAATCCGCCCCCCTCCCCTTGGCTTCTTCTTCTCCATCTCCAAAATAGTGAGCTGCCATGGCTGCCCAGCAGCCACCCCCCGACGCCGGAGTCACCACCCAAACCAGTCCGGCAGCAGCCTCACGACCAGCGAAAAAAAAAACCTTCACCAACCCACGTCCAAACGCCATAGCCCCCGGGAAACCACCTGCGTCCACCATCCATCACCTTCCCCATCCATCGCGATTTCATCTTCGTCGTTCGATGTCAAGCTCGAGTTCGAGCTCGACGTCCATGGCTGCCCTCACCCTCGTCGTCAACCACCATCCATGCCATAACAATCAACGACCAGTGATGGCCCAGACAGTCCGCCATGGATGCAGTCATTGCCTTGACGTCGCCACTGCCCAAATGACCTCCGTTATTGTTTCGTCCTCGGCTGCTCGTTTCTGCTTTGGGCTGCTAGTGTTTCCTCGTCAACAACCAAGCTCCGAGCTGCTGCTGCCGAGTTGATGCCTCACCTTCATCTTCCTCACGCAAGCACCAAACACACCCCCAGCTGCTACTGTCCCGTCCAGCTTCTTCAGTTACTTCTCAATCGCGTTCGTCATCGTTGGTTCGAGCTTTGGTCGAGGCTCGTCAAGTTCGTTGTTGGTTTAGTCGTTTGTTCGTCATTTCGATCCGGTTAGTAGTTTCTGAGTCTTATTTTGTCCGTATTTTGTTTTGATATTTTCTAATCTAAAATCGGCAAATGTTTGTTTTGTTTATCGTTTGAATTAATTTTTAGTTCATGTTCATGTGTTGTTTGTTAAATTAATTTTTCAGATTTCAAATGAAAGATTAATTAGTTATTTTTCATATTCATTTCATGTTTGTATTATTGTTTAAGTAAGAATTTGTTAGTTTGATGTTTGTTAGATTCAAATTGAAATTTAATTAACTATTTCTTCAATTTGTTTCATGTGTTTATGTATTGTTAGAAATTGTTAATATTGTTAAGTTCAAGTTTAAGTTCATAATTGTTTCTTCGTCGATCTTGTTATTTGTCTAAAGAATTTAGTTGTGTTAGAGAAATATGTTGGTTTAATCGTTTAAATCCATCATGTTTGTTGTTCAAGTTAGATTCAATTCATGTTCATACTTTGTTTGATTGTTCTTGAATTGTTGGTTGTAATGTTGTTAGAATTGATTTTAAGTTCTATATGATTGAAGTTAGAAATATAAATATACTTGTTTGTTGTAGTTGTTGAATCCGAAAATAGGAATGTTTGTTGCTAAAAATTTGTGTTCATGTGATTTGTTGTTGAAATGTTGTTAAAATCGTGTTCATGTGATATTGTTGTTATGATGTTCATCCGTGTTCATATTGTTGTTTGAACATTGTTAGAAATTGATCATATTGTCTATATTTTGGTTAAGTTTGATTAATTGATGTGTTATAGCTGATGGGTAGTTTGGTAAATTTGTAATACGTTCAGGGGTAGTTTGGTAATTTCAATAAGGTCGGAAGGGGTAGTTTAGGAATTGTACATTTTGTAATTGTTTATTTGAAGCATGGGGGACAAAATGAAATGGGGTGGGTTGTGATATGTTTATTTAATATAAAGGGGGGACAAGACAAAATTAAGTGGGGGGAATCTTGTATTATTTTAAGTGAAGCATGGGGGACAAAATGAAATGGGGTGGTGTGATATGTTTATTTAATGTAATGGGGATGAGTGGGAAGATAATGGGTTGGGTAGAGAAAAAGTATTGATTTAATTGATTAAAAGATTTATGGAATGGGATTATATATATGAAGTCTTGAACACAAGACAAGGGAGACAGAGAGAAAAACACACACAGATAGAGAGAAAAACGGACAGAGAATAGAAGAGAGAAAAAAGGGCTGAACATTTAAGAGAAAGAAAAATTCCGAAAAATATTTAAGCTTTCAAAATAAAAATAAAAACTAAAAAATCTTCTGCTTTGTTTCTTTGTTTGAAATCAGTATTAATGGTTGTTGTTTCATTCAAAGCTTGAAGCTTTTGTTTTTGGGATTACTGTTTTACTGGTTTGCAAACTCTGTTCCTGGGTTGTTACTGCTGCTAGATTGTTGTTGCTATATTGTTATTACTGCCGCTGATTCTCATCATCATTTTCTTTTACTTCCAATATCAGGTATATATCTGTAAACTCATGTCATGCAAAGCTTTCTACATGACAAATAAATGAAGTCGAATTGTAATTTTGTCTTTTATTCATTTAAGTTCGTTAGTTTAAATTTCAGCTTTGTTTCATGTTGGTTAACTAGTAGTGAGTTCGACATGATGGCTATAAGTTAATTGTCTTATTTTGAAATTCGTATAAAAGCTTTGTAATAATGTTATCCATTTCGAAATCTTATTAGTATAGTTATATTTGAATTGTCAAAATAGGGAACATGGCAGAAAGTTGGCCATTAATTTTATTTTTGGATGTCATTAGCTAAGTAAAGAATAGTGTAGAAATATCAAAAACTAGATTATTAGCCTATTTTGTCAAATATCAGATTTTGTTTAAGGCTAGATAATGTTAATGGTATTTCGTTCAGATACGGCATAATAACGGTTATATGAATAGCCATGGTAGATCTGTGAATTGATATAATCCGTACCGTTTATGATTTTGGAATATGATGAATCGTTCGTCTTCTTCCATTACGTTGCATGTGATGTCATTTTATTGAATCAACTTGTAGAAAAATTCTCTTTCCTACCAACAAAGGGTCCTCCTATTTTAATTCACTTCTTAAAAAATAATGTATAAAAATAATGTCAATAATTCTTACCAAAGGTACATTTAGTGACTATAAATAGCATGCGTAGGCCGAGAATAAAAATTGGTTTGATTTTATCTGTCATCATAAGCATATTAACCGAAACCATTATAACTTTGGACTAAAACAAGTAGATGAGAAGGACATGGGATTTATAAATGAATCGTGGCATTTTATGTAAAAGATATATAGAAGAAGAGTTCGCCTTAAATGAAACAATGAAGATTCTGCGGAAATTATTAATTTGTTTACCATTTTAAGTTCTTTCCCAATTTTATACATGATTCGATTTATGGACATCCAAATGTTGTATCCACGAAAAAATGTTAGTTTTAGATACATATTCTCTGTTTTCTTTTTCACGTCATTAATTCTTTAAAATTTGAGGTATATGATTCATATGTGTAAAACAAGGCTCGCGGTCAACACGTAATAACAATTTGTAGAGAACCTTATCAAGAATATTTTTGTGATTAGGGATACGTTCGTGTAACCTGATTATATTTCTAAAAGCAATTCGGATTATGCGTTCGCGCAACTTCGATCGAATATTTAATAAAAGGGATTTCTCGGAGAATATCATTATTAATTTCATAAAAACCCGAGATGTGAGGTTCACTACTTAATTATACCAAAAGGGCGAATGTTCTTGATTTTATTTAAAGCATAATTTCGAAAATAATTATTTTAATAAAAATATTATCTATATTATTGTGTACACGTGCGCGTGACACAACTCCGCATGTTTTAAAAATATAACACGAATATACGTACGCGTGATTCGATTCAAAGAAGGGACTTTAAATCTAAATAGAAGCGGTAACAATAAAATCATGCGATAAAAAATGTATTTAACAGATCAAAATAATCAAGCCGAATATAACAGTTGAGCGACCGTGCTAGAACCACGGAACTCGGGAATGCCTAGAACCTTCTCCCGGGTTAACAGAATTCCTTATCCGGATTTCTGGTTCGCAGAATAATAAACAGAGTCATATTCTCCTCGATTCAGGGATTAAAATTGGTGACTTGGGACGCCTTAAAATTCCCAAGTGGAGACTCTGAAACAAACAAACAAATCCCGTTTCGACTGTCCTTTAATTGTTGAAAACTCCCCTACACCCTCGCGGGGGCGGAAAAAGGAGGTGTGACAGCTCTGGCGACTCTGCTGGGGATATTAACCCAGAACCACTGGTTCAGGGTTCAAGAATTCGAGCTTAAAATAATTGTTATAGTTGGCTTTATTTATTATCTGATTTTTTTACATGATATATGCCCAATGTGCTAAATAACACTTTTACCGCTTTAATATTATTTGAATTATGAATATATACAACTGCTACGAAATCCCCTTCTTTCTGAGTCTTCTAAATTTATGGTGCTCACGTGCGCGTGGCCCACCTTTCTGTTAAAGTCATACCAAATAAGACGAAGTTGGGACAAGTAACTAGGCCAGGTAGACTTCCGTGCTCCCGGTACGTTGCCCCCGCTTCGGCTCAAACTGTCCGTTTGGGTAAACCAGGGCTAGATCAATATGCCTCAGGTTTTTTCACTTAGAATAACTCAGCTTCATGCCGGATCCCTAGTAGGAGCGTTTGTTTGCATCACGTGCATTTGACTTTGGAGACTCAACACAAGGGTTGGGTCTGTCTAGGACAGGTGTACCAAAAAATAAAAATGACCATCCTGATGCATCTTACTTGCTCCTAGTTGCGCATTTATTTGATTCGTACTTGTGTGCTGACTGACTTTTGAATATCAGGAATAATATTTTTTTTAAAAAAAGAAAAGAAATAGCGGTTAGGGAATTGATTGTTTATTTTTGGAAAAAAAAAAACCAATACCCAAATAACTGTCAAAACTCTGCTGAAATTTTGAGAAAATGAAAAAAAAATGTTTTATTAGTTTGTTTTATTAAAAGCAAAGGAAAAAAAAAGTCGTTGTTCTGTCATATTTTTAAAAATATATATATATATAAAAAGGAAAATAGTTTGTCTTCCCCTGAAAATGACAATGAAAAAGAGTCTTACTTTTAAAATAGTTTTTTTTTATTCGTTTCTGAAAAATTCAAAATAATAAAATAAAAAGAGTCGCGTTGAAAGTGGTTTTATTATTTGTTGCAAATATATATATATATATATATAAAAATCCAAAAAGTTTTTCTTTATTTCCAAAAAATGTATATATATCTTTATTTGTTGCAAAAATATTTGTCCTGCCAAAAAAGTCTGGAAAAGTTTTTTATAGACTCCCAATTTTCAAAACAAAAATCCAAAAATATTTTCCATTATTGACTTCTTTAGAAAGTCTTTTTAATTATTAAAAAATATATATATATTATAAAATAAAAAAAATTCGAAAATATTTTCCTTCTTCTTTAAAAATTGAAAATAAAATTCAAAATTCAAGAAATATTTTTTTTAGAAAGCATTTCTTTTATTAAAGGTAAAATTCCAAAAAAAAATATTTTCTTTTCTCTTTAGAATAAAAAAAAACAAATGAAAATTCAGAAAAAATATCTTAGAAGTCTTTCTTTTAAAAAGAAAATCAAAAAAAAAATACTTCCTTTCTTCTTTTAAAGCAGTTCTTTTACAAATTCAAAAAATAATAATAATAATTTAAAATCAGTTTATTTACTTTATTCATGACATGCCCGAACTACGCGGGTTTGATTCTCACCGGATGTGAGATACGTAGGCAACCCTCATCGGGTCCAACCCCCATATTTTGCTAAAATAGCCAAAAACAAACAAATAATATAAAAAAAATATATGTCAAATTTTAATTTTGTCATAAAGAAGTCGGGTGACGCTGTTTTATCAAGACATAGCCGAATGTTCCCGAAAGGGACGCCGGAAGGCTGACTTTGCATAAACAGCCACCTTTTGGGTCATGTTTAGGATTTTTGGTCGAGTTGACCCACACAGCCTTAAAATTCTTCGTCCCCGAGGAACTGAAGGGCCGTGTTTGCAACACTCGGTTTTTATTGTAATTTGAAAAAAAAAACAAAGAGTCAACGGTCAGGTGAATTTTTTTTTAGTCAAAAATAAGCCGAGCTAGCTTCGACAGTGTCTTAAACCGTTCTTGCTGAAATAGCCTTAGAGTATCTTTCAGTTGTCGAAAGGCTATTTTCGTAAAAGAATGGACAAGTTTTTAAAGTGTCATAAAATAATCCTCTCCGGCCTCAAAATTTGGAAGGGGCCACATTTGCAAAAATAGCCGTTTGGTTGCATTTGTCAAACGGGGAAAGGAAGTTGGCCGTTTGTTTTTGAGTTTGTAAATCTTTTGATTAAAATATGTGGGTTGTTTGATTTTCGAGTTTGTAGGTCATCTTCAAACCATTGAAACCCAGTTTATTTTAATATGAAAATTGAAAAAAAAATGATTAGTATTGTTCATCTTTTATTGGTCCGAACTACGCAAGGTCTGATTCATGCGGGGTCATGATACGTAGGCAATCTCCATAAGATTCGACCACAACAAAAAGAAAAAAAAAAGAAATGAAAAAAGATAATGAAAAAGAAAAAGAAAAAAAAGAAATGAAAAAAGGAAAAAATGAATGAAAAAAAAATCGAAAAAAAAGAAAAAGAAAAAGGAAAAAAGATGTTATTAATAATGGGGACCGACGGAGTCCATTCTAACCTGTTTCGCTTTGAATCACAAAGAAAGTTAAGGTGGTTGGTTTGTGGTAATCCAAGACAATGACACCCAGAATATCGCCCAGAATCCTTTACCTGCATATCATGATGCATACTTTATGGGGATGAGGCCTGATGACAGAAGCACTCGAACTTGTTGACGGAGGTTGATGATATTGAAGTTGGTAATGGTCTTGACAGTATTGATGCGAAGCTCAGTGGCTAAGATGCCAATTTTGATAAAGTGGGAGGACGCTCCGTTCCTTGGTTAGCAAGAGAGAAGCTGTTGGTGGTTTATTTTGTTGTCATTTCTGTTATCCGGATTATTCTGAGGGTTGTAATCCGAATATTGTCTTGTGTCAAACCTTCTTATCTTTCCATTTTTGTCGTATCAGTTTGTTTAAGTCTCGTTGAGGTTGTGTTAAGATTTTATTCTGGTTGTTTTGTTTGTTTTATTATTCAAACCATTTCGCCGGTAGTCTAATACAAAAGCCGGTCTTTTATTATTTCCAGTCATCTTTTTGTTTAGTTCTTTTGTCATTTTCGTTCAATGCCGATTCTAGGGACATGACATGCGCACACAGTTTGGTCCTAGTCTTAAAAGTTAATTATAAAACTCTGGAAAGGTGATCAGACCATTTAAAGGAAATAAGAACGGTGTGAGATTATTTGAAGCTCGAGTAATGTGGAACTGGGGCAAGTAAAACATAAAGAAAACCGTTAAATGCAGGGTTCGCCAAATTGGCATGAGGGTCGTTCATGAGAATGAGAGTGAGAGTGTCGCCCAGCAGTGCTTTAGAAATGACAAATGAAAAAGCAAGTGTTTAACATAATTGTCAAGTCTAGCACCATCGGAAGAGACTATAAATCTATGTTCAATTGTGTTGTCTGCACTTGGCATGTTTTGAAGACTGGAATGACGAAGGCATTTTGTTCTGCTACCTAAACACTTTATCCTTCGTTACCCCTTTTGAGCCTTATTTATTTTCTTTCATACCCCTCGTTTGGAATCAATAGCAATGACTAGGAAATACGAGCCTGGAAGGTAAAGAAAAAATAAAAAAAACGAAAAAGAAAAAGAAAAATGAAAAAAAAAGAAAGTCAAATGAAAAAGAGGAATTGGGAACTACGTTTGACCTGATTCCTCAAAGAGGATACGTAGGCGCCTCACGGCTCGGTCATAGGGTGCATAGTGTGCATAATGTGCATGGTGTGCATAATGTAAAAATTAAAAAATATATATAATAAATAAATAATCCCCAAGCAAGAAACTGGGGCAAGGGTTGTGCTTGTTATAAACAAATATGATTTCGAAGGTTGTAATTTTGAACCCCAAATTGATTTGTTTTTGAGCCTTTAATACCCTTTCTTTCTAAGCCTATCCAAAAAACCCATATTACGGTCCAAAGAAAGACCTTCTGACCAGTCTGCAAAAGATGCCAAGTCAGACAAATGAGAGTCTTACCGGCGAACATAACATTCTGTTCCACAGCAGAAAGAACTCTAATCTCCAACAGAGAGAGTCATACCGGCAACACTCCAAATCCCCAGCTGGAAAGTGATACAAATGAGAGAGTCTTATCGGTGAAAATCTTCACGGACACCATAAGGCGATGAAAGCTGAGAGAAAAACCAAAATGAGAGAGGCTTGATAGTGAAAACCCTTCGGGCACTACAAGTCGAATAAGATTAAGAATCATATGGGGAATTGCCAATTGAAGATCTTGAAATATGATTGACAGCAGAGGATAGGCCACATATGCATGTCATGACCATTAGAGTCGGTGTCTGCGTGTGATAGGTTTTTTTTATTTATAGTTTCTTTTGTTAAAGAGTCATCTTTTTCCGTTGTCTTTTATTCTGTTTCCTTTTATCTTTTCCTTTTATAGAAATTTCCCCAGTAGAGTCTGTCTGGTCAGAACCAGTGGGAAATGACTTCAAAATAGGCCATCAGCTTTCCACGATAAGATCTAACTAGCACATACAAATGGTATAGTCAGCAAGGAACAAGCGCGAGGCCAGTGTCAAAAAAGATACCTCCAGCAAAAGGAGATTGACAAAAAGATCAACGAGTGTCAAGAGGGATATCCTTGCCAAAATCAGAGGTTATTAAAACCTCAAGGCTAAGGCCCGTGGACAAACAAGGAGAGCAATAAGCATGATTTGGGAAATTCATGCGAGACTAAAAGGTCGGGAAAATGCAAGTCTCCTGCCATACCACGAAAGAAGAGGGATATCCCCAGCAGAAAAGGATTATCCCCAGCAAATAATATCATCCCCCAGCAAGTTGTGGAACGTAGAGCAAGGAAGGAGAAAGGGAAAAGCCATCCCAGTGGAGTATCACAGCCAACTACCACGCTTTAAGCTAACAAATTGTTGATTTGAAACAGGTAAAGGAAATGGCATTGATGATGGAAAGGCATGCCATAAAAAAAAAAGATTATCAAACTGGGGCAGAAAATTTTCTGGAAATCAGGTACCCATCTGGGGAAGAATAAAGATAACACCAAGGAAGTGGTCTTTGAACCAGTTTTACCCTCAGCATAACAAGTTTCAATGGAGAAGTTGTTCCCCAGCAGACATAACAAAGGGATGACACTTGTGCTCAGAAAAACAAAAGCCATTATCATCCCCAGCAGCTTCCAGAAGAATGAAGCATCGATTTGAAGGGATAAAATTCCCCAGCAGCGTTATCCTCAACAACGTTATCCCAAGAAGATAACACTTTTATCCCCAGCAGTGTTGAGAGAAAATAAATTCTGAAAAAAAAAATTGAATTTGAAGGAGGGGAAGAAAGGAGACTCCCACAGTAGTATTATCCCCAGCAAGCAAGAACAAAGCAGCGCGAAGGAAGGAGAAAAGAAAAGAAGAAATTACGAAGGTAAGTTTCTCAAATCATTGATCTTTACTACATTTTTCTCCTAGGATAAAAAGTCCTAGTCTGATGAATTTACCTCCCGATACAATCTTGGTCCGATGAAATTTTTCTCCCAAGATAAGATATCAAATCTTAGTCGGATGAATCTTTCTCCTAAGATCACAACAAAATGGACCTAGTCTGACGATTTATCTCCTAGAGTCAAAATCTTGGTCTGATGAAATTGTTCTCCCAAGATAAAATCTTAGTCGGATGAATCTTTCTCCTAAGATCACAACAAATGGACCTAGTCTGACGATTTATCTCCTAGAGTCAAAATCTTGGTCTGATGAAATTGTTCTCCCAAGATAAAATCTTAGTCGGATGAATCTTTCTCCTAAGATCACAAAAAATGGACCTAGTCTAACGATTTATCTCCTAGAGTCAAAATCTTGGTCTGATGAAATTGTTCTCCCAAGATAAAATCTTAGTCGGATGAATCTTTCTCCTAAGATCACAACAAATGGACCTAGTCTGACGATTTATCTCCTAGAGTCAAAATCTTGGTCTGATGAAATTTTTCTCCCAAGATAAAATCTTAGTCGGATGAATCTTTCTCCTAAGATCACAACAAAATGGACCTAGTCTGACGATTTATCTCCTAAAGTCACAATCTTGGTCCGATGAAATTTTTCTCCCAAGATAAGATATCAAATCTTGGTCCGATGAAAGTTTTCTCCCAAGATAAGATATCAAATCTTAGTCCGATGAATCTTTCTCCTAAGATAAGATATCAAATCCTAGTCTGATGAATTTTCTCCTAGGATAATTTGAAAAAAAGAAAAAGTTTGAATTGAAAAAAAAATGGTTGAAGTCAGGAGCCCCCCTGAAGAATAGAATGGCGATTTATTGGTTGAAATCAGGAGCCCTCCTGAAGAAAGGAAAGGCATTTTTTTTAAAAAAAAAAAAGGTTGTTAAAATCGTGCCAGCCAAAGAAAGGAATGGCACTTTTGAAAAATGGTTGAAGTCAGGAGCCCGCCTGAAGAGAGGAATGGCGATTATTTTCAAAGTTGTTGTTGAAGTCAGGAGCCCGCCTGAAGAGAGGAAAGGCATTTTTAAAAGTTGTTGAAATCTTGCCAACCTAAAGAAAGGAATGACGATGTATTGGTTGAAGTCAGGAGCTCGCCTGAAGAGAGGAATGGCGATTATTTTCAAAGTTGTTGTTGAAATCAGGAGCCCGCCTGAAGAGAGGAAAGGCGTTTTTAAAAGTTGTTGAAATCTTGCCAACCTAAAGAAAGGAATGGCGATGTATTGGTTGAAGTCAGGAGCCCGCCTGAAGAGAGGAATGGCGATTATTTTCAAAGTTGTTGTTGTTGTCAGGAGCCCGCCTGAAGAGAGGAAAGGCATTTTTAAAAGTTGTTGAAATCTTGCCAACCTAAAGAAAGGAATGGCGATGTATTGGTTGAAGTCAGGAGCCCGCCTGAAGAGAGGAATGGCGATTATTTTCAAAGTTGTTGTTGAAGTCAGGAGCCCGCCTGAAGAGAGGAAAGGCGTTTTTAAAAGTTGTTGAAATCTTGCCAACCTAAAGAAAGGAATGGCGATGTATTGGTTGAAGTCAGGAGCCCGCCTGAAGAGAGGAATGGCGATTATTTTCAAAGTTGTTGTTGAAGTCAGGAGCCCGCCTGAAGAGAGGAAAGGCATTTTTAAAAGTTGTTGAAATCTTGCCAACCTAAAGAAAGGAATGGTAATGTATTGGTTGAAGTCAGGAGCCCGCCTGAAGAGAGGAATGGCGATTATTTTCAAAGTTGTTGTTAAAGTCAGGAGCCCGCCTGAAGAGAGGAAAGGCGTTTTAAAAAGTTGTTGAAATCTTGCCAACCTAAAGAAAGGAATGACGATATATTGGTTGAAGTCAGGAGCCCGCCTGAAGAGAGGAATGGCGATTATTTTCAAAGTTGTTGTTGAAGTCAGGAGCCCGCCTGAAGAGAGGAAAGGCGTTTTAAAAAGTTGTTGAAATCTTGCCAACCTAAAGAAAGGAATGGCGATGTATTGGTTGAAGTCAGGAGCCCGCCTGAAGAGAGGAATGGCGATTATTTTCAAAGTTGTTGTTGAAGTCAGGAGCCTGCCTGAAGAGAGGAATGACGTTTTTAAAAGTTGTTGAAATCTTGCCAACCTAAAGAAAGGAATGGCGATGTATTGGTTGAAGTCAGGAGCCCGCCTGAAGAGAGGAATGGCAATTTATTTTCAAAGTTGTTGTTGAAGTCAGGAGCCCGCCTGAAGAGAGGAAAGGTGTTTATTTTAAAAGTTGTGTATTTGAAGTCAGGAGCCCGCCTGAAGAGAGGAATGACGCTTATTTTTAAAAGTTGTTGTTGATGTTGGGAGCCCGCCCAGATAACAGAGGCATACATTTCAGTCTTTACATTTCAGTTGTTGAAGTTGGGAGCCCGCCCATAGAATAGAGGCATACATTCAGTCTTTAATTTTCAAGTATTGAAGTTGGGAGCCCGCCCAGATAACAGAGGCATACATTTCAAGATCAAGTCAGAGGACAATAAAATAGAGGGTTACAATAGGAATCCCCAGCAGGAAACAATAAAATTCCCCGGCACCGGGAAACAGAAGGTTGCAACAAGAGGTCACAGTACAAACTCAAGTACATGTGTCAAAAGAAGAAAAGCACCGGAAGAAATGCAAGCAGACAAGGAAGCAAGGCAACAAAAACAAATTGTACTCTAGCCTAGCTTCTTGTTTTCTTTTAAGCATGGTGTAACAAGGAGATCGGTAAGCAGTGGTAATAGCATGCAACAACAGTAACAATGCAGTCCCACGGTAGTCCCAGCTACCAAAATTTCCCGAACTACATTGACCTGATTCCTGTTTAGCCCAGGAAATTAAAAATTACAAAAATAGGCATTGTTTGCATTTTTAGCATTTAATGTCCAAATATACAATTTTATGCTTAATTATTACTTAATTGTGCGTTAATTGTTATTGGGAGTTAATTTGCGCTTTTATAACTTAATTTAATTCTTAATAATAGTTCAAGTATTTTTATAATTTAGTTTTAGAGAAATAAAAGAAGAAAAGAGAGCGAAAATATAAAGAAAGTCGGAATTGGGCCTCTTCTTCGATTTCAAGCCACAGGCCCAAAAAATGGCCCAATCTTCCCTACGACCCAGTCCATTTCGAACTGCGTCGACCCAGTCCATAACCCAAAAGACCCAAACCCCTTTGTCTTACATTTTACAAAACAAAACAAAAATTAAAAGACAAGAAACCCTAAAACTAAGGAAAACAATCCGCCCCCCTCCCCTTGGCTTCTTCTTCTCCATCTCCAAAATAGTGAGCTGCCATGGCTGCCCAGCAGCCACCCCCCGACGCCGGAGTCACCACCCAAACCAGTCCGGCAGCAGCCTCACGACCAGCGGAAAAAAAAAACCTTCACCAACCCACGTCCAAACGCCATAGCCCCCGGGAAACCACCTGCGTCCACCATCCATCACCTTCCCCATCCATCGCGACTTCATCTTCGTCGTTCGACGTCAAGCTCGAGTTCGAGCTCGACGTCCATGGCTGCCCTCACCCTCGTCGTCAACCACCATCCATGCCATAACAATCAACGACTAGTGATGGACCAGACAGTCCGCCATGGATGCAGTCATTGCCCCGACGTCGCCATTGCCCAAACGACCTCCGTTATTGTTTCGTCCTCAGCTGCTCGTTTCTGCTTTGGGCTACTAGTGTTGCCTCGTCAACAACCAAGCTCCGAGCTGTTGCTGCCGAGTTGATGCCTTACCTTCATCTTCCTCACGCAAGCACCAAACATACCCCAGTTGCTACTGTCCCGTCCAGCTTCTTCAGTTACTTCTCAATCGCGTTCGTCATCGTTGGTTCGAGCTTTGGTCGAGGCTCGTCAAGTTCGTTGTTGGTTTAGTCGTTTGTTCGTCATTTCAATCCGGTTAGTAGTTTCTGAGTCTTATTTTGTCCGTATTTTGTTTTGATATTTTCTAATCTAAAATCGGCAAATGTTTGTTTTGTTTATCGTTTGAATTAATTTTTAGTTCATGTTCATGTGTTGTTTGTTAAATTAATTTTTCAGATTTCAAATGAAAGATTAATTAGTTATTTTTCATATTCATTTCATGTTTGTATTATTGTTTAAGTAAGAATTTGTTAGTTTGATGTTTGTTAAATTCAAATTGAAATTTAATTAACTATTTCTTCAATTTGTTTCATGTGTTTATGTATTGTTAGAAATTGTTAATATTGTTAAGTTCAAGTTTAAATTCATAATTGTTTCTTCGTCGATCTTGTTATTTGTCTAAAGAATTTAGTTGTGTTAGAGAAATATGTTGGTTTAATCGTTTAAATCCATCATGTTTGTTGTTCAAAATAGATTCAATTCATGTTCATACTTTGTTTGATTGTTCTTGAATTGTTGGTTGTAATGTTGTTAGAATTGATTTTAAGTTCAATATGATTGAAGTTAGAAATCTAAATATACTTGTTTGTTGTAGTTGTTGAATCCGAAAATAGGATTGTTTGTTGCTAAAAATTTGTTCAATCAAATTTTATTTGTTCTTTGTTGTTCAATTTGTGTTCATGTGATTTGTTGTTGAAATGTTGTTAAAATCGTGTTCATGTGATATTGTTGTTATGATGTTCATCCGTGTTCATATTGTTGTTTGAACATTGTTAGAAATTGATCATATTGTCTATATTTTGGTTAAGTTTGATTTATTGATGTGTTATAGCTGATGGGTAGTTTGGTAAATTTGTAGTACGTTCAGGGGTAGTATAGTAATTTGCAATAGGGTCGGAGGGGTAGTTTAGGAATTGTATATTTTGTAATTGTTTATTTGAAGCATGTGGGACAAAATGAAATGGGGCGGGTTGTGATATGGTTATTTAATATAAAGGGGGGACAAGACAAAATTAAGTGGGGGGAATCTTGTATTATTTTAAGTGAAGCATGGGGGACAAAATGAAATGGGGTGGTGTGATATGTTTATTTAATGTAATGGGGATGAGTGGGAAGATAATGGGTTGGGTAGAGAAAAAGTATTGATTTAATTGATTAAAAGATTTATGGAATGGGATTATATATATGAAGTCTTGAACACAAGACAAGGGAGACAGAGAGAAAAACACACACAGATAGAGAGAAAAACGGACAGAGAATAGAAGAGAGAAAAAAGGGTTGAACATTTAAGAGAAAGAAAAATTTCGAAAAATATTTAAGCTTTCAAAATAAAAATAAAAACTAAAAAATCTTCTGCTTTCTTTCTTTGTTTGAAATTAGTATTAATGGTTGTTGTTTCATTAAAAGCTTGAAGCTTTTGTTTTTGGGATTACTGTTTTACTGGTTTGCAAACTCTGTTCCTGGGTTGTTACTGCTGCTAGATTGTTGTTGCTATATTGTTATTACTGCCGCTGATTCTCATCATCATTTTCTTTTGCTTCCAATATCAGGTATATATCTGTAAACTCATGTCATGCAAAGCTTTCTACATGACAAATAAATGAAGTCGAATTGTAATTTTGTATTTTATTCATTTAAGTTCGTTAGTTTAAATTTCAGCTTTGTTTCATGTTGGTTAACTAGTAGTGAGTTCGACATGATGGCTATAAGTTAATTGTCTTATTTTGAAATTCGTATAAAAGCTTTGTAATAATGTTATCCATTTCGAAATCTCATTAGTATAGTTATATTTGAATTGTCAAAATAGGGAACATGGCAGAAAGTTGGCCATTAATTTTATTTTTGGATGTCATTAGCTAAGTAAAGAATAGTGTAGAAATATCAAAAACTAGATTATTAGCCTATTTTGTCAAATATCAGATTTTGTTTAAGGCTAGATAATGTTAATGGTATTTCGTTCAGATACGGCATAATAACGGTTATATGAATAGCCATGGTAGAGTTGTGAATTGATATAATCCGTCCCGTTTATGATTTTGGAATATGATGAATGGTTCTTCTTCTTCCATTACGTTGCATGTGATGTCATTTTATTGAATCAACTTGTAGAAAAATTCTCTTTCCTACTAACAAAGGGTCCTCCTATTTTAATTCACTTCTTAAAAAATAATGTATAAAAATAATGTCAATAATTCTTACCAAAGGTACATTTAGTGACTATAAATAGCATGCGTAGGCCGAGAATAAAAATTGGTTTGATTTTATCTGTCATCATAAGCATATTAACTGAAACCATTATAACTTTGGACTAAAACAAGTAGATGAGAAGGACATGGGATTTATAAACGAATCGTGGCATTTTATGTAAAAGATATATAGAATAAGAGTTCGCCTTAAATGAAACAATGAAGATTCTGCGGAAATTATTAATTTGTTTACCATTATAAGTTCTTTCCCAATTTTATACACGATTCGATTTATGGACATCCAAGTGTTGTATCCACGAAAAAATGTTAGTTTTAGATACATATTGTCTGTTTTCTTTTTTACGTCATTAATTCTTTAAAATTTGAGGTATATGATTCATATGTGTAAAACAAGGCTCGCGGTCAACACGTAATAACAATTTGTAGAGAACCTTATCAAGAATATTTTTGTGATTAGGGATACGTTCGCGTAACCTGATTATATTTCTAAAAGCAATTCGGATTATGCGTTCGCGCAACTTCGATCGAATATTTAATAAAAGGGATTTCTCGGAGAATATCATTATTAATTTCATAAAAACCCGAGATGTGAGGTTCACTACTTAATTATACCAAAAGGGTGAATGTTCTTGATTTTATTTAAAGCATAATTTCGAAAATAATTATTTTAATAAAAATATTATCTATATTATTGTGTACACGTGCGCGTGACACAACTCCGCATGTTTTAAAAATATAACACGAATATACGTACGCGTGATTCGATTCAAAGAAGGTATAAACAATCTAAATAGAAGCGGTAACAATAAAATCATGCAATAAAAATGTATTTAACAAATCAAAATAATCAAGCCGAATATAACAGTTGAGCGACCGTGCTAGAACCACGGAACTCGGGAATGCCTAGCACCTTCTCCCGGGTTAACAGAATTCCTTATCCGGATTTCTGGTTCGCAGAATAATAAACAGAGTCATATTCTCCTCGATTCAGGGATTAAAATTGGTGACTTGGGACGCCTTAAAATTCCCAAGTGGCGACTTTGAAACAAACAAACAAATCCCGTTTCGACTGTCCTTTAATTGGAGAAAACTCCCCTGCACCCTCGCGGGGGCGGAAAAAGGAGGTGTGACAGCTCCTAAATTAAAAGAAGAACTACAAATTTAAAATTTAAAAGGTTAAAATTGCAAAATGAGTCATTTTTGTGATTTTTTATTTTATAAAATAACTAATTTACTAATTAACCTACAAATATAAAAATAGATCCTAAATGCAAATGCAGAGTATTTTTGCATTTTCATGATTTAAATAAAAATTAATCATGCGCAGAAAATGCAAATAATTAAGAAAATTCTACAAAAATTCCTAAAATGGAAAATAATTACAAGAAAAATTTATTTCCTTGGGATTCTGTAGGAGTAATTCATATAGGGCAAAAATCACATGCTCACAACAATGACGTGTCAACCTGACTCCAAAAGGTCGAAGTCGTGTGAAAAAGATAAATCATCGAGGTCAAGGTGGGTTAACGGAAAACAAGGGCGAGGACAAGCACCCGCATTCGGTACGAAATAACGATTAGTTTTAGGAATTAGATTCTCAAGAGAATATTCTCATAGATATTCCTTTCTGTTGAACTATCTAGGGTTCTGTAGCTCATGTACTTTATAAATAGGAAGAGATGGAGTTCCAAAAGAGCATCGAACATTTTTGTAGAGAATATCATTGACATTCTTTTGCAAGATTCTCTCCTTGTTGAATACATACAAAGCCTAATTTTACATTTCTTTTTCTTTGACCTTTCTCTCCCGTTCCAAGAAGAATCAGAATATTTAACTGCTTATCACCACATCATTATCATAAAGCATAGTGAAAAATCTCATCATTATCGGGTGAACTTTATCTATTTATTACTTAAAAGTCATTCATTATCATTTATTACTATCTTTAGTGTTTTCAAGCTTTTATTGCTTCATCATTGTTCTTAGATAACCTTATTTAATACTACACATTAAATATTCGCCATAAAAGTGCTAGATCTGTTATTGAATATTAGTATCGACTTTGATTAACCCTTCTTTTTATAAATCTAATTGTATAAAAATCCCAAATCTAATTTTTAGGTCATACAGTTTGGTGTCGTATGTAGGGATTTCTTAGTCAAACTATTAGTTTTCATTCGGATCTAACATTCATCGCTTGTTAACCTAACATACTGTAAAGCTATCCTTTTTCTCTTTGCAAACAAAGATTCCATGTCTGGTAACCAAGGAAAGAACCACCAAAGAAAGGGAACAAGGGCATCGGACAACGTCCCGCTCAACCTAATGAGTGCCATTGATGAAGGGTACGAAACTAGGATGAAGAAAAAACTCCTACCGTATCCCTCAGGCAGGGGAAGTCGTCGACACCCTTCTGTAGCACTACAATACCAAACGGAAAATAGGTTTCCAGCTCTACAGAAGAAGGAGTGCCACCCACTATCAAAAAGATCCTAGAGGCTTGGCTAACTGACATTTTGGTTAGTATGAGGAACAAGCAGGCCTCGAATACGACCGAGGAAACCCCAAGGATCCCTGTAACGCAACATAAGAATGGATGAGATGACTAACCGAACCCTCCTGCTTAGGTAATATCAATATAACTTTTGACAGTGTAGGTGACAGCGTCCTTGCATCTGCATTAAAGAGAATGGAAGAAATGGAAAACGAAAACAAGGAACTCAAGAAATAGATGAAGGAGAACCAAGAATGGGTAGACAAGATACCATACTCTCCCAAATTATTACCAAAAAAGACACCTATAGGTTTGTGGAACAGTCGTGCCATGAAGAAGAGGCTCCTCATGCCATACCAAAAACTTTCAAGATGCATCCGTACCTCTGAATCTATGATAGGATGACCAATCCCAAGGACCACGTGACCCACTATGTCACCACCATGAAAGGCAACGACCTTACCAAAGAACAAGTGTCCTCCATCTTGTTGAAAAAATTGGCGAAACCCTCACAGGAGGGACGTTTACATGGTATTCGCAGCTGCCAGCCTATTCCATAGAAACATTCGAAGAGATGGCGGACAATTTCACTGCATGTTGGAGCCAAGAAAGTTGAAACAAGGGTAAATGATATCTTCGCCATCAGACAATATCTAAGGGAAGGACTAAGAGACTTCTTAGCTCGATTCAACAAGATGAGGAAGAACCTACCAAACGTCTCCGAAAGAATGGCTGTAGCAGCCTTCCAGAACGAGGTGAACATAGAAGGTTCAAAGGCGACCAGAAAGCTACTGAGACAACTAATGAAGTATCCACCAGCTACCTAGGACGAGATCCATAATGCCTATTGTGCTGAGGTTAGAGCAGATGACAAAGACCTCAATGGGCCAACCTGATGACTCATTTCAGTGCAACCCGAACCCAGGAGGGAACGTAGGGAGCACACAAGGAGAGACCTATCACTACCATGACCAAGCGGAGATTGGCATCAACCTTATATCAGGCCACCCGTCCCCAACTTTCTCCATGAAGACCGCCCTTCCAGGCCAAGATCAGACATCTACAGAAATGACTGAGGTATGGTCCTTTCACTATCTTTTCATAATTTTTGTATGTCACCTACAGAGTTGGTCTACACACTTGAGAAGCCTGGACCAAAGATGAAGTGGCCACCAAAGATGAGGTACGACCCAAGCACCAAAAAGTCGGACGCATTCTATGAGCTCTACCAATACCGTGGACACAAGACGAAAGACCGCCACACTCTAAGATTAGAAGTGGCGAACCTGCTGCAATAAGGACACCTCAAAGTGTTGCTCAGTAGCAAAGGGAGGAACACCCTAGCAAAAGGCCGAGAACGTTCAGGTCTGCCAAAGCCTCCCTCTCCCTCTCGCACCATCAACATGATATATTGGGGGCAGTGATGACGCTTCCATCAATGCCATCATGTTCACCACCACTCGCAAACTCAAGAGATCGATCACCCGCAAATGGTATGACGACCTTGAAGAGTATCATCTTCAATGAGTCAGATATAGGCGGTTTGACTTTCCCTCACAATGATGCACTTGTCATTACTTTATAAATTCTTGATATTGATGTTAAGAGAATTATAGTGGACGACAAAAGCGAAGAGTGCATTATCCATCCTCGAGTCCTCATATAGATGCGACTTGAGGATAAGATAGTGTCATGTTGTAATACACTAACCAGTTTTGACAATGCAGTTGAACAAACTTCGAGCGAGATCACACTCCTCATCCTCGCTGGTGGGGTGACACTGGAGACCACATTCCACATCATGGATCAGGACACGACATAAAATGCCATCGTAGGTCGACCATGGATATACCCCATAAGGGTGGTCCACTCCAACCTGTACCAAGTGATCAAGTTCTCGACCTTTTGAGGAATATTTAATAAATAGGGGGAACAACGCACATCCCGAGAAAGCTATCAGATATGACTACTCAACAAAAGAATGAAAAAGTAAAGGAAGCATAGCAATCAGCAAGGTCGAGGTCCCTACAGGATGAAGCCAAGGGCACCTTTATGGATCTGAAAATGGTCGAAGCTGCAGGATCGACCATAGAGGACCTCGATCCCGTACGGCTAGATCAAAGCGATCCTAGTAAAAAGGCCTATATTGGCTGCAAACTCAAAGCTAGGTAAATATAGTCAATTCTTAGTAGCTAACGCAGATTTGTTTTCCTTTAGCCATGAAAATATGCAAGGCATCCCCAAAGAGATAGCCACACACAGGTTAAATGTCGACCCCTACTACCCCAAGTAAGGCAGGTTTGACAAAAGTTCAACCCCGCCATCAATGAAGTCGTCCATAAGGAAGCAGAGAAATTATTGGTCAACAGCTCTAATAGGGAGTCGAAGTACCCCAAGTGGATAACTAATGTGGTAATGGTCAAAAAGAAGAATGGGAAATGGAGAATGTGTGTGGACTTTACGAATATGAACAAATGTTGTCCAAAGGATTCATTACCATTACCACACATTGATCAGCTTATCGATGTTGTAGCATGACATGAGCTACTGAGCTTCCTGGATGCCTAATTGGGCTATAACTAGATACTCATAGAAGAAGAATACCAGGAGAAAACCACATTCACCACTCACTAGAGAACATACTACTACAGGGTCATGCTATTCAGATTGAAGAATGTGGGGGCTTCCTATCAAAGGCTAGTCATGAAGATGTTCAATGACCAGCTTGGCAAGACCATGGAAGTGTACATCGATTACATGTTGGTTAAATACTTGAGGGACGAGGATCACATCAACCATCTGAAGGAAGCATTCGAGATATTGAGGAAATACGGGATGAAATTGAACCTTGAGAAATGTGAATTTGGCATAACTTTGGGTAAGTTTTTAGGTTTCTTGATCAGAACACCTAACCACCAAGAAACAAGTCCAAAGACTAAATCGCTGCCCTATCCAGGTTCATCTCGAGGTCGTCCGATTGGTGTCATAGGTTCTTCAATGTACTCAAAAAGGATAATGGCCTCAAATGGATGCCCGAATTTATACAAGCGCTGAAGGAACTCAAGGAATACCTGTCATCGCCACCCTTGCTCTCAAAGCCCCAACCCGGGGAACGCCTTCTCGTTTACATAGCTATTTTAGAAGTAGCAATAAGTGCAATTCTAGTTCAAGAATACAAAGGTATGCAATATCCAATTTATTATATTAGTAAAACACTCATCAATGTTGAGACGAGGTATCCCCACCTCGAGAAACTGGCCCTGGCCCTTGAAGTAGCTTCAAGAAAGCTCAGACCATACTTCCAGTGGCATCCAATCTCGGTCGTCACCACGTTTCCTTTAAGAAGCATACTAGACAAACCCGAGCTATTGGGGAGGTTGTCCAAATGGGCAATAGAATTAAGTGAGCACGACATCACTTACATGCTTGCCCAGCTAGAAAATTACATATTCTCGCCGACTTTGTCATGGACTTTAGTATCAAGATGATGCCCGAAGCTGAGAAGGAATCTAATCAAGCTTTTAACCTGATACATGACCTCTAGGTTTTACACACCGATGCAAATCCAATGCATGCGGCTCTGAATTGGGACTCATGCTCACTATCCTAACCGAAGAGGTCATTTTCCAATCTGTAAGGTGACCGGATATGACTAACAATGAGGCCGAGTAAGAGGTCATAGTTGCAGGATTGAGCCTAGCACTCGAGTATGGGGTGAGACACCTAAGACTACATTGCGAATCCCAGCTCATCATCAACCAAGTTACTGGGACTTTCTAGATCGAGGAGCAAAGGTTGCAACAGCACTAGATGAAGATATGCAAATTGTTTCCCAAATTTGACAAATGACAAATCGACCAAATTCCATGAACTCAAAAAGTCGATGCGGACGGCCTCGCAAAATTGGTCGCTGTAACCAAAAGCATAACTCCTGGAGTCAAAGATGTGGTGCATCTCCTCAGATCACGTCAAGGTAAAATCTATAAGCTCAACCTGGGACCGGCACAATTTTATTATACGTTACTTGCAGGATGGTGTCCTCCTAAACGATAAAAAAGAAGCCAGGAAATTGAGAATGCAAGTGGCAAGGTACAGCCTCCTCAACAACGAACTATATAAAAGGACGTACGATGGTCCACTTGCAAAATGTTTGGGCCCAAATCAAATTCAATGCATCCTCGAGGAAGTCCATGAAGGCCACTATGGCAGTCATTCCGGTGATCAAGCACTCATTAAATGCCTTATTCGGGCAGGATACTATTGTCCTACCATGAAGAAAGATGCCCTGGAATTCATATAGAAATGCGAACAATGTTAGAAGTTTGTCCCAATAATCCACCAAGCACGCGAACACCTCCATTGCGTCATCTCTCCATGGTCATTGATCAAGTGTGGGATGGACATTGTGGGACCACTCCCGCAGGACGAGGTAATGTTAAATTCTTTTTAGTTTTGATTGACTATTTCTCTAAATGGGTGGAAGCAGGCGCATTCACCCAAATTCGTGAGCAAGAAGTATTCAACTTCATATGGAAGAACATCATCTATTGTTATGGTCTGCCCAGAGAAATAAGTTGCGACAACGGACCCCAGTTCATAGGGAGAAAAACCATCGAGTTTTTTGAGAGGTCGCATATCAAAAGAATACTCTCAACCCTATACCATCTCGCCATCAATGGGCAAGCAGAATCCTCCAACAAGTCAATTTTGAACATATTGAAGAAGAGACTCGAAGACGCTAAGGGATTGTAGCTAGAGATACTCCTAGGAGTGTTGTGGGCACATAGGACGACCCCAAAGATGAGCACAAGAGAGACAACTTACTCCTTAGTTTATGGGATAGAAGGAGTCATACTGGTCGATGTAGGGGAATCCAACCTAAGGTAGGCCAACGATAGCAGCAATGACAATGATGAGAATAGATGATAGGACCTCGATGCAGTCTAGGAGCAAAAAGACATGCGTATATAAGAATTTGCACATAAATAACTAGCAAACTACTACTAGAATAGAAAGGCCAATGTACGGTTACCTAAGGTCAGGGACTACGTGCTCAAAGCCAAGTCCCAAGTAGGAAAATATCCCCGAGAAGGAAAATTACACACCAATTTGGATGTACCGCACAAAATCATAGGCAAGGCAAACAAGGGTTCATTCCAACTAGAGACATTGGAAGGAAAGCTCTTATCGAACAATTGGAACTCATCCATCTCAAGTACTTTAACTTCTAAAAAATAAGAAGTGCCTCGTAAGTCGTACTCTTTTTTCCTCACTTGAGTTTTGTCCCAACAGAGTTTTCTCAAGGTGGTTTAACGAGGCAACAGATGGGACACTTCGAGGTGAAGTATGCGAGAACAACCATATTTCATTGCCTAACTCCTCAAGAATCTCCAAGTCGAATAATGAAAGGACCAGATATACTAGGACTGGGATGCCAGCCAGCACCCAAAACTTGTAATTTTCTCCAAAATGCCTCAGAATGAAACAGTAACTAATACAATACAAGTTGAAATAATGAGATACCTATTTATTGACACTACTCTCGTAAGTCTCTCAGCTAAGAGGTATTCTCGACCAACTCGAGTAAAACCTCTCTCCCCTTAACCACATCTCAATTAAGAGGTATTCTCGACCAGCTCAAGTAAAGCCTCTTGGACCTTGGACCATCTTAACTAGAAGATACGTTCAACCAGTTCGAACAAAACTCATTTGCCCCTAGCCAATTATTAACTAAAATATACCTTCGACCACTTCTAGCAAAACTCCTCATCCCCTGGCTAAGTCTTAGCTAACAGGCACGTTCGACCAGCTTTGAATAAAACCTTTCGGTTGTTGGCCATATCATAACTAAAAGTCACGTTCGAATAGCTTGAATAAAACCCTTCGGCCCCAGGTCATGACTTAACTAAAGGGTACGTTCGACCTGCTTGAATAAAACCCTTCGACCCTTACCCATATCATAACTAAAAGGCATGTTCGACCAGCTCGAACAAAACCTTTCGACCCTTGGCCATGCCTCAACTAAGAGGTATACTCGACAAGCTCGAACAAAACACATCATCCCCAAGCCGCATTGTAACTAAAAAGATGGGCATTCAACCCATTCAAACAAATATTCCTCGGCCATGGCCACTCAGCCCCACGCCTACCGCAACTCAGAGGGCAACAACAGGAACAAGTACAGAAACAAAACACACAAGTACAAAAATGAAACGTGCAAAGATAGGAAAGGTACATATGCAACCAAAAATCAACTGATATATTCAAATAAGGATCTTTACAAAGACGCACGAAGATGCCAACAAAAAGAAGAGAAAAGTACAAAAAGTTAAACAAAAATAGAGGCAAACTATTTAGTGATCGTCACCACCTTGGTCTCAGTGAACTTCATTATCCTCACCTCGGACATAAGCAGAGTCGCACCATGCACTATCTTCGAGATGGGAGATGCCTCCTTCATTATCATCCTCTTCGTCAAGCTGAGGCGTGTTGTGATCATAACCACAGGCCAATAGAGCTCCACGAGCTTTGGCCCGAGCCTCATCCAAAGCTATCTCAAAGATGAAAGCAGTTATTGAATCACCTCTATTCGAGCCTTAATAAGGATCCATTCCTCATATTGCTCTAGCAGAATGGCCGAAAACTTAGAGGCATGAGAACTGGAGGGCCATTCGAACGATTTGGCATTCTCACCCTCCACAACAGAAACTTGCACTTGTAGCTCAGATTCTCTTTCTCCAATTCGCCAATCTGCTCCTCCAGCCTAGCCTCCTTAGACTTAGCAGTCAAATGAACATTGTCCCGATCGACACGAAGGGCTCTGTTTGCAAACTCTAAAAGAGAAGCCCTTTTTTGAGTTTCCCTCAGGGAGGACTTCGCTTACTCGATTAGTTATTGCTTACTAGCTACCTCCCCCCTGAGCCTGTTAATTTCAAATTGTCGCTCATTCAACTAATCTTGTAGTTGATTGACCCGACTCTAGAGGTTGTAAAATTAGGCTTCAACACCCCTGGTCAGCTCGAGCTCCTCCTCTTTTCTCTTTAATGCCCTTTCGATAGCGCTAGCTCTCTCCACAAATGCAAGTTGAGTCATTCCACAAATGCAAGAAACTCTCATCCTTCTTTCTCACCTCCTCCCTCAGGGGGGGCACATTGCCCCCCTCACAGAGCTGCCTCTCCGTCTCCTAATACTTCCCGTGGAGCTCCTTGTACTTTGTCCTCAATTTGTGGTAAATATCTTCTCTACCTGTTCTCCATCCACATGCTCTCAATCTCTAAGATAATGGTCTGCAAATAAAAGAAAGTGAATAAAGTGAAACCTGAAGGCTAACCAAAAAAAGAGAGTGTGAGAAAGGAATGAAATATTTTACCTTGAGAGCGAGACAGGCGATGCTCTTGGACAGGTTACTGTCACTCAGCTCCCCAAGAGTCTTATACTCGGCATTAGCGTAGAAGGGGCCAAAGGCCTGAATCATATCCTTAGTGTTCTTAAGTAAAATTGTGATTCACTAGGATTGTGAAGGTCCTTGACCCATCCTCTACTCTAGCCTCAACCTAAGTTGTCCTACTATCAATCATCTCATGATCTTTGGGGTCGAGGTTGGAGTCGAATTCCTCGCTGATGAGTTCAGCTCGCTTATCATCCTACTCAATGGGCATTTTGTCTGTTACGCCCCACAATATTACGTCGATATTACGTCCTTAGTATTATATTACGATAATGTTACGTCCTGCAGTATTATATTACGATAATGTTACGTCCTGCAGTATTATATTTCGATGATGTTACACCTTGCAGTATTACATTACTATAATGTTACGCTTTACAGTATTAAATTATGATGATGTTACACCCTATAGTATTGTATGTTGAATTTGTCGTAAGGTAATTGACATCAATCCAAGGAAAAGATTATTCGGAGATTATAAGGATTATGCTATTTCACAAGTGATGAGTAAATTCATGAAGATGAGAGGGGAAGCAAGTCAAAGAAAATGAATTTTGTCAAAGTTTGACATTTTGAGATAAAATACGGCTTGAGCTAAAATACCCGGTATTTATAGACTAGTACCATACAAGGTATCACATGGTCATGATAGTAAGGTGTATAGGGTATGTTAAAAGCAAGTAGTATTTTAAGTAAGCTGAGAAAATTCTTAATTACGCGGGTAATTGGTTAATTACCGAATAATGGAACATTACCTAATTAATTGTTGGATAAGGATGAGCCAAAGAAATGTAGCAGCATTTCCAGATTTAGCCAAGTGAATCTTAAGTCATGAGAATTGGTGTCACAATTAGAAGAATATTTGGATTAGTCATTAGGAAAGTGGGGCCCATACCTAATTATATAATAAATCTCTTAAGAGCACAAAACCAAGGATGGTGACTACATGAAGCATGGATAAGAACGTTACTACTTCTTCAAAATCATAAAGTTTGCATTCTAATCTTTGGTATGTTTATGCAAACAAAATTTCTTAGCATCTTAGCAACGTGAGATGTTGCAATTTTAAGGGAGTACGGTGAAATCTTTCGCAAGAATATCATATGGATTTTTTCCTACTCCGATCTCGCCGTTAGGTTATTTGTTGCAATTGACGTATATTAAAGGGATTATCAAGAGAATCGGCTCAAGTATGTTAAGACAATCCTTTCTTTCTTTTGGCATGATCATACGATATAAACAAAATGAGAAAATGTACAACTTCCATAAATGACTCTATTCATAGAAGTATTAGAAGCGCCTATATTCTTAAATTCTCATGTATCTTGTTATTCTATCATCTATTCATGGGTCTTGGAAAAATACGTAAGTTGAAAAATTTTACTTCATGATATTACTCAAAGACATAATGGTCTTACGATATTCCGAAAGATTTTATTAACGTACTTCTCATGCATTGCATTCATGTACATTGACCCATGACCAGATGGCATTATATATGTATATTATATGTATATGGGATATGGGAAAAAGTTACGATGTTATATACGCACCACCACTTGATCAGCTGGTATATGTTAATGATTTTGCGCAAAGTGGCCAAGATGATATGATGGGATGCCCTCAGAGGATGATGATGTTATGAAACATGTACCTATGCACGACATGACATTCATACACATATGCATGACACTATAAGTATTTCATGATTTACAAAGTTTTCCAGACTTACAGGTTGAGTTATTTACTCAATATTTCTTCCAAATTTATTATGTACTTATTTATGTGCCTTATATACTCGGTACATTATTCGTATTGACGTCCCTTTTGCCTGGGGACGCTGCATTTCATGCCTGCAGGTCCTGATAGATAGGTCAAGAGCCCTCTAAATAGGCTATCAGCTTAGCGAAAGATGTTGGTGCGCTCCATTTGCTTCAGAGTTGCTTGTTTGGTTAGTATAATTTAGACGTGTACTATTTGGTATGGCGGGACTCTGTCCTGGTCTTTATAAAAATTATGTATTCTTAGAGGCTTGTAGATATATGTCATGTACATAAAAGATTGTATGGCCTTGTCAGCCTATGTTCATTATACGAGTGGTTATTTTGGCCTTGTAGGCCCGTATGTTTTATGTATAAATTGGTATCATATGTTGTATTCTACTTAACTCATGGTAGCCTTCCGGCTCAGTTATCTATGATAGTATGACATGACAAGATATGTTATGTTGGTACTCAATTGGGTAAGGTATCGGGTGCTCGTCGCGGCCCATCGGTTTGGGTCGTGACAAAAGTGGTATCAGAGCAGTTCTGTCCTAGGGAGTCTACAAGTTGTGTCTAGTAGAATCTTGTTTATGGGTGTGTCGTACACCACACTTATAAGCAGGAGGCTACAGGGCATTTAGGACTGTCACTCTTTCTTCCTACTCTAGATCGTGTGGTAGAGCACAGTTGTAAGAACTCAATTTCCTAAACTCTATCTTACTTATAGTACGACAATACCTACATCTACAAAAGACGGTTGGTAAGAGATATGGCTATGGAAGAGTTGAGTCAGAGGAACTTGACTTTGCATCATTCTTATGATAAGTAAATGTGAGGTCTTCAGCAGATCATGTGTATACTAAGATGTGTAAGCTTCTTGATAAGAATCCCTAAGGCAAGAATGTCTATCCGCTCTTAAGGTAAAAAGGAATAAGGAGGGAGATACAAGTTTTAGCATATAAAAGAAGCAAGGTGAAGAAGGGTACGTGGCACCCAGTTAATGAAGATTATCAGTATTACAGTTCCGATAGAAAAATATAAGAATTGTGAGTTACCCTCAATAGTAACAGAGGTATGTATAATTGGCCACACCCATCTCAGTTATACCCTATTGGGGGCTAACAGGCATAGATTAAGAAAAGGACGGGATATCAGGATCCGGCTGGGGTTAGAGTGACCCAAAATGATAAATTGATTATTGGTGTTAGTTGACATTTCCGAAGGATATTGCAACTGTGCTAATAGATCTCCTTGTGAGACACCCGGATGGCCCACTCTAAAATAGTACAACTAGATATAGGTAATATAAAGATAGAACCTAGAAGCCACGAAGGGATAAATATTATCTTAGTATGGCTCCCGTCCCTAGTAGAGAGACAATGCTAGGAAATCTGAAGAGTCAGTTGACGGAGCAAAGGGGAGCTAAAAGCAAAAGAATATCTTGTTAAAGTTTTCAGAATAAAGTAATAGACATAAATGTTAGCAGGAAATAAGAAGAGAGCTAATGAAGTATTATGAGTAAGATGTGATACATGGATGACAACGGTTGGTCAAAAGATGACAATATTACAGAGTCCATAGTCAAGTAAAGGGAAAGACGAGAGGTGATAGGCCTTAAGACAACAAAAGAGTATAGGCCATAAAGTCATATCCTCAATTTGATAAATAAGTTTGCAACTCTAACGCGATTACCAGAAGGAGAAGTTAGACCCCAAAAATAACAGAAATCAGTATGTGCTGATGAATAAGATAAACTAAACATGAATTACATACTGAGTGATTTGATAACGATTGGTATAATGAGAATTTCATATTGCGTTCCGGCGATAATAGAATGGACAATAGAAGAAGATTCATGAGAAATTTAGAGAATGGTCATTGAGCAAGACGCTTCCCTAAAGCAAGCAATGTGAGCAAAGCTAAGCTTAAGCAACTGTATGTGCTAGTTACATTAAGTGTGGCCCTCGCGAGTAGGGAATTTTGTTATCCTTGGTATAGAATAATTACCGCAAGGCGAGTAAGGGTCATCGATGATGTGAATGGACGCCAAAGATGAAAAGGAAAAACATCTATAGGCAGGTCGTCATAGCTCCAACTCTTAGTACTCCCTAAAAAGGGAAAATGGAAAGATCTAGCGTTAAGCCAAAATCAAGTGGTTCTAGTAACTATGGAATGGTAAAGAAAGAATACGATAAAAATGAAAAAGGGATGAGATTGTGTCACACCTCCGTTTTACCACCCCGAGAAGGGGTATAAGGGAGTTTTCCAATTAAAGTGACAATAATCGAAATGGGATTATTTATTCAAATTTAGAGTCGCCACTTGGGATAATTTTTGGTGTCTCAAGTCACCAGTTTAATATTTCAAATCGAGGAAGTTTGACTCTTATTTATGGTTTTCGAACACAAAAATCCGGGTAAGGAATTCTGTTAACCCGGGAGAAGGTGTTAGGCATTCTCGGGTTCCGTGGTTTTAGCATGGTCACTTTGATTATGCCCGGCTCAATTAAATTGTTTAATTTCTCATTTTAGAACTTATGTACATTTTTACCTTTTACCACTTTTTAATTTGAGACGAATCACGTGTACGTGTATTCATTTTGTTTGGCGCGTCAAGAATCATGTCACGCGTACGTATACACAATTAACCATGCTTTTGTTTATTAAGATTGTTGTGTCCAAAGTTGCGTGAACGCATACTTTGATTTATTTTGAGAATCATAATTATGTCACGCGAACGTGTACACAATTACAATCATAAATTGAATTGAAAAAACTGACGATTTTGGAACATATTCGGCTATTAACGAGTACAAACTAAATGAGCGAAAGGGGTCAACTACGTATATTTACAAAGATCAAATTAGCTATATCTCTTGTTGAACTGGGCTAAAAAAAGTCATTTGGCCCATTATTGTTATATCCATCTAACTCTAATTCTTAAAGCTTCTCATTTACAGCTTCATGAACAAACTTGGAATCCGACCGGTCGTTTTAAGATTTTGCACTTTGCTCGCCAGTTATCTGGCATGACTTTCTCCGTGTGATTTATTAAGACTTATGTAAATTTTTGGTTTTGGTCCTGAGGGCCTCAGGTGAGTTTCGGATGGTTAAACGGATCAATTTTGGATTTTGGACTTGGCAGTTTTTGTTGGTTTTGTGTTGCAGACAAATTGTTCTTCACGTTCGCGGTCAGGGACTTAAGCTCGCGAACGGTGTTTTATATGTTGATATTTTTGTTCTACGCATTCGCGAGGAAAGGGACGCGAACGCGAAGGTGGATGCTTCATGTGCATCGCGGACACGAGACTGGGATCGCATTCACGAAGAGGAGTAAGGTCATTGGGCATCCCAGGCCCATGTACTATGCGTTCGCGAGAGTTGGACCGTGTTCGCGAAAGCCTAGTAAGGCGAAGCATAGTGTTCGCGTGGATATTGTCCGCGTTCGCAAAGGGAAAATGGAAAGGCAGTGAATTTGGTCTACGCAAACGCGAGAGACCGATCGCGTTCGCGAATAAGGTAATTTTACCTGGGCAGAATGTTTAAAAGTGAGTTTTGCGAGCTTTGGTCTATTTTCTCCATTGTTGAACGATTTTTGGAGCTTTTGAGAAAGATTGAGGAGGGAATCGAAGGTAAACACTTTGAGGTAAGACTTTTGAACTTTATACTCGATCTATGTGATTCTTACTTGTTTAATCATGAAATATGTGGAAATTAAAGCCTAAAAATTGGGGAATTAGGGCTTGAATTTGGGAGTGTAAATTGGGAATTTGAGGGGGCAATTGAGGTCCGATTTTGATGTTCTTGGTATGTATAGACTCGTGAGAGGATAAGGAACCTATTGATGTGAAATTTATCGGAATCCAAGATGTGGGCCCGGAGCCGGTTTGAGCAATTTCGGGATTTTTTGATGTAAATTGGATATTTTTGAGTGAGCTTCGCTCCCTTAGCATATTTTAATGATTATGTACTGATTTTGACTAGATTTGGAGCATCCTGAGGTCGATTCGTGCAGGCAAAGGCATCACGAGCTAGAGTTTGGACCGGATCGAGGTGAGTAATGATTGTAAATGATGTTTTCAGGGTATGAAACCCCCGATTGCACATTATTGTGCTATATTGAGGTGACGCACATGCTAGATGATGAGCGTGGGGTCGTGCATTGTTGGGGATTGTGACTTAGTCCATCCTGAATGGTTGTTTTACTGCGTATTTGATTGAAAACTTTTTTCTATCATCATGTTTTGGGCTGAATGCCATATTGGGCCTCGTGCCAACTATTTGAACCCTTCGGGGATTTTTATTGACATTTCCTCACTGTTTTGACTTTAAACTTGTACTCAGTCATTCTATATTCTACTGTTTTCAAAACTCAGCCATGTTTACTCTGCTTTAACACTTGAAATGATATTTTAAATAATATTTTGGGCTGAGCATCATGTTTTACTGTTGCCCGAGGGGCCTATGTGATTTTGACTGAGTAAGCTGAGGGCCTGTGTTGTGAGGATACTTTTGGGTCGGGCTGTATGTCGTAGCAGTGATACATTGATTATGATTGTGAGGCTGAGGGCCTGAGATATGTACGCCACGAGGTGGCTTGTTGATATGAGGCCGAGAGCCTAGTGATGATGCCACGAGATGGCTTGTATTGCTTGGGACGTAAGGGGGCCCTCCAGGATTCTGCACACCCCCAGTGAGCACGGGTACCCATTGTGATGTGAGATATAGCTCGAGGGCTGGTATTATTCTGAGATATTGCCCGAGGGGCGGATTTGTTGACATTGTGCCTGAGGGGCAAACCTTTATGTGTTTATCTTTCTTATTGCCTGTCATTACCTGTTTAATTGTGTATTTGTGCCCGAGGGGCGGATTTATTTTAGGCTTATCTGTTCTAATTGCTTTGCGTTCAATTGTTAACTATTGAAAAGTCATTTTAAAGAAGTTTAAACTGAGCTAAGATGCTTTAAGAGATTTCATAACTTCATTGCTTTCTTACTGGTTTTTTACCACTTCTATACAGCATGTTGATGTACTTTTCGTGATTTCCTATCACTCATTCTTTAGTTATGATTATTACTCACTTAGTTGGAGTACTAACTTTACTCTCTGCACCTCGTGTGCTGAATCAGGTATTTCTGCACCCGGTAGTGGGTATTGGTTGATCAATGGCAGAGTCTTTGGAGTTTAGCAAGGTAGCTGCCCAATGTCCGTACCATTATTTTTCTCCCTTTGATGCCATTATATTGTATTTAGTACATTTACAGAAATTCCGTTGTATTTTAGACCTTAGTAGATGCTCATGACTTGTGACACCCCGATGTTGTGCTGTATTTATTTCCGCACTTGTTTATTTCGCTAAATCTATACTTGTTGGGGATTTATCCTTATAAATGACTTAAATTGACTTATTAAACTATTAAAACTGAATTTGGGAATTGTGTCAGCTGGCCTTGTCTTCACGAGAGGCGCCATCATGACCGGGTCCGATTTGGGGTCGTGACAAGTTGGTACAGAGCCTAGGTTACATAGGTCTCACGAGTCATGAGCAGGTTTAGTAGAGTCTCGCAGATCGGTACAGAGACGTCTGTATTTATCCTCGAGAGGCTACAGAACCTTTAGGAAAAACTTCACATTCTTGAATTCTTATCGTGCGTCCTTGATTCATCTTGAAGGGTAACTCTTTGAATTCCTTCCCTGCGTTGGTATGCGTGCATGAGCGCTCAGTATTAGATATGCATTGATGGCTTGTGATTCCCTGATCGCGGGGCGATGTGATCTCTATGTGTTAATGTTGGATCAGTCTGTAAGACTTGGGGCCGGATTTTGCTTCTAGCTAAAGCCTTGAGCTGTTGATTACGTGAGCGCATATTTCTGGATCTATATGTTCTGTGGTATCCCTATTAAGGGAAGTAATGACTGGATAGTTGCATGATGAGGGTGAAGTGACCGCGAGATGTGTTCATATGAATCGAATGAGGTGAGAAGGGTCTGCTTTAGGGCAGCAAGAAATATTAGGTACTTGATTTTCATCTCGATTTGAGGTATAGCCCCGATTTATGGGCGCATGAAGAATCTTTTCATATTTTCTAGCTGGGAGTGAGGTAAATCTCATGTTGCGGTATGAGTTCAGACTCAGGGGGATCAAGCGACTGCGTAATGTCTGTGTCGGTGGAAGGTATACAAAAATGTTAGTTTGAGACAAGGCAGGTGGGTTACCTCCTATGGAGTGTTCTAAAGTTGTGTGATCCTTATGTTGTCTGTTAGAAGATCTCGTTTACAAGTGAATTATATATGTTGAAATTTGAATTTTGGTCACTTAAGAGAGTGGGCTTGACTGTTACAAGGGTGAACGCTAGATTTGCAGAAGCTTTAAAGTACTAGATGGTCTGTGCTTCACGAGCCATGAAGTATAGAGTTTAATCTCACTTTGGTACTATGGCAGCAATAAAGTATATGCATTATGAGTTATCGTATATGTTTTGATCTATGGCTTTGAGACAAATGGCGGAGTCTGATTAGTTGACTGCACGGTTGTGTGCTATGTTGGTACCAGTTGAGGCGTACGGGAGAATCAGTTATGGCCTATGGAGTCTAAGACCGAAGATGGCTCGAGTAAAGGAAAATTCTGGACAAAGGTTATAATATGCTTCATAGGTGTGTAAGAATCACGAAATGTCTTGAGTTGTTGTTGGTAAAGGATGCTCGGTGCATAGAGCAGGAAGTTGCTTGGTTGTTTTAGGATGAGGTTACACTCTGCGGTGTCAGAGTGCTATTGAGGCACGGGTTGTTCGGTTCATTTGATCAGGCTAATTGCAGTTTGAGTAGAGTGAATGACTCTCGAGAATGGTTCTAATGTGTCCAAGATTTTACATGTGATAATTGGATATTTTCAAGTTGTGTATGTGGCTAGAAACCAAGTTTTCATTGGAGGATGTCAAGACTTGTGGCATTTCTATATCAATTATGGGAGTCTACATATCAGTATCAGGAAGGTGAAGGTAATGGCTTGGAATTCGCAGGAAGTCTCTTCAGGGTAGGTATTTTGAACGTGGTGCTTTTGGGAATATTTTAGAGAGTATTCAGCGGCTTATGAGCCTTAGATGGTGTGGCTTTATGTTGGGGTCTCATGTGGTAAATCTGGGTTGAGGAATTATGATGTTATGGCAAGAAAGAGTATCAAGTTGAAGGCAAATCAGAAGGAAACTCGGATAGAGGGGATAGTTTGGTAGTAGGCCGAGTCGGTATGGTAAGGATATGATTAGTTCTTTGGATGCTTACGAGGTAATGAGTTTCTATAGGTGTTTCACGACAATTCTTTTAGGTTTTAGTTACCTGCGTAGCTCGGTTGAGATAGAAGGATTTAGTCCTGATGATTTAGATTTGTGGAAATTGAATTTGGAGAGTTCTAGATGGTTTCCACCACAGTTAGAGAGGTATATTTTTCCTATTGGTGTGAGAAGCATGGGATGTATAGTGATTTTCTTCTAGATGGGATCAATGGAAAGTTCCTGGCAAGTGGAGTACATAGTTGCTTGTGGCTTGGAAGGGATATGAAGTTCTCGTAGTTATCCTAGGATGAGACAGTTTATGCGGTATGTTGTGTAGGATTGAGAATTCCATGTGTAAGGACAAGGTTCAGATTTGAAAGCAAGGTCACAAATTCTTAGATAGCATGGGCAGCTTCAGGTGACTAGATAAATGAGATCACTGATTGGTGTGGCTTGATGAGGATATAACATTTCAGAAAGGGTGATATGTTTGAGTTATGGATGATTTATTGGTATTGCGGCACTATCTTCTCTGATCGACAGATGATATTCGAGTTTTCTTGGTGGTTCAGAAGAACTATAGGTATACCGCTCATGAGATGATTGAGTACTAGAGGTTTGTTATATATGCGAGCGGCGGAATTGGGATCAGATATGGTAATTCGTGTGCTTTATGGACTTGGAGGCTGGAAGTTCTCATATACAGGTTAGCTCGTGGTTGTGGACGGCAAAGATGTGGGTAAGTTAGTTAGACGATAGTATGTGCTATGATTTAGTCATTGTGAACCTTCGGAGGATTATTTATCTATTGTAGGTAACTAGAGTTGATGTGTGGTTCATTGGTAGACCTATATGAATGTGTCTTTGGCATCGAGACGGCTTTGTTTACTTCGAGTTGTTATTGGTGAGGAATGTGTTGATTCAGTTGTTATTGAGCTATTAGTAATCAGGGGGATCTATGAGTTACCTTTCCGTGTTGCGAGCCGTTAGGATTTGTTGGTTATAGGCACATGTGGTGCGGTGTTATTAGGGCCTCTCAGTGGAATTCGAGCGGGAAGAGTACTGGGTATTGCTCGGTGGATGGCGTATTGGTTATGTCTTTTTGAGTTGTGTGGTGTTATGTAATTGCTTCGTGGTGGTTATGATGATTGCTTTGGTTTTAGACATCATATTGCGCACGGTTGTCGATTTTGAGCATAGTGACTTAAGGTGTTTCATGTGAACCAATGTTTGGATGAGGTCGCGCATTGGAGCGAAGCTATGTAGTGTTATGACCCTGCGGATTAGATTCGTCTGTCCTGTTTCTATGATGTATGACAGGTTCTCAGCATTGTGTTGTGGTGGTACTGGTGAGTTTGCGGTACAGCTCTTTCATTTGAGTCATTTTTATGATTTAAGTATGTTCGGATTGTTGCTTATTGGTGCGCGGATTGCACATGTTGTGGCTTTAGCCTGTATTGATGAGTCATATCACTAGAGTAATTGTGTTGGATTAGATGAAATCGTTGGGGGCTTTAATGAATACAAACGGATGCGATTTCAGTACGTTGGAAGGATAATATTGAGGTTCAGCTCAGGAATTTGCTATGGTCTTTGCCAAAGGAGAAGTGGCTTCATGAATAGTCGATCTGGGAAATGGTTATGGCTTACTACATGTTTCATTTATCATTGGCAGCATATGAAAGTGTTGGAATGAGACTTTAGTTGATAAGAGGTTTCCTATCGATATTCGGTTGTTGTGTGCAGCTATTGTGATTAGAAGTTATCGCTGCAAGCGTTTAAGTTATGTGGTATATAATGTAATCGCACCGAGGTTGCAGGTGTGGGTTATTACAGCTTTTTCGGGCTAAGTCAGAGTATAGATGTGAGATTTTGATCTTGTGGATGATTTCGGTGGTGGAAATGTGGTTCTAAGGTTTATGGGCTAGGATGGATTATGAAATTTCAGTAACATTGTGTTATCTGACCTATATGAGATAGGGTGACGTGGGATCACCCCCGGGTATGTTCATGGTAAGGTTATTCAGCGATTGGTTGGCTTTTGGAACAACTCTGGGCACGTTCGAGGACGAACGTATGTTTAAGTGGGGGAGGATGTAATGACCTGACCGGTCATTTTGAGCTTTTGCACTCTGCTCGCCAGTTCTCTGGCATGACTTGCTCCGCGTGATGTATTATGACTTATGTAAATCGTTGGTTTTAATTTTCAGGGTAATCGGAATGAATTTAAAAGAACAGGTCTCAATTTGAAGCTTAAAATTTGAAAGGTTTGACCAAGATTTGACTTGTTTGTATATGATCTCGAATCAGAATTTTTATGACTTGGTTAGCTCCGTTAGGTGATTTGAGACTTAGGAGCATGATCGGAATGCATTTTGGAAGTTCGTGGAAGGTTTAGGCATGAATTGGCGAAATTGAGATTTTGGCGTTCTCCGGTTGATATGTGAGATTTTGATATAGGGGTCGGAATGGAATTCCGGAAGTTGCAGTAGCTCCGTTGTATCATTTGTGACGTGTGTGCAAAATTTCAGGTCATTCGGATGTGGTTTGGTTGGGTTTTTTATCAAAAGCGCAATTTGGATGTTCTTGAAATCCTTAAGCTTGAATCCGATGTGATTTTGGTGTTTTTATGTTGTTTTGAGCGTTCCGAAGGTTGGAACAAGTTTGAATGAGGTTATGGGATGTGTTGGCATGTTTGGTTGAGGTCTCGAGGGCCTCGGATGAGTTTCGGATGGTTAAACAGATCAATTTTGGATTTTGGACTTGGCAGTTTTTGCTGGTTTTGTGTTGCAGACAAATTGTTCTTCGCATTCGCGGTCAGGGACTCACATTCGCGAAGGGAGTTTTATATGTTGATATTTTTGTTCTACTCTTTCGCGAGGAAGGGGACGCGAACGCGAAGGTGGAGGCTTCATGTGCATCGCGGACACGAGAGTGGGGTCGCGTTCGCGAAGAGGAGTAAGGTCGTTGGGCAACCCAGGCCCATGTGCTATGCGTTCGCAAGAGTTGGACCGCGTTCGTGAAAGCCTGGTAAGGCGAACCATCGTGTTCGCATTGAAATTATCCGCATTCACGAAGGGAAAAATGGAGAGGCAATGAATTTGGTCTACACGAACGCGAGAGACCGGTCGCGTTCGCGAAGAAGGTAATTTTACCTGGGGCAGAATGTTTAAAAGTGAGTTTCGCGAGCTTTGGTCTATTTTCTCCATTATTGAACGATTTTGGAGCTTTTGAGAAAGATTGAAGAGGGAATCGAAGGGAAACACTTTGAGGTAAGATTTTAGAACTCTATATTCGATCCTATGTGATTCTTACTTGTTTAATCATGAAATATGTGGAAATTAAAGCCTAAAAATTGGAGAATTAGGGCTTGAATTTGGAGAGTGTAAATTGGGAATTTGAGGGGGCAATTGAGGTCTGATTTTGATGTTCTTGGTATGTATAGACTCATGAAAGGATAAGGAACCTATTGATGTGAAATTTATCAGAATCCAAGACGTGGTCTCGGGGCCGGTTTGAGCAATTTCGGGATTTTTTAATGTAAATTGGATATTTTTGAGTGGGCTTCGTTCCCTTAGCATATTTTAATGATTATGTACTGATTTTGGCTAGATTTGCAGCATCCTTTGGTCGATTCGTGTAGGCAAAGGCATCGCGAGCTAGAGTTTGGACCGAATCGAGGTGAGTAATGATTGTAAATAATGTTGAGGGTATGAAACCCCCGATTGAACATCATTGTGCTATATTGAGGTGACGCACACGCTAGATGACGAGTGTGGGGCCGTGCACTGCTGGGGATTGTGACTTAGTCCATCCCTAATGACTGTTTTACTACGTATTTGAATGAAAAGTATTTGCTATCATCATGTTTTGGGCTGAAAGCCATATTTGGGCCTCGTGCCAACTATTTGAACCTTTCGGGGATTTTTATTGACATTTCCTCACTATTTTGACTATAAACTTGTACTCAGTCATACTATATTCTATTGTTTTCAAAACTCAGTCATGTTTACTCTGCTTTAACACTTGAAATGATATTTTAAATAATATTTTAGGCTGAGCATCATGTTTTACTGTTGCCCGAATGGCTTATGTGATTTTGACTGAGTAAGGTCGAGGGCCTGTGTTGTGAGGATACTTTTGGGTCGGGCTGCATGCCGCAGCGGTGATACACCGATTATGATTATGAGGCCGAGGTCATGAGATATGTACGCCGCGAGGTGGCTAGTTGATATGTGGCCGAGAGCCTAGTGATGATGCCACGAGATGACTTGATATTGCGCTTGGGCCGTAAGGGGCTTCTCCAGGAGTCTGCACACCCCCAGTGAGCACGGGTACCCATTATGATGTGAGATATAGCCCGAGGGCTGGTATTGTTCTGAGATATTGCCCGAGGGGCGGATTTATTGACATTGTGCCCGAGGGGTAAACCTTTATGTGTTTATCTTTCTTATTGCCTGTCATTACCTGTTTAATTGTGTATTTGTGCCCGAGTGGCGGATTTATTTTAGGCTTATCTGTTCTAATTGCTTTGCGTTCAATTGTTAACTGTTGAAAAGTCATTTTAAAGAAGTTTAAATTGAGCTAAGATGCTTTAAGAGATTTCACAGCTTCATTGCTTTCTTACTGGTTTTGTACCACTTCTATACAGCATGTTGATGTACTTTTCATGATTTCCTATCACTCAGTCTTTAGTTATGATTATTACTCACTTAGTTGGAGTACTCACCCTGTACCTCGTGTGCAGATTCAGGTATTTCTGCCCGACGTCCGCAGCACTGGTTTTCTCCCTTTGATGTCATTAGAATGTATTTAGTACATTTACAGAATTCCATTGTATTTTAGACCTTAGTAGATGCTCGTGGCTTGTGACACCCCGATGTCGGGCTGTATTTATTTCCGCACTTATTTATTTCGCTAAATCTATACTTGTTGGGGATTTATCCATATAAATGACATAAATTGACTTATTAAACTATTAAAACTGAATTTGGGAATTGTGTCGGTTGGCCTTGTTTTCAAGAGAGGTGCCATCATGACCGGGTCCGATTTGGGGTCGTGACAAAACTCTAACAAAATTTCAGAACCACAAATTAATAAAGATAATAATAGAAAAATCTTTTGTTTCAAAAATTAATTCCTTTAGCAACTTGATCTCCATTTTATTAATGAAAAATAAACAACAAGAGGGGTCCAATTTATAGGCTTTTAAGCTACTATCAAGCAACAGAACAATCATCCAAATATTTAGCGATGATAACCATATGAAAACAAAGGAGACAAACTGTTCTCTAAACTATTCACGTGAATTAGAGAAGACAAGTGAAAAAATAGATAAAATATGACCAACAAAATAAAGACGAGGAGCTAAAATAAAGGGAAAGATGAAACGGACCTTCATTAATGATTTTTCTTTTCTATTGCGTACATTCGGTTAAAGCTCTAAATTTGCATAAAAATGAACCGTCTTCAGAGCGCAAACTGAAACGCAATAGACTGGAGCTTCGATCGAATTGTGACTAGGACATGGAAAACTCGTTGTAAACCTCGCCGAAGTTCAAACGGAAACCTCACTTAGACTCAAATTGTTTTCGATGATTTAAGGTTTGTTCGCGTCGATCCTCCGACTGGTTTACCACTGGGTTTGGAGCTACTTTGGGGTGACACTGGGCTCGTTTTTCATAGTTGTTTTCAGGTGTTTAAGACTGTCTTTGAAGCTCTTGGTTGCTTGTTTTAAGAGCTGAAGTGACAGATTTTCATAGCTGATACGGGCTGGAGGTGGTGGAGATTTTCATGGCCATTTTCAGTTGTGATTTTGGGTTCAAAAGGTGAAGATTTGCAGATGGTTTTTGGGTATTTTTATGGAGGAAGAAACGTGACCAGATATGGTTAAATTCAGGTGAAGAAGGAAGGAGTTTCTTTTTTTTCTTTGTCCGTCCCCTCCCAATCTCTCTATGCCCAGATCCGTTATTTTATCATCTTTCTGCTCTTTGCTATTTTTCTTAACCTCTCTGTTTTTCACTTTTGGTTGTTTTTTTTCTACCCAGCCACCCTTTCCCGTTTCTTTTTTCGTTTTCTTTTGTGAAAATCGTGCTTTTCCCTCGATCCCTCCCCTTTTTTCACCACTATTTTTTTGCTTCTTTTTGGATCCCGTCACCCCGGCACCCTTTTTTGGCATGTGTGTGTTTTTTATCTTCTTAAAAAAGAATGAGAGAGAGGAAAACTAAAAAAAGGAAGGAGCAGGTGCCTATTCAGGAGTAACATGAAAGAATCTTTTTCTGTTGGTGCCATGTGCTATCCCTTTTACCTTATGAATTTTTTGTAAGATAGGAACCAACAAAAATATTTCTAAATGGCCCCCCAAGTGCTGGAAACGTGCTCTCTCTCCCCATGTGCAGGTGAATTTGTTATATGAATTTGTAACATATAGATAGAATGGAATCTTTGCCAAGTGGCATTTTTGAATTGGTTCTTCTTCCTTTTTTCTTTCTTTTCCTTTGTTGAAAGTTAATAAAAATACTAGTCCTACTAAACTAGAATAACATGATAACATATTAAGCACTCAAAAATTCCTTTTTAAAATCTCTATCTCTAAAAATTAAACTAAAATAGATTAAAAACATATATTTTGGAAAACTTTTCTTTCTTGTAAAATTTATTTCAAAATATGACTTTTTTTTAATTATTTTAAATTTTCTTAAGTAAAATCTCTAAAAGGTCAAATAAGTGCTAAACTATGTAGATTAAGCTTAAAATATATTTACATACTAAAAAGTGATGAAAAATTCCAAGTATGGTCAAAATTAGGCGCTCGCAGCTGCTCCTCTTTGCTCGAAAACATGAAAAGTTTTCGGGCAAAGATAAAGTGAGCCATGTGACTAATTTTTGACCATATAATTATTTAAAAGATGAAGAAAATAAAAGAAAAGGACGTAACCGAGTCCTGATTTTGGACAGCCTACATATCCCGGATTATAAGGGAATCAGATCGCGTGTAGTTCAAGGAGCTTTGGTAGAATGATGAGTTCGAGAGTCAAGTGAGGTTTCGTCGAGGCTCCGATTTGCGGTCCCGTTATTACATCAAAAATTAAAATTGAGAAAAACTAACTAAGCCTATCAGCTACGAGTTACAAGATTCCTATCTATGAGTCTTCTGAAGCTTGATCTTGAGTCTTGAATGGTTCTTCACACTTGCTAGCTGCAGGTGCTAGTTCATTCTTCTTCACCTTTTTAGATCAAGACCGGACATGTAGCGCTCATGACCTCAACCACGTCTTGAGCAGTTCACATCTTTTTTCTTCTTCTTTATTTTGGATTCACTTTTTTTCTTTTCTTTTCTTTTTTTCCTTTTTCTGGATTGAGACTACTTTTGTTGGTCATCTCGAATTGTTGACTCGCATTCTTTCCGCGAGCTTCTGCTACTTCTAACTTGAATTGAATTCTGAAATAACTTCCCTTGTTCTCCAGGTGGGCGCCTGCTACTACAACAAAACATACGAAACAAAAGAAACTTTTCTGCCCCAGTTTGGTACCGGGAACATCTGTGAGTGTTAATCGAATCATGTTATCCAAAAGAGTTCTATGAATTTAAAATCTAAATCCCATTATCCAGGAGGGTCCTGAAAACTAAAATTAAATCTCATCTTAAGAGTAAAAATTTGAAAGATAAATTCTATCTCCTAAAGGTAAAACTTATGCTAAATCTCATTGTCTACGAGAGTCCTGAAAACTTAAAACTATATCCCATTATCCAGTAGGGTCCTGAAAAACTTTTAAAATTAAATCCCATTATCCAAGAGCGTCCAGATTTCAAGACAACTAAAGATTGATAATTTAAGAAAACTAAAATTGACCCCTTTTTTTCAAATTCAGACTTCCTTTTTTTACCAAATTATCCTAGGAGAAAATTCGTTAGACTAGGTTTTCTATCTTAGGAGAAAGATTTATCAGACTAAGATTTTAATCCTAGGAGAAAGTTCATCAGACTAGGTTTTCTATCTTAGGAGAAAGATTCATTAGACTAAGATTTCGATCCTAGGAGAAAATTCATCAGACTAGGTCCTTTTTTTGTTATCTTCAGAGAATGATTCATCATACTAAGATTTCTATCATAGGAGAAAATTCATCTGACTAGGTCTTCTATCTTATGAGAAAATTTCATCAGACTAAGACATTTATCCTAGGAGAAAGATTCATCAGACTAGGGTTTTATTTGTTATCTTAGGAGAAAGATTCATCAGACTAAGATTTCTATCCTAGGAGAAAATTCATCAGACTAGGTCTTCTATCTTAGGAGAAAGATTCATCAGACTAAGATTTCGATCCTAGGAGAAAGTTCATCAGACTAGGTCATCTGTCTTAGGAGAAAGATTCATCAGACTAAGATTTTGATCCTAGGAGAAAGTTCATCAGACTAGGTCATCTGTCTTAGGAGAAAGATTCATCAGACTAAGATTTTGATCCTAGGAGAAAGTTCATCAGACTAGGTCTTCTGTCTTAGGAGAAAGATTCATCAGACTAAGATTTCTATCCTAGGAGAAAGTTCATCAGACTAGGTCTTCTGTCTTAGGAGAAAGATTCATCAGACTAAGATTTCTATCGTAGGAGAAAGTTCATCAGACTAGGTCTTCTGTCTTAGGAGAAAGATTCATCAGACTAAGACTTCTATCCTAGGAGAAAATTCATCAGACTAGGTTTCCTATCTTAGGAGAAAAATTCATCAGACTAAGATTACTATCCTAGGAAAAAATTCATCAGACTAGGTTTCCTATCTAAGGAGAAAAAGTCATCAGACTAAGATTTTGATTGGGAAAAAATCTGTCAGACTAGGACTTTTTATCCTAGGAGGAAAAAATGTGAAGATCAGTGGCAAGATTTTATGCACAATAGCAAGACAAACAAAGGCAAAGATTTGAAAAACTTCCCTTTGTCGGCTCTTCTCTTCTTTTATTTTTTTTCTCTTTTTTTCTTTTTTTTTTCTTTTTTTTTGAACCACTTTCCTTGTACTGCTTTGTTCATGTTTCATACAAAGAAAAATTTGTTAGTTTTGAAAATGGTGGTCGGTTTGTGGCCTTGAGTCCTTGGGCAGCATTGACTTTTGCTCAATCAACTTGAGCAGGTTTCAAGAGACTTTTACTCTGTATCAACCCTGATTGTTTCACACCCATTACTATTTGTATTTGTGGCTCAATCAGCCTTATCCCAACGGGAGATCTTTGCTTGGATGACCTTTTCTGATATCTTGAATGATTTCCTACTTTTGAGCAATTTGTTTGTCAGATAGAATCACAAATTATCTTTGCTTGCGCCAAGTAGGCTGACAAGAGTCTTTTGAGGAAGCTTTTGCATGAATCCTCGAGGTATATTGAAATTAACAACTGAGTGTGCTGGCCAAATTTACTTTATGCAACTTAAAAGCTGGTAGTAGATTTTGAAATCTTTTCTTGCTTGTTTTGACAAGGGCCGACTCAGAGTGAAGGACACAATGATGTAAAGAAACAAATATTAACAAAAAATGCCCTTGTCGAAAGGACAGAAGGAAGAGCTTTTTTTTCAATAGCTAGCATTAATGATCATGACATGCATTTTGGACTCAACGGCCTGATCTATCAAACTAATCTGATCTTCCCTTTTACCGTTCTTATGACCTTTGAAGTCGGGCTTGTCTGTGCCAATCCTTTGCATCAGCTTCACAACTCACTTTCGACTAGTGGTGCCCCGAGGGATTTTCACCTACAAGTATCTCTTATTTATTTATATCTACTTATTGTTGCCTTACAGTGCCCGTGAAGGTTTTCACTAGTAAGACTCTCTCATTTTTTTTCTTTTTCTTTTTCTTTTGTGAGCAACTTGATAGTGTTCTATGTCGTGTGACAACTGTTTTTCATTGCATGCTTCTCTTGGCATTCTTGAAGGCATATCGGGAGGTCTTTATTTGGAAGAATTTTGGATAGGGTTGGAAAGAAAGAAAGTCATGAAGGCTCAAACTAGACTCAAAGTAAAGGGAGTTGTAGACTTACAACTCTTGGAATCGATTCTTTCAAACGTAAAATAAAATCTTCGCCCCAGTTTCAGATACTAGGGATTTTTTGGATTTTTTTTTTTGAATTCTTATTTGGTTAGACCGAACCGTGAGGCTGCCTACGTATCCTTTTTTTAAGGAATCAGGTCAAACGTAGTTCAAACATCTGACCTAACTATTTGTAGCTTTTTCTGTTTCTTTTTTCTTTTCTCTTTTTTTTTGTTGTTTTCAAAACAAGTTGCCCCAACTTCTATTTTCAACTATCCGATTTTAGATTAAATCAGTTTCTAAGATCTGGCCAAAAATTTTGTATGCATGTCATCTCATTAGAACTAGCGAGAAAAGAACTAAGAATAGAATGACACAAAAGGATAAACTGTATTTTATTGAATAAAGGATGAAAGGATTTGACAACAAGACAAACAACCTAAAATCTGAGTCACATCCCTAAAATAACCCCGGATAATGAAAATAGCAATAGAACAGACATACAAGACTCACACAAATAGAATGAAGGGATAGAAGGGTTTGACTCAATAGAATAAATAAGATCTGGATGACAACCCTGAAATAACCCAGATAGTAAAAAAAATATCAAAACAAGCTACCAAGATTCCTTTCTAGTAAGGAGAAAATGACTTTTAAACTTCTAAGCTTGACATTTAGCCACAAATTTTCTCATCAGAATCACCATGGCCTTCTCCAATTTTAGTCGGCAAGCTCCCGAGAGGATTTTCATACTCCATGTCACTAGGCATCATCCCCACAAAGTGTGCATCATAGGTAAAGGATTCTATACGATATTCTAGGTGTCACTGTCTTGGATCACAATCAGATTTTCCTGGATCATCCTTTCTATTTCTCTTTTCAAATCCCGACAGCTTTCAACATTGTGCCCTTGGGCATTGGAATGGTATTCACACCTTTTAGAAGGGTCAAAGCTTCTTGCACGTGGGTCCACATGATTTGGAGGAATGGGTGAAATCATGCCGTAATGCTTTAACTTCTCAAATAACCTTGCATAGGACTCTCCTATTGGTGTAAAATTATCTTTCAACCTTTGATCCCTTCTATACCCTTGGCTTGGATGTGGGTTATAGGGCACTTGAAAATTTTGTGGAGTCTAGTGGATATTTTGCAGTGCTGGTGCTCGCCTTCTCGGGTGATTTGGTGGTCGGGCAACATACTGAGGTGCAGCAACAGAGTATTGAGGGTTCTAAGGTGGATAATAGTGCTTAGGAGCATTATCGGAAAACAAACGAGGCTGGTCATACATTCGAGATGCTCTCCTAGGACCTCTTTTCGACCCTGATGTCATCATGATTTCTTAGTCCTTCTCATTTGTGTCACTAAAATTATCAGATTCAATCTAGATAGATTGAGTTGCGGCTTTGAGAACTACTTAACTTATAATTTTGCTTGTCTTAAGACCATTCTCAACCATTTCCCCCATTTTGATTGCTTCTGAGAAGGATTTACCCACTTCGGACATCATGTTTTGAAAGTAATCAGGCTCTTGATCCTGAAGGAAGACAGTGATTAACTCGTGGTCATCCATGGGTGGCTTAACTCTAGTCGCTTGCTCTCTCCATTTAATGGCATATTCCCTGAAACTTTCAGTTGGTTTCTTCTTCAGGTTTGAAAGGGAATTGCGGTTTGGGGCGATGTCAACATTGTATTGGAACTGTTTGACAAAGGCATGTGCTATGTCATCCCAAACATACCAGCGAGATGTGTCTTGATCCATAAACCATTCGGATGCTACTCCAATAAGGCTTTCCCCAAAATAAGCTATTAGCAATTCTTCATTTCTTCCCACACCTATTAGTTGATTGCAATACCTTTTCAGGTGGGCTATGGGGTCCCTATGTCCATCATACTTTTCAAATTTGGGAGTCTTGAAATCAGGTGGCAAGTGGACGTCGGGGAACATACATAGATCCTTGAAGGCAATACTCTTCTGACTTGCCAACCCTTGCATGTTTTTTAACTGTTATTCTAAGATTTTCACTCTTTGGGTCATTTCTTCCTGTGCCATCTTTCGGGTAGGCTTCTCAATCTTTGCAGGAAGATCAAATAAGTACGAGCGGTACTCAGGAGAGTGGTAGTGCTCTTGCTGGGTAGCAAATTGTGACTCATGACAAGGCTGTCCTTGGCCATTGGCCCATGTTTGACACATTTTGGTCATTTGTTGTTTCAGTATTCTATTTTCCTCAACCATAGTAGACTCTTGTCGAACCCTCTGAACCTGAGTCTTTTGAGCACTCGTAACGGCTTCGATGTCAGTTATCATTTTTCCTTGGATCTTGTGTTGTTCGCTTACCATAAACCGACCACCTCAAACTTTCTTCACAATTCAAAACAAAAGACACGTTAGAATGGAATCAGTGAGTCCTTATTATTATCATCATTTTTTCTTTTTCTTTTCTTTTTCTTTTTTTCATTTTTTTCATTTTTCACTTTTTTTTGGTTGATAGAACCTGATGTGGGTTGCCTACGTATCATGTGGAAACATGAATCAGATCTTGCATAGTTCGGGAAGACAAAAAATAAAGTAAATAAACTAACTCTTTTTTTTGGATTTTGAAATTTGTTTTTTTTTTGAAAGATATACTTACAAAGAAAAAAGAAAATATTTTTTGATTTCGATTTGTTTGTTTTTTTTAAAAGAATTTTTTGAAAAGAAAGACGTCTAAAGAAGAGAAAAAAATATTTTCTTGAATTTTAACTTCTTTTACTTTTTTTCTCTCTTTTTTTCTAGAAATTTCGAAAGAAAAACTTCTAAAGAAGAAAGGAAACATTTTTGGACTTCTACTTTGAACTTATGAAAGAAATACTACAAAAGAAAAGAGAAAATATTTTTAAAAAAATTTTCAAACAAATATTTTTGGATTTTGAGAGAGATTAAATGAAAATAATTTTGTATTTTTTTAAAAATTAGGGTCTAAAAGAAAGACTTTCTAAAGAAAGAAGTAAAGGAAAATATTTTTCGATTTTTTAAAAATGATGGGCTGGAACCGATGAGGTTTGCCTACGTATCTCACATCCGGTGAGAATTAGACCCGTGTAGTTCGGTCAGTTTTGACATAATTGGAAAATATGATATTGACTCACTTTCATCATTTTTTTTGAAATACATTTTCTTTTCCAAATTTTTTTCAAAAATTTTGGCAGACTTTCGAGGCCTTCTCAAATATCGGGGTGCACATAGCACGTAATATGCATCAAGATGGTCTTTTACTTTGGGTACACCTGTCCTAGACGGACCCAACTCCTGTGTTGAGTCCCCAAAGTCAAATACACGTGATGCACACAAACGTTCCTACTAGGGATCCGGCATGAGGCTATGTTATTCTAGGTTTAAACCTGGGGTTGTATTCTAGACATGGCTTACCCGAGTGGACAGCTCGAGCCGAGGAGGGGGCAACGTACCGGGAGCACGAAAGTCTACCCGGCCTTATTGCTGGCCCAACCTCATTCTATTTGATATAACTTCTAACAAAAAAGTGGGCTACGCGTACGTATGCACCATATTTTTAAAAGACTCAGAAGGGAGGCGTAAGAAGACAGTTTAATACAGTTCAAATAATATCAAAGCGGTAAATAAGTGGCAATTAGTACATTAGGTCCACAAATACAATAATATTAATAAACAATAAAGCCAAGCATATATCATATTAACAAGCTCGAATTCTTGAACCCTCAACTAGAGATTTTGGGTTTTTGTCCCCAGCAGAGTCGCCAAGCTCTCACACCTCCTTTTTCTACCCCGAAAAGGGGTATAAGGGAGTTTTTTCAATTAAAGTGACAATAATTGAAACATGATTATTTATTCAAATTCAGAGTCGCCACTTGGGATAATTTATGGTGTCCCAAGTCACCGGTTTAAAATCCCGAATCGAGAAAGTTTGACTCTTATTTATGGTCTGCTAACACAGAAATTCGGGTAAGAAATTATGTTAATCCGGGAGAAGGTGTTAGGCATTCTCGGGTTCCGTGGTTTTAGCACGGTCGCTTTGATCATACCCGGCTCAATTAAATTGTTTAATTACTCATTTTAGAACCTATGTACATTTTTACCTTTTACAGTTTTTTAATTTGAAACGAATCACGCGTACGTGTATTTATTTTGTTTGGAGCGTCAAGAATCATGTCAGGCGTACGTATAGACAATTAATCACGTTTTTGTTAATTAAGATTGTTGCGTTCAAAGTTGCGAGAACGCATACTTTGATTTACTTTGAGAATCGTAATTATGTCACGCGAACGTGTACACAATCACGATAATAAATTGAATTAAAAAACTGACGATTTTGGAACATATTCAGCAGTTAACTATTACAAACTAAATGAGCGAAATGGGTCAACTACGTATATTTACAAAGATCAAATTAGCTATAGCTCTTGTTGAACTAGGCTAAAAAAAGTCATTTTGGCTCATTATTGTTATATACATCTAACTCTAATTCTTAAAGCTTCTCATATACAGCTTCATGAACAAACTCAAACAAAATTTCAGAACCACAAATTAATAAAGATAATAATATAAAAATCTTTTGTTTCAAAAACTAATTCCTTTAGCAACTTGATATCCATTTTATTAATGAAAAATATACAACAAGAGGGATCTAATTTATAGGCTTTTAAGCTACTATCAAGCAATAGAACAATCATCCAAACATTTAGCGATGATGACTATATGAAAACAAAGGAGACAAACTGTTCTCTAAACTATTCACGTGAATTAGAGAAGACAAGTGAAAAAATAGATAAAATATGACCAACAAAATAAAGACAAGGAGCTAAAATAAAGGGAAAGACGAAACGGACCTTTATTAATGATTTTTCTTTTCTATTGCGTACACTCGATCAAAGCTCTAAATTTGCGTAAAAATGAACCGTCTTCAGAGCGCAAACTGAAACGCGATAGACCGGAGCTTCGATCGAACCGTGACTAGGATATGGAAAACTCGTCGTAAACCTCGCCGAAGATCAAACGGAGACCTCACTTAAACTCAAACTGTTTTCGATGATTTAAGGTCTATTCGTGTCGATCCTAGGACTAGTTTACCACTGGGTTCGGAGCTGCTTTGGGGTGACGCTGGGCTCGTTTTTCATAGTTATTTTCAGGTGTTTGAAAGTGTCTTTGAAGCTCTTGGTTGCTTGTTTTAAGAGCCGAAGTGACAGCTTTTCATAGCTGAGACGGGCTGGAGGTGGTGAAGATTTTCATGGCCATTTTTAGCTGCAATTTTGGGTTCAAGGGGTAGAGATTTGTAAATGATTTTTGGGTGTTTTCATGGAGGAAAAAGGGTGACTATATATGGTTAAATTCATGTGAAGAAGGAAGGAATTTTTTTTTCTTTGTTCGTTCCCTCCCAATCTCTCTATGCCCATATCCGTTATTTTTTCAGCTTTCTCCTTTTTGCCATTTTTCTTAACCTCTCTGTTTTTCACTTTTTGTTGTTTTTTTCCGCCCAGCCCCCCTTTCCCATTTCTTTTTCGTTTTCTTTTGTGCAAATCTCACTTTTCCCTCGATCCCTCCCCGTTTTTCATCATTGCTTTTTTGCTTCTTTTTGGATACCGGCTCCCTTTTTTGGCGTCTGTGTGTTTTTTATCTTCTTAAAAAAGAATGAGAGAGAGGAAAACTGAAAAAAGGAAGGAGCAAGTGCCTATTCAGGAGTAACATGAAAGAATCTTTTCTGTTGTTGCCATGTGCTATCCCTTTTACCTTATGAATTTTTTGCAAGATAAGAACCAACAAAAATATTTCTAAATGGCCCCCCAAGTGCTGGAAACGTGCTCTCTCTCCCCATGTGCAGGTGAATTTGTTATATATAGATAGAATGGAATCTTTGTCATTGGTTCTTCTTCCTTTTTTCTTTCTTTTCCTTTGTTAATAGTTAATAAAAATACGACTCCTATTAAACTAGAATAACAAGATAACATATTAAGCACTCAAAATTCCTTTTAAAATCTCTATCTCTAAAAGTTAAACTAAATTAGATTAAAAATATATATTTTGGAAAACTTTTCTTTCTTGTACAATTTATTTCAAAATGTGACTTTTTTTAATCATTTTCAATTTTCTTAAGTAAAATCTCTAAAAGGTCAAATAAGTGCTAAACTATGTAGATTAAGCTTAAAATATATTTACATGCTAAAAAGTTATGAAAAATCCCAAGTATGGTCAAAAATTAGGTGCTCACAGATTGCACTTATTCAAAGCCTACAGATATGCTATGATACCAGCACATTATGTAAACACGACGTCAAGGAGAGAAAGTAAGGTTTCGTGCCCGAGATGTTATTGATTAATAAGGAGCCAGTGCGAGAGGTAAGTTAAGACAAAGGAAATAACCCAAGAAAGATTACGCAGAATATGGCTATGAGAATGGGCCAACGAGTAGTTAGTAGTTGATTCAAGAAGAGCCTAGTCATGACTAGACAAGAAGTTATAGACAAATCAGCAGATCATGCAAGATAAATGTAGTAAACCCCGACATGAAGAATTTAGCCTCGCAGTAATGTCATTATAATACTTGAGATATATTCAAATAGGAGCCAAGGTAGTTAAAGGTACCGTATGAGTGTTACGGGAATAAAAGAGAGTGCCACTGGGAAGACAGTCAAAATGATAGTTCAGAAGCAACCCCACAAGCACAAGGGCATAGAGATAAGTAACTACGGATAAGTATAGGCAAGGAAGGACATCAGAAAATCCTCCGAATATACAATTTAATAAGCTCACAACTTTAAAAGAGACAGAGGATCCTCCCTAAGTACTACAATGAAAGACTAAGTTAAGGAAAATAAGGAATAAGGCTTCAAATTAAACTCAGTGACCTAAAAAGAAAATGGTCTTATAACAACAGTTTCACAACAACATTGTAAACACTCCAAAGGAAAGTGGAATCTACCGTGGCTAATGAACAGGAAATAAAATTAAAATTAATATTCGAGATCATATGAGTTATACGAAACTCTAGCATATGTGGGCACTAAGATAAGCTAAGTATGGACGCAACAAGGGGCAGAAAAATAAGGAAAAGTAATAGCTTACATTAAAGAAAGCTAAGAAGGAACGAAAGAAATCATTCGATCAATGATCCGGAGTTAGTTACATTATGGACGCACTTAAAATTTTGGAGTATTACCCATGCAGCATATATGTTGACAATCATACAGCCATGAAAGACTCCGGTATAAGTTAAAAGAAAGAATTGAGTCCAGGTCATAGAGAAAGGGTTGAAATTTGTATCATAGATATTCCATAACGCCCATGAAAGGCACTAATACCAGGAGCCGCAAATCGGAATATAGCTTAAGCCTACATAAAGATTGATCAAAAGGAGGAGCAAACTAAAGAGCTACATCAATGAAGTAAATCAGGAATCTGACTAATGGACCCAGAAAATTATAGATCTCGTGATTGAGAACATTGCAGGATTACCTTTTAGATATCAGGGGTACACGAGAGATAGTACAGTAACCACATTCTATAATAGCTCTACGATAAAGCCAGTTAAAAAAGTAATAGCCTCATAAGAAGTCGTTTTAAAGCTCCCACCAGATTGTAGTATTATAAAGCTTCAAGTTGTGGTGTGAATCATACCTATGTGGAGGGGAGGTTATGAGGAAAAAAAATATATGATACGAGATTTTAAGTAAGTAAGGTAAAGGTGAATAATATACGAGATGCTCAAATGCAGAAGGTTGTGAATTGTCCATACTTCGGATAGAAGGATAGAAACGCGAGGATTCAATAATCGGGACTGATAGCGGCATCGTCAGCGGCATGTCTTCCAACCTATGATTTCTAAGTACCGAGAGGACTAGTTAAGAGAGTACAGAAGAGTTAGAGACGATGTGATGTCTCGCTTGACATTCTAGAATAACATAAGGAAATCTATGGTACAAGCAAGTTGAAGGAAGGTTACGAGTAGTATAAATGTATATGTATAGGTCGCAAGCTAAAGTATGGTAGAGTGACAAAGTTTAAAGAAGACTGTATACGGTAAAATTGGAGGGTCCAATTTTCGGTCACTACGGTGCTTCACAAGCACGTTTCTATATGTTCGAGATTATGGTCGAGATTAACACCCGAGGGGTTATCGACGTCTAGCCTCGAGGCAGTGCGGGCTGATTAAGTTATGATGAAAAGGTGAGAGGCTTTCAAGGCACGCGACTAGAGCTGACAAAATCTGGTAGGCTATCTCAGACCCAAATCAAGGCATTAAATGGATGTATCAGCCCCATATCTTTTCAATAAATGTGTTTGTACTATGTTGGTATTCCCCCTGGTATATAAAGGAGATCCTTTTTATTTTGTAAACATTTGTTGCTCAATATTGAATGCACAAGAACATTATCTCTGCTCTCTAACCTATTTCCTAGATCTCATTACTTGCATTTATTGCGTATATTCATTGTGTTCCCTTTATTGTTCTTCATTTATTGTTTATTATTGGTGATAAAGAGCTATCATTGATTTTATTATAACAGTCAGTAATCCATCGACTACCCTCAGCGAGACATCACACTCGACCCCAAGGCCCCGAATAAGCAAGCTCGAGGCCCCAATTGTCGGCCATTCAGTCTAGTTATCATCTCGTTTTCAAGCTCTTATCTTGTTTCAAAGTATCTCACTTTGCATCTATTGCCTAAACAACTAACATAAAAATAGATCACTTATTTTTAGAACCACAAAATCAAATTTAATTGTAATTACCATTTTCAAGGTAAACAAAAACATAAGTAAGGATAAGGAAAGGCAAATGAAAAGGTGATGAGAATGGATAAGTCCTCGGGATTATGCCCATGAAAACAAGAGAGTAAATGGTTTATCTAAGATACAGAAAGTTCAGTATAGCTTGAATGAACTCAAAGGAGTCTAAGACTAATGGCATTTAGAAGAGATGGAATGATGCCCTAGCAGTAGAATGAGGGTGTGATTGTGACAGATAAAGGACGACGATTGGGCCTTCGATTGAGTAATAGTCTGACGAAGAAAAGAAAGGGATTTTATAAATTGGACAGATTAAAATAGCCACGTAAGGTGAGTCACATTGGGATGCTATGAAATACATTTATGGAAGTGTAATATCGTATCACCCAGGTGGATCAGAAAAATCACATCAAATGTTCCACGATGCAACATGAGCCCTAGTGATTATGTAAGAGGTTCCAATTTATTAATGGTATATTGGAGATCAATATTGAGGTGAATAAACAATAGATGGACACGAGTTACAAAGTACGATATGAGATTAGGCCATCAGTCTTAAGATGAACAGTAATGAAGAAGCGTTAAAAGACTTTGTTTTATGCATATAGGAAAAGCAACAAGAGTAACCTGGAGTTGGTTGTAGACCTCAGTAACGATAAATTGAAGTAAGAATTATGGTATAGTATGACCTACGTAGATACAGTAAAGTCATATGAATGGATAACCAGATCTATGAAATAAGATATAGCCATATTCGCAAGTTCTACAAAAGTACCAAGCGAAGAACTTCAGTTCACCTATAGATGCCCAGAGAGGCATCCTATTAAGCCGTGTATATGTTTACAAAGTAAGTCCTAGAGATTGGCTAAAAGCTGGAGGAAAAAGGAGAGAAGAGTCGCATAGGCACACTTACAAGGTCAGTAGTGGAGGTTGCATGATAGAAGGTAGCAACAGTTACAAGACTGGAAGGAATTCGATCACAAATCATGGCGTGGGAAAGAGGCCTAAAGGGGGAATGCCCTAGCCTTAGGATTTATTCACAGAACAACTACCTAAATGGCAAGGAGAGTATAAAGATATTCACAAGAGCTATAAGTTATGAAAATGATAAAAGCATCAGTCAACATTCGAGGACGAATGTTCCAAAGGGGGAATGATGTTACACCCCACAATATTACGTCGATATTACGTCCTGCAGTATTATATTACGATGATGTTACGTCTTACAGTATTATATTACGATGATGTTACGTCCTGCAGTATTATATTTAGATGATGTTTAGCCTTGCAGTATTACATTACGATAATGTTACGCTTCGCAATATTAAATTACGACGATGTTGCACCCTTTAGTATTGTATGTTGAATTTATCGTAAGGTAATTGACATCAGTCCAAGAAAAAGATTATTCGGAGATTATAAGGACTATGCTATTTCACAATTGATGAGTAAATTCATGAAGATGAGAGGGGAAGCAAGTCGAAGAAAATGAATTTTGTCAAAGTTTGACATTTTGAGATAAAATACAGCCCAAGCTAAAATACCCGATATTTTTAGACTAGTACCATACAAGGTACCCCATGGCCATGATAGTAAGGTGTATAGGGTATGTTAAAAGCGAGTAGTATTTTAAGTAAGCTGAGATAATTCTTAATTATGCGGGTAATTGGTTAATTACCGGATAATGAAACATTACCTAATTAATTGTTGGATAAGGTTGAGCCAAAAAAACGTGGCAGCATTTCAAGATTTAGCCAAGTGACTCTTAAGTCATGAGATTTGGTGTCACAATTAGAAGAATATTTGACTTAGTCATTAGGAAAGTGGGGCCCACACCCAATTATATAAAAAATCTCCTAAGAGCACAAAACCAAGGTTGGTGACTACATGAAGCATGGATGAGAACGTTACTGCTTCTTCAAAATCATAAAGTTTGCATTCTAATTTTTGGTATATTTATGCAAACAAAATCTCTTAGCAACGTGATATGTTGCAATTTCAAGGGAGTACGGTGCAATCTTTCGCAAGAATATCATATGGATTTTTTCCTACTCCGATCTTGCCGTTACGTGATTTGTTGCAATTGGCGTATATTAAAGGGATTGTCAAGAGAATTGGCTCAGGTATGTTAAGGCTATCTTTTCTTTCTTTTAGCATGATCCATACGATACAAACGAACCGAGAAAATGTACAACTTCCATAAATGACTCTATTCATAGAAGTATTAGAAGTGCCTATGTTCTTGAATTCCCATGTATCTTGTTATTCTATCATCTGTTCATGGGTCTCAGAAAAATACGTAAGTTGAAAAAGTTTACTTCATGATATTACTCAAAGACATAATGGTCTTATGACATTCGAAAATTTTTATTACCGTACTTGTTGATACCCAATTTTTCCTACATTTTTTATATGCATAAATACCTTCACAATAGCATATATATGCATATATAAGAATGCATAAGGTTTTTGTAATTTTTCTATAATTTATAAGATTTTTAATTGATTTATTTCCTCCCTTTTTACTCATAATTATCCCTTAAATTATTGTTGGGGTGACTAAGTCATTTAAATTATATATTTATGGCAAAATATTGTTAAAATATTTTTTAGTGCATTTTTTATAATTGCACTTTGTATTTTTAAAGCTAAATTGCATATAACTGCAATATTAGCCTTATTAATGTATAATTAGATTTATATGCATAAAATCAACCTTCTACATTTTTAAAATGCTAAATATATATTTTAAACTATTTTAGCACTTGAAATTATTTTTTTGAAATTGTTTATCATTTATTATAAATTATATAGGGAAAATGGGCTATTTAAAATATAGCCAGATTGGCATTTCAATTGTAGCCCAAATTAAACCCAATCCCAACCCAATTTCAGATTAAAAACACCCGACCCAAACCCTAAGCCTGCCTACCCGACCCAAGACCCGTTAAATCCTGGCCGTTGATCTAAAAGTTCTTTCCTTTTTTATCTCAAACGACCCCCTAACCCTATCTCATTTCTTAAATCCGTTGCCTCTGTATTCTTTCATCTCCTCTCCTCTCTCAACCCCTTAACCTAAACCTAGCTCCTTCAATCGCTGACTCCCTTCTCCGGTCTTCTCCGGTAATCTCCCTTCAACTCCTAAACCTCCAATAGCTCCTCTATTGCCATGCTCGCCTTCTCTGAGGAGTTCAAGGGCCCTGGTCCACGCTTACTTGAATCTAGGGTTTGCCATCTGGCATGTTCGTGGATACTTTAGTATGATTCCAAGCGAAATCATGTTGTACTTGTTACGATCCTTGAGATTTTTTACATGTTCTTTCATCTCTACTTGGGTTTCTTCTGAAACCCTAATTTTTGCTTACATCTCCTAGATCTATACGATTTTTAAATGATTTGATTATATTTCTTTGATGTTTTACACTATCCTTGTAACTCTTTACAAAATAACCGATTTCAAAGTGTTTTTACCTTCTTCTCAAATTAGGGTTTTTGGAACTTCTTCTAAAACTTTGTTTAAACCGATTCTTTATGTTTAAACTTCTATCTCCTGCATATTTCGATTGATTCTATGATTTACCACCTCTTCAACTTGCCTATGTGAAAACCCTAATTTCTTATAGCCTATTTGGCCAAGCTGCAAAAATTAACTTATTTTGAGAAGTGCTTTTCTCAAAAGTACTTTTGGTGAGAAGCAGTTTGTGTTTGGCTAATTAGTTTGAAAAGCACTTCTGAGCAGCAATTAGTGTTTGACCAAGCTTTAAAAAACCGCTTCTAAGTGTATTTTTCTCAAAAGTGCTTCTCAAAAAAGTTCTTTTGGAGGGAAGCTACTTTTTTCTACTTCTCCAAAACTGCTTCTGCTTCTCCTTAAAAGCACTTTTTTCCTTCCAGAAGCTTGGCCAAACACCTCAAATTGAGATCAAAAGTGCTTTTGGCCAAAAAAAGCACTTTTGGTAAAAATAAGCTTGGCCAAACAGGTTATTAGTTCTAATTTTGGGTTTCTGAGTTTGGTTTTGATAACATGTTCAGTTAATCTATATGTTTCTTTGATTCTGTGATTTTACCCTATGATTGCTTGTTAAGGTTCCTAATTATGGTTATCCCTGCCTGTTGTGTGATTTTGCCCTATTTTGTTCACCAATGTTTCTGATTATTCACTTCTCCTACCTGTATCATGCTTATTCTACTAATTCAGACTATGCTCTACATGAATCCCTAATTTATATATGATTTTTCTCCTGCTCGACCTCTTAGAGTTCTGGTTTTGCTTACTATGTTCTTGTTCTTATAAAGTGGTGCTAAATCAGTGTTATTTTTTACTTTTGAATTCTTGAGTCTTTGTGATTGATCTTTCACTGATTTTGCATGATATCTCTACTGATTTTTAACCTTGTAAAATATTTTTTGACCTTATTCTATGGTCAATTATGCTATTAATTGATTTCCTAAGTATTTTCCTTGATTGAAATATGTTGAACCTAGCCTCTATTACATGTTCTGTACAAAAAATATTTCCTTATTTGTTATGCTCAGCTTTATACGATTTCCTTCCTTTTTTGCCACATGTTTATTACCGCTTGAAGTTGACTCCTCAATTAAAGGGAGTACTTACCTTGATTTCGTGACTGATTGATTTTGAGTCCCCATAATTACTGATGAACTTTAATTTTTTTACCTTATTTGCTACCTGCGTTCAAACTATATATACACACTCTTTCATTAACACAACACACGAACACTCTTGGTTCAAAGCTCTCTCTCTCTCTCTCTCACTTAAACTTTTTGCTCTCTTTTGTGCTACTTGCTACTATTCTAAGTTAGCCGGCTGCAAGCCAAGGCTAACCATTATGTTCTCCTGCTCCTTCACTCTGCTTACTGTCTTCTTTACTGGTATGTTCTAGTTTCAATTCAAGTTCCAACAACAATATGGTTCTTTTATTGCTTCAGTTCATTCTATTTCTAGTTTGCTTTTACCTATGGTTTTTCTATGAGACCTGCAGTTAATATGATTACCTAATTAGTATGTCATGTACTCCTCTTCCTTAGAATCAGTATGAGCATGTTACCCCCACCCCCTCTAAGTAGTCTGCACTCCTAACTTGTATGGTTCTGGTATTGAATCATGTGGATCCTATTTACTAAATACCCTTAAGCTTTGCTGGTTCTGAAACTATGCCTAATTATATGTGTCTAAGCATGTCTGTACAATTCCTAAGACATTTGCTTGTTATGTGTGCACAATCAGGTGTTCTATGTATCCCCGAATCCCTTGACCCCTGTTTGTGACAACTGAACTTGCTTTGGTTCTGTGACGCCTGATTGTGTATGAACCTATCTTAAGGGTGTTGTGTTTGGACTGTTGTTTACTACTCCACTCTCTTTTCAAACTATCTCTGTTGTTTTACTAAGTTATTTCAGAAAACTTCCTTTTAATACAGTTTTCCCATTAAAACTTTTCAACTTGTGTTAAGCACTTTCACTCTACTCCTAAGTCAATAAGTCCTGCCCCCTCCAGTATGTGTACTGCCTTGGGATCCTCCTAAGAACCCTCTTAACTCTGGCATACTGAGGTTGGTCCTTCCACACTGCACTTATTCATTTTGGTTACCAAGTCTAGGTGTAAGCACTGCCCGGAATCCTTGAGATCGTTAGGGAACTTTGATGCACCTGGATTATGACATTGTCTATGGAATTGAGGCATTTGAGGCTATTGGAGGCTTTGGCAAATCTGGGCCTATCTGTAAGCTCCCTATAGAATAACTTCTCATTTTCTTATTTACTTATGTAATTCATATGGTCTATAATAATTTGTAAACGAATATTGGGGTAATTAGTGAAAAGGGTGGGTAGTTACATGTTTGTAGGGTAATACGTGTAGAAACCATGCCTATAGGATTTTACAATTTGTTGTGTTTGCCTTATAAGTAGAAACCATGCCCATAGGACTTTCGTATATGTTTATGTTAGAAATCATGCCTATAGGTCTTAATCGATTCTATAATAGAAACCACGCTTACAAGTCTTAAAATCAGTTTCACAAGCAGATACCATGCCTATAGGATATAATCCGAGTTCAGCTTCTGTTATAATTTTGTTTACATGTTGTTTCATTTGTCATCATGCCTGCAAAGTTTCTAAAATCACTATTAAAATAGATATCATGCCTATAGGGAACAACGTCAAATTCTGCCTATAGATCTAAACTAGTTTGGTTTTAAATAAATTAATCCGGTTAACGATTAGTTCACTTCTAAATCTTCAATTAGTGGTTTATATTTTCTTGAAGTGAGTTCTTTTAAAATCGCCTTAGACAGCATACCTATAGAGATTAAAAGAGTCCGTTTTAAACCTGCCTTGTCTCGTTCTATAAAAAATGTAGTCGTCAGTATTCCGCGTATAGGCAAGACTATAGGGCGTTTTCAAAAGTCGCAATTCTGAAAACTATTTCTGTGACTTAATGTTGTTCTGGCTTAAGCAAGCTTTAAAATCAGTAGGCCACTGATAGGGTCATTACTTCTGGGTTTATAAAAACAAACTGCATATTTTCTGTATATTCACTTAGATATCATGCCTTAGGATACTGTTTAACAAAAGGCCTTATTTGTGCTTGAGTCATGTTGTTTATGTGCCTTGTTTGTGGAGGTAAACTGAGCCTCTTCTTTGCTCCTTCATGTTCTTCTTTGCTAAAGTTCTAACTGTTCTTGCATGTTGCCTTAGTATTTTTACCTTTAAAACCTTAGGGATCTGTCTAGAACCACCTATAGGTAGAGGTCCTAAATCCCCCCGGGACCATTAAGAAGGGATGGGTAATAGCACGCAATAGAGATCGTTGACCAACACTTGCTTTGAATGATCGCTAAGGGGACAGGAAGGGTAGATATGGGATATGATGACTACGCGCTAATATCATGTGTAGCCCCTCTTTGAGGAGTGTTTGCCGGACATTGTGTGGGGTGATCCTATAGGCTAACCAACCTAGGACTCCTCTTTTTCCAAAATTCCTTTTTCTATTTAAAACCTTTGTTTCATACAACTTGTTCAAAAATCTTTATCTTGTTACTTGAAGTATCCAACGTGTTTTACTTGCAACCTATTTGATTCAACTGTTTATGGACTAATTTGTGAATATAAGTTCGGTCGGGACCCACAGTTGTGGACCAATAGGGGTTTCTGACACCTTCCCCTCAAAGTTATTTCGAGCTCTTACCCTAAATCTCTGGTAATGCAAACCAATCCAAAAGTTAATCACTCTGGGGGCCTTAACGCACCGTAATCCGTTAGGTGGTGGCTCTTCAAATACCCAATTCCCAAAAGGAAATGAGTTATCATACTCCATGGAATGTCGAAACCCAGACCTCTCTCTGCGGACCGAGAAATTTTATTGACGTACTTCTCATGCATTGCATTCATGTACATTGACCCATGACCAGATGGCGTTATATACGCGTATATATGTATATTATATGTATATGGAATATGAAAAAATGTTACGGTGTTATATACACACCACCACCTTATCAGCTAGTATACGTTGATGATTTTGCCCACAGTGGCCGAGATGATATGATGGGATGCCTTCAGAGGCTAATGATTTTATGAAACATGTACCTATGCACGACATGACATTCATGCGCTTATGCATAACACTATAAGTATTTCATAATTTACAAAGTTTTCTAGACTTACAGGTTGAGTTATTTACTCTATATTTCTTCCATGTCTATTATGTACTTATTTATGTGCCTTACATACTCAGTACATTATTCGTACTGACGTCTCTATTGTCTGGGGACGCTGCATTTCATGCCCGCAGGTCCCGATAGATAGGTCGAGAGCCCTCTAAGTAGGCTATCAGCTCAGCGAAAGATGTTAGTGCGCTCTATTTGCTTCGGAGTTGCTTGTTTGGTTGGTATAATTTAGACGTGTACTGTTTGGTATGGTGGGACTCTGTCCCGACCTTTATGAAAATTATGTATTCTTAGCAGCTTGTAGACAGATGTCATGTACATAAAAGATTGTATGGCCTTATCGGCATATGTTCAGTATATGAGTGGTTATTTTGGCTTTATAGGCCCGTATGTCTTATGTATAAATTGGTATCACATGTTGTATTCTACTTAACTCACGACAGCCTTCTGGCTCAATTATCTATGATAGTATGACATGAAAAGATACGTTATGTTGGTACTCGGTTGGATAAGGTATCAGGTGCTTGTCGCGGACCATCGGTTTGGGTCATGACATTGTCTTTCCCTTTATCAACAGGGGAAGCTTCCTGAGCCGGTTTAGAAGATGAGGCCTCCCCGCACCCAGGACGCGCAGAACCATTGTCAAAGGTGTTCATAACGACCTTTTCCTCTTCGGGTCGCAAGGAAGAAGCAACTCTGATTTCTTCCAACCTATGCACCTCTGAGGCCGCCCCAACGCCTCCCTCTATCACTATCATCATAGTCTCTTGCACCACGACCCCATCCTCAAACAAGTTGACACTGCTGGCACACCGGCTCCCACATCCATGGCCTTCCTCTTAGAGGGCCTCAAGTCCATGCCATACAAATAAATCTCCTCGTCCTCAACATGAGATGGAGCCGAGGGAAGAGAGAGCGCAACAATCAAAAGGGGGCAAGAGTAGAGGAAGCAACACCCTTCCTTCTCCTGATAGAGCATCGGCGCCAGATTCCTTTTAGCAACCTCCTTGGCGGAGCCTAGAAGAAAGTATGAGGATGAGAACACCAAGATCAACAAGTAAAGACAGAAAGATAACGTGCCGACATTACCTTTCGAAGAGAGAGCCAGTTTGTACTTCTGCCAAAAACTCGACCAGTCTCGAATCCCTACAGTGCAGGGAAGGACTTGCCTAACCCAGCTAGTAAGGTGCACCACCAACTGAAGTGGCCGAGCAGTAGCTGCAAAATAAGAAGAATCAACTCACGAACTCGGACTCTACGATTAAATGAGAGAAGGAAGATAAGCATAAATACTTACGAGCATGATTCCAAGCTTTTGGAAAATTCGCGACGTCAGCCACGACGGATTTAGTCTTAACAAAAAAGAGTCAAGCCCGAATTCTCGACTACCTCTGTCAACCATCTTAATGACCAGGGACTTGCTTCCGTGATGTCGAATGTTCAACATCGTGCCCCGGTAGAAGTTGGGCATGAACAGGTGAACCACATGTTGCAGAGTGGTCTGGACGTCAGCTAGCTTAGCAAACTTGGACAGCATCTTGATCACCTTGTAGAGCAAGGGCGCGAGCTAAGCCGGACAAACCCAGTAATAGCAGCGAAATTCCTCTACCAAAGGGGGAAGATGAAATGAATAGCCTACGGTGAAGGGATAGGCACAAAGAGCACAGTACCCTGGGCGGTCTGTACACACTTCGCCATCACTGACGGGTACAAGATCCACTTGATTTGGAAGGCCATACTTAGCTTTGAACTCTGCCAAATGATCGGTTGTTAGAGACGATCAGAAAACCTCAGCCACCGCCTCCGGCTACCGTTGCAAGTCCAGTTTCGCATTGTGGCTGCGAGAATAATTTTTTCTACCAAGGGAAGAACTTCCGCTTCAATGGCGAAGGTAGCATATCCTCCGCGAACAGAGGCTGCAACAATCAATGAGGTGGTCAGAATATCCTCATTCACACCAGAAACCTCCCCACCACGAGTATCAGAAGGCAAGTTAGACATGATTGTAAAGTTTGAAGAATTTTAGGGAGGAGAAGAGTCGAGAAAATGGGAGGAAGCTTTAGAGAATGATAAGCTAGAGAAATAAACTCAAAGAAAGCAAAGGTGATTCTTGAGGTAAAACTTGAATAATGGTGATCATCCCCCTCTTTATAGAGAAGGAAACTAGAATTTGGAACGACTAATCATAATGGCAGCCGAAATTGCAATGGCGGAACCAATCCAAAAACCGCACGTGTCCTGACACGATGTAACGGGAACAAACGTCATCGTGATAAATGATGTCACATCCCATCCATGTCAGGCTTTCTCCAGAGGTCACCCGGAAAAATTAAGAGTTCGAAATATGTGATTCTCAAAATGCCACATCATCCGTCTCTTATGACGATCATGATTACTATTATCCATTTATCAAGCTTGTCCATGGGGACGACCTCGACAAGCGGAGGAACTAACTGTATGGGCGAAAAACTTCATGTCATGCATTTGACCTGGTCAACTATGACAAAGCCTTTGGAGGTTGTGACGTATCGACACTATGACGTGTCAACCTGACTCCAAAAGGTCAAAGTCGTGTGAAAAGGATAAATCGTCGAGGTCGAGGTTGTTTAACGGAAGATGAGGGCAAGGACGAGCACCTACCTTTAGTACGAAGTAACGACTAGTTTTAGGATTTAGATCCCTAGAGAATATTCTCATGGATATTCCTTTCTATTGTACTATCTAGGGTTTTGTGGTCCATGTACTTTTATAAATAGGAAGAGATGTAGTTCCAAAGGGGCATCGAATATTTTGTAAAGAATATCATTGACATTCTCTGTGCAAGATTCTCTCCTTATTGAATACATAGAAAGCCTAATTTTGCACTTCTTTTTCTTTGACCTTTTTCTCCCGATCCAAGAAGAATCGGAATATTCAACTGATTATCATCATCATCATTGTTAGAAAGCATAGTGAAAAATCTCACCCTTGTCGGGCGGACTTTATCTCATTTATTATTTGAAAGTCATTCATTATCATTTATTACTAGCCTTAACATTTTCAAGCCTGTATCGCTCCATCATTGTTCTTAGACAACCTTATTTAATATTACACATTAAATATTCACCATAAAAGTATTAGATCTGCTATTGAATATTAACATCAACTTTGATTAACCCTCTTTTTCTATAAGTCTAAATCTAATATAACTGTATAAAACCCCAAATCTAAGTTTTGGATCATACACAAGACAACAGCATAAATTTGGGAAATTTAGGGCATGGAGGCAATTACTATCTGACACGTTACCCTACCAAAGCCAGAGTTAGTATGGCTACCCTTTTAAAAGGAACAGTTTGAGTTTCTACTTTCTAGTTTCTTTTAAGCATGCAGTATAAGAAAATCAGAGGACAAAGTGGGGACCCAAAAAGATGTTGGTCCTGAATATGAGCCGCCATGTCCACTAGCTTCTTTCAAAGACTCGAGACTCAGGAGCGAGATCCACGTAGAAATGACACCAGGTAGCCATCCCATAGTACTGTTATTTAAGAATTAATCAATGTATTTCAATTTTCAGTTCAAATTTTCAAGACAAAAATGACCTGAATTATTCTGAAATTCAAATTTTTTAATTTAAAATATCAGGACAAAATAAGTATTAACTAATTTTTAAATAACATCCTTAAAAATGACTATTTATTTATGCACTTGCCCTTGGTTCCGTCACCTACCAATCTTTAAAAAAAGACTACTCCACGGGGCTAGTGAGCATCCTCGTAGTAGATGCATACTGACCCTTTAAAACAGACAGGCCCTAATATTTTCACAAAACTTATGCAATTCTCATGTTAAGAAGACCAATATACCAAAAGAACACCACAAACGTGTACCCAACTGTCAGAGTATTTTGTCATTTTCTGCAGGCGCATTATCTTTTACTTCATCATCACTGCATAAGTCATCTGAAAGTTTTAGTCCTTGGTGGTATTGCTCTCTCAATATAGATAAATAGCATGTTGGCTAAGCTATTTTTTGGTCAAGTACTTTTTTGATAGTTTTTGGCCAAAAATTAAGGTGTTTGCCTAAGTTTTTAGAAGGAAAAAAAGTATTTTTGAGAAGAAGCAGAAGCAGTTTTGAGAAGCAGAAAAATGTAGCTTCTCTCACTAATTACTGCTCAAAAGTGCTTTTTAAATTATTGAGCCAAACACAAACCGATTTTCATCAAAAGTACTTTTTTGAAAAGCACTTTTGAAAAAAACACTTCTCAAAATAAGCAGATTTTAGAAGTCTGGCCAAACAGGCTATAAGACAAATCAAAACTAAAATTAGGTATATGACTAATTTAAAATCATCATCTTCTCACTTATTGCAACTAAAATAGCATGATAGAAATAGAAATCCAGAAGACATATAGCATAGCCAAAACTAGGGGTGTTCATAAAACCCTGAAAAACCGAAGCAAACCGAAAACCAAACCAAATCGCGCAAAAAATCGATACTTTTTGGTTTGGTTTGGTTTTGAATTGTATAAACCGATCAAATTTGGTTTGGGTTTGGTTTTAATCAGAAAATAACCGAACCAAACCGACTATTGGAGTGGCTATTCCAAATTTATTATTACACCTATATATATGTATATTGTTATACAAAGTTTTAAAAAATTTATGGTAAATGTTAATAGTTTGCACTTTTAATATAGTTCTTTATCTTTACATTCTAGTTTGATTGGTAGTTTTCTTTTGTTTAGTGTAAGAATCCATTTCGTGTTAAAAATAACATATTTTTAATTGAGTCCTTAAATTAATCATCACTATTTTGATTCAATTATCATCAATATATTTTGGTAAATAATATATTTCTCAAAGGGCAATTGATTTGATACTGTTACATTGAAAATGTGGTCGCCGAAATATGTGTTTGGTAGTGTATGTCTTATATTTAAGAAAAAACCGACAAATAACGGAAAAAACCGAAAAACCGACATAAACAGGATCAAGAAAAACCAACTTAATTGGTTTAATTTGGTTCTAATGTTTGAAAAACAGACTTACTTGGTTTGGTTTCTTTTTAGGAAAAAACCGATCCAAACCAAACCATGAACATCCCTGGCCAAAACAAGCACACAAAAAAAATTAAAAAAAGCAATTTAAAGTGAGAAATTATCATTTGAAGGGTAGTATTTTACTTATGCGCCTTTTTAAATGTGAACATTCTACACTATTCCTGTGTCTCCCCTTGCAAAGCAAAAAACCAGCAAATGACAGAAAAGTGCTCCATAGGGAAGCAAGCGATGCTCGAACCCAGTTTTATTAGCCTGAAGACGTAAACCCCTTCCCGTTGCAATTATATACAATGACATTAGCAACATGACCAATTAAATATATATGCTATAGCCTGTAAGCACTAAGCACTCCAAAATTGCAACGTTTAAAAATACAGAAACCACTCTTAACTAATTCTCTCAAGGAGCTAAAATGACTTCATGCTGTGCCCAAGGTACAGTAAGAACTTCACACTAAATAAATGCATAAAATACAAGCTACAATAACATAAGCCAAGTACAACTTCAGATATGTTTTACAAGACACTGGATGAAAGATGTGGAAATTAAAAAATGCAACTGAACTAGGCCTACTGAAGTTGGAAAAACGGAAACTCGCATGACCAGGCATTTCCAAGAAATGCATTCATGCAAGAAAAAAGAGACAACCAACCAAAAACTAACAAAGATCTGAATGGAAATCACTTTGGACACCCTTTAATTACGGCGTGCCTCTCATTCTACTTAGCTTTCTTGATGAGAGTAGTTGTTCCAAATTCACTGTCATCCCTAACAAAACTCCACAACAAGTACGCTAGGGGAAGGGAGATAGTGTGCCATAGAGCATCAGCGTCCACATATCCCATATAGGGAGGAAAGTCATATATCTTAAGGAGTGTAGAAAGGACTCCACCAGTCACCACAAGCCACAACTTCCAGCGTGATGGATGGCGAGTAAAAGCTGCCCAGACCGCCCATAAAGTAAACTGCAACATGCTCATAGCAACACAGACTTTGGTGTTTAATCCTGCAATGTAATCTGGCAACTTCAGCTTCTACACCTTGCATTATCATGTAACAAATTCATGACATAAAGAGCCACTACCGCTTAAACATAATCGGTTAGGGTTCCTGTAACTACATTGGCCACATGACACATGGGACACTTATTTGACCACCAAAAATGTTCCCTTAATTGTGTGAAGTTGGTTGCTGGAAAGAAAAAAGACAAACAAAATTGTTTCTATACATATCTTAGACCCCCCACCCACCCCCCCCCCACCCCCGATGCGAGCTCATATTAGCGCTTGACTTTTCATGAATGTAGATTTTGGAAAATGAGAGAAAAAAAGGAGACTGCCAAATGTTATTGTTGATGTAACAAAGCAAGATGACCACTACAAGTTTGACAGGTGATGCATAATCCCAAAGCATTTAAGCTTATTAGACACCTCTGTCCTGTTTCTTAAGATGTACATATATTTTGCAGTGTCCTGTATCTTTTAAAATTGTCGTAACTGTTTATGTGCAAATGGCTAGTCTACATATGCTCTTACAAGAAACATCGCAGTAGTTGTCCAAAACTCGATTCAAAGTTTATTTAGAAACGTGAATTCACGGAGTAGAAAAATGAGAACGGACAATCAGATGCGTGCAAATTAAATTTTACATTGGTAGAGGATGCAAATGAACAGTCAGTAGAGGAAGAACTCCCTCAATTAACCTTTTAGTCATCTCAACAAAGTAGTTTTCCACTCAAGAACATGTTTGCCTTTTTCGATCAAACATTTCATGATGGCAATTGAACATTTAACTCATAGATTCAATAAATGTTAAATGACTAAAGAAGAAATTGCAGTTCAGGTCTACTTTTTCTTTGTTTGAGTAATTTCTATTTTGTTTTGCTAGTGGCTGCATATATGAAAAAATTAGTTTGCACGAGTCCTTGGTCCAGGGACAAGATAATTGTGTGACACCATCCACATCGAGGCAAACTGAATTCTCTAAGACGTAGCTTTTGTACTTTTTCTTAGATATATCCATTCATTGCCATTCTTCTGTCACTCTTTACCCAACGACACACACAATAACCTGAAATTAAACTCAAGGATAGACAAGAAGGCAGTCTAAACCGGTTTCAGGAACACTGGAAAGTAGGAATCCAGCTATATCATTAGGCCAAAACATAAGCAATCACGACTTGAACTAAGATCAAAGGAGGTAGGTGAAGTAGATAGCCTAATGGTCAGTTCTTATTAAAGTTTTGGAGTTGTCTGTTTTATTTGTTTTACTTTTATATTGAGTGACACCCCACAAATCACCATTTTGATATCTTAAAAAGCACAATTAGGAAACAGCACTCAACCTCATCAAGGCAGAGTGGATTCAAAATAAGATGAAGCATTTTACTTTTTCCTTAGATCTGTTCATTGCCATCTTTGCGACTCTTCACTCAACGTCCAAGAGGACATGCATAATAACCTGATAATCATCTACCTGCATCTACAGATTCCCTCTCTAGTCCGATCCACTTGACTATGTGACTTATGTCTTTATAGAGAAACATCAGGAAGATAAATAACCAAGTTTTTGCTTTTTATAATATACTGCAGAAGTTGAAAAATATAGAGATCCTAGATCATGACCAAGAGGGAATTGGACTAATGATGTTAGAATTATCCAAGGAGTTGATGTATTGTTTCCAGGCCTAGCAGGAATTAAGTACACTTGATGACAATCATGCAGTATTCAACAGAGTCATACTGAAAGGGGACATACCATGGTCAAGTTGATAAAAGTTCAGATACAAGATATGGGTTGTCACAAACGCAACAATGGGAGCAGCAATCATTACCCTTGCTGCCTCATCTCTCACATTGAAGACTCGCAATATAGCAAGAATGAGTGAATACCCAACCAACGCACCCCCAGATGAATAATCTAGCTTCTCAGTCAATTCTACATCTCTGCAAATTAATTTCAGAACATCAAAACAAGAAAAATCAAAAGTGAGAAACTTTAAGCGAGAAGACAATAGCATAATTACATTAGAGATAGTGCCACAGTTTCCCGACATGGTTATTACTATGATGAAGACACTAGTCTAACTTTTCAGAAAAGTTACAAATGCAGGCGATCTTAAACAACAGTTAAAATTAGAAAAAGTGTTGAGACATAATTAAATAAATAAAAGTGCCCCCTCTCTAATAACTTAAGCTCAAATGAGGTGATCATACAATTTACCAGGGTACCAAAGCAGAAAAGGTCCTAGGTTCAAGTTTTACCATGACCCGTAAACTAAAGGTACTTCCACGTGCTTTGCCAAAGAAACTAATCAGGGGCCCACTTGCAGGGACATGTTAAGACATTATTAACTAAATATAGGTGATCTCTCTCATACGATGTAAGCTTAATGAGGTAGTCACACAGCTCAACCAAAAAAATTACTCTTTTTTTGTTTAATCGAGTTCAACAAAAAAATACTCATTAGTAAACAACGAGATTTACATGCACCAAACAGTGCTACCCTGTTATGTTCAGAGTGCAAAAGGAACAATTGTGCAGAAAGCAAAAGACAATTGTGACTCTAACTCTACATGCACCATAGTTATTCACAGCAGCAGCATAGTCACATATGATATCTGATAGCACAAAACCTCAGAAAAAATTCGGAAATTGATAAGAAAAGTTTCCACTTTCTTCATTTATGAAGATGAAGCTATCAATCAATAGAAGAAACTCGAGCAGTTGCCAGTAACATTTTTAGCAAGACAGTTTTAAACCACTTGATTTCAGCTTAAACAAAATTTATGCAGTTTATAGTAGATGGGGATTACTAATCAGAGATTAAAAAGAATGAATTGGGAACTCACCTACTATGGGAAACAGCACTCCAGATCCAGGCGTTCATTGATAAAATTGCATAAATATGCCACAAACCAGTGTATTCATAATAGGGCTTCTTGCTTGGGCTAAAAGGTAGCTTGTAGTTCACTAGAATGAAAAAGGATACCCATCCATGGAATTGTACAGCAAGGTTAAGGGCAGAGAAAGCCACAGAAACAGGTTCCTGGTTTTGGAAAAGACTTGGTTAAGATGAATGAATTATATCAGAGACTAGATGTAAAGAAATAACTAATTTATTTCTATGAAGAACCTGGATCCCATAAACACGACGGAATGGCCATTTCCCGTGATATTTGATAGGCTTAAGACCAAGCTTCTGCCTTTCTTCCTCTCTGACAAGCATACAGTGGTATCGACAATCACTAAGGCAGTCCCACTGTTTCCATCTCAGATATAGTGGTTCCTGCAGGTACCATGGACCACCAATGAGATTTCCCCCAGAAGAAAAATTGCAATGCTGAAAGCAGTTGTCCCCCACACATCCAGTCTCCTTGCACTGATCAACACATGCTCTGTGAAACCAACAAACTCAATGATCATAAGTCATGAAGCAAAATCACTTTGAAAGAATTGCAGCGGAAACAAGCAAATACTTGGGTTTCAATCAGATTCACCATTGCCAGGAACGAAAGCAAGGTGCTACCCAGGAAGCAGAAGTAGAGAGGGAACCAATAGCATGATTGCAATAATCTTAAGTACATCATAGTCCAGATGGTGGCTATAGGCTTAAAAATCTGCCAAAAGGTATATTCATATACAGCCATTTACATTTCATGATTCAGAGTAGAAAATTCTAGAACAGCATAAATTGAAAAGTATGGAAATTATAATAACTTTACAGCTGCTAGTGGTCAAATTCCATATACAAAATGAGCTTAACCCATCCATGATCACTTTTTTTAGAAGGTTTTCACTAGTTTTTGGGATCACTTTTGATCTTTGCAGCTTCTGAGGCTATTCATACTTTGGTTGGGTTTTTGGCCGTGTGGGTTGAGACTAGAAGACGCAGTGCTATTGGCTATGTGTTCATCTTGACAAAGAAGCCATAGTAGCCTGGGTTATGTGGGCCTTTTAACAGTCAAACGTAACAATTGTAAAGTTATGTTCAATGAATTTGATCGAAGCAAAACTAAAAACTCAGAGATCAGAGATTTGCATTGAGTTCAACCTCCGACATTTTGGAATCTGCAAATTAGTCATTGAACTCTCTAGCCTGGGTTATGTGGGCCTTTTAACAGTCAAATGTAACAATTGTATTAGGTATCTTTTAACCTAAATATCATTTCTGAAGAAAATATACGAGTAACTGTCAGCAACTAACAACAATTCCGGAGGACATAACGGTGCCTTTCCTAATTAATAACCTTATGAAGTCAAAAAGCAGCTCACTGGCATCAATTCACTCTATAGGATAAAATTTTCTAGAAATCTGTTATACCAAATAAGTCAAAAAACAAAACTTGGATTAAATGGTTCCATGGGAGACCATAAATATAGTAATTCAAACAAAGTCAGGGCCCCCCTCCCCCCCCCCCCCAAAAAAAATAAAAATAAAAAGCAACCTTCTCAAAAGCCGAGCATATGAAAATATAGTGAACGTTAGGTCTTGTGAAGCCAACAACAACAACTATGCCTCAATCCCAAACTAGTTGGAGTCCGTTGTATGAATCCTCAATATCTTAAATGCTCTGTTTGGGTCCATACTACTTCAATACTCCGTATTTAAGGATAAAGTAAATGTTGTTAAGAATGTTAACGAATTCTTGTTTGCAGCTTGCTCATCTATTTTACTTCATACAACTGTCACTAATTTATCGAAGTAAACTAGAAACAGAGGGTGAGCCTGTTTAAGTTTATCTCATTAAACCAACTTGGAAATATATATCGTGAGGAAACATCAGCGAAAGACGCATTGTCCTTCAATAAACTCAGGTGTACTTCTATAAGGGACTAACATTTCCAGAAGGCAATTCTTCCAAAACCAAATCCAAACACATTAATTTTCAAAAATAAAGCAAAACCAAACCGAACCAAACCGAACCGAAACCCTTTTCCATTCCAGATGCCACTATCATTCGTCATCACTTATTTGTATGACTTGTAATTTTAGGAAGTTAAATCCAAAGGTCAAGTGATACCATCTCTGGAAGACCAGCATCAACATCTAAATGGTTGAAAAGTTACGTCTAATTGCTGCTTACTTAAAAAGGACAAAGTTCTTAATGATAGCAGGTTCCTTGACCATAGAGCATTTTAATCCATGATTACACTTTCCGTGTAAGGCACAATATACAAGGTTTCAACTTTCGACAAGAGAAAGATCAATTGATTCCCACAGGTTACTCTAGAAATCCAAGTCCATTTCTTTGGATTAGCAAGGACGAAAATTCCACGGCTGAAGAAACACTAAGCTTCTTTATCACAAGATAAACATTCAATGACTCTATTTTCTCCTTAGAATGTGTTTTCAACAATACATAGGCAACAAAAAAATAATTCTCCATCTCCCAAATATTTTTTCAAGCACACACTAATAAAGTGAGACAGCAGCATCACTTCGAATTCTAAACGACTCATCTATCAATTTTTTATAACAAAAGGCATTAATTGCCAGAAAAGGTGTTTAACGGTGTTTGGTATGACGGAAGATGTTTACTATCAAAAGAGCACAAATGACTATTTGTCCTTATGAGCAAAAGTTACTGTCCTTTATAAATATACCATCGATACTCAATACTCCCTCTGTTCCAGTTTATGTGAACCTATTTCCTTTTTGGTCCGTTCCAAAAAGAATGAACCCTTTCTAAATTTGGTAACAATTTAGCTTAAAGTTACAACTCTACCCTTAATGAGAAGCTTTTATAACCACACAAATACTCTGGGCCCCATTTGGACTTGTTTAGGACCACAAATTCCAAAAATATTCATTTTTTTCTTAAACTCCGTGCCCAGTCAAACAGGTTCACATAAATTGGAACGGAGGGAGTATAATTTTTCAACTTAAACTTTGATATAATTTATAACGATGGTGTCTGAGCTAACTTGTGCACACGTCGACTATTCCACAGGGTAACTGCTATCTCCCACCAGCATAGGTACTAGGTGGCTCTGTGCGCCATGGCTTAGGCAGACGGGAAGAAATCACCTAGCGCACCAAGGCTTAGGCAGACGTGAAGAAATCACCTAGTGTTGCACGCTTAAACTTTGACATTATTATCAACAACAACAACAACAACCCAGTAAAATCCCACAAGTGGGGTTTGGGGAGGGTAGAGTGTACGCAGACCTTACCCCTACCCAAGAGGGGTAGAGATGCTGTTTCTGGAAGACTCTCGGCTCAAGAAGAAAATAAACAATAAACAATAAACAATAGACAATGGATCAGTGAAAGCAACAAAAGCCAGAAAAATATATCAGCATCGTAAGAAACGGAAAAATAGATGTAAAAGCAATAACAATAACCGATAATAATGCCATAGGAAATAGTGTGGAAACTACACCACTAACAACCCACGGCGAAACATTATCAGCCTAGCCCCGCCCTCGGAACAACGTAGAAAAATGCTCGACTCCCTCCTAACCTACAACCCTAATGCTCGACCACCATACCTTCCTATCCAAAGCTATGTCCTCGGAGATTTGAAGTCGCACCAAGTCTTGTTTGATCATCTCACCACAATACTTCTTAGGTCGCTCTCTACCTCTCCTCGTACCTGCCAATGTCAACCACTCACACCTCCTAACCGGGGCATCTATGCTTCTCCTCCGCACGTGCCCGACCCATCTAAGCCTCACTTCCCGCATCTTGTCGTCCCTGGGAGCCACGCCCACCTTCTCCCGAATATCATCATTACTAATCTTATCCAGCCTAATGTGCTCACGCATTCATCTCAACATCCTCATTTCTACTACTTGCATCTTCTAAGTATGAGAATTCTTGGCTGCCCAACACTCGGCCCCAATACAGCATGGTCGGTCTAACCACCGCTCTATAGAACTTGTCTTTAAGTTTCAGTGACATTTTCTTGTCACACAGGACTCCATATACTAACCTCCATTTCATCCACCCCACTCCTACACGATGCGTGACATCCTCGTCTATCGCCCCATCCCTTGAATAATTGACCCAAGGTACCTGAAACTTTTTTTTCTCGGGGATGACTTGTGAGTTAAGCCTCGCATCCATGTCCGTTTTCCCTGACGCATCACTGAACTTACACTCTAGATATTTTGTCTTAGTCCTACTCAACTTAAAACCTTTAGACTCAAGGGTTTGTCTCCAAACCTCCAACCTCTCATTAACGTCGCCTCGCGTCTCATCAATCAGAAATATATCATCAGCAAACAATATGCACCATGGCAAATCCCCCTTGAATATGGTGTATATTGTTTGCTGATGATATATTTCCTATGACAAAGTTAGTGCATCCATCACCAGGGCAAATAAGAACGGGTGAGCGCAGACCCTTGGTGCAACCCCATAACAACAGAAAAGTGCTCCGAGTCACCTCCCACAGTCCTAACCTGAGTCTTAGCTCCCTCATACATGTCCTTTTATCGCCCTAATATAAGCTACCGGCACACCTTTCACCTCCAGACATCTCCAAAGAACCTCCCTAGAAACTTGTCATACGCTTTCTCTAGGTCAATAAACACCGTGTGCAAATCCTTCTTCCGATCCCTATATTGTTTCACCAACCTCCTGATAATGTGGATAGCTTCCGTAGTGGAAAGACCCGGCATGAACCCGAATTGATTGTCAGATATAGACACTGCCCTCCTCACCCTCCATTCCACCACCCTCTCCCAAACTTTGACATTATTATCATTCTTTAATATCCAAAATAACTGGAAAACTCCATCCTCCACCTTATAAATTTACCATATGTCACCTGCTTTATACCCAACATTATTCCATAAAATGGTTTCCCTACGTAAAAAAATTTCCTCCCTACATACGCACCTGTATTCTTCCTACTTAATTGTCTAGTGGATTCGTACTGTATCGAGCTGCTAAATCCCAAAAGTTATAAGAATTACACAATCTACCAGCCAAATTAAACATATAAGTTGGGGACTAACATAGTATCAAACCACTAGTATTTTAAATGCAATAAATAAGCTAGAAAACTTGAGCAAGTACAGATAGTTTAAAAAAGAAGAATTAGAGCAGAACTTACTTGTAAATCGGATCAGAGTCGCCGGAGGTGGCATGGAGAAGTCGGAAAACTGAAGAAATCGCGGCAAGAAACAGAACCAAACGACATTTTTCCATATCGGAATCGTAAGTGAAAGTCAAAAGGGAAAAAAATTGAAGACTGGTACAGTAATGAATCAAGGGATGAAAGTAACAGGAGCTGGCATAGTGAGTTGAATTTATATATAGGAATTAATTGAAGAGAAGAGATGTGAAATGGATGAACGACGTGAACACAACCAAGAGAGAGAAAGAGGAGATTTTATTTGATGAGTTGAGTTTATTGAGTGACAGGCAAAGGTGAGGAGGTGAGGTGAGCGGAGACCAGAATCTCGTGATTAGCACTCTCCCTGGCGTTTCACGAGCTGCCACGTGGAGTATCTTAGGTGGCGTTTCTTCGTAAATTTTGAGGAACAGATTTTTTGGTATACACCAAATAACTTTTCTTACTCTATGTTCGGTTTATAAATAATTTTTACAAAATAACTAACTTCCACTTGTTCCAAATATATTCCAAAGTACCAAACTGATTTCGTTTGATATCTTGGCAAAGCAATGAGTTATTTATCACTATTCTTTTTTTATATAGGGGAGAGGTCGTACGGGGTAAAATTGGTTCATAATAAATGATCGAATGGTAGCATGACACGTGGAACCGAGGATAGTCAAAAGATAAGTGAAGTAACAATTAGTACCGGGTACAACCGCTGCAATCGGTGTCGCATAAATCTCCAAGGGAGTATAGTTAACGGGAGAAGATCGAGTATTTGTCATTGGATAGCATTCAATGAGAAAATATTCTCTAACATTAAATGAGCGATCGTTATAGGGAATATTTGCATTCATGGTCTGCCGTTATATATTCATCATCACTCCTTTATTATCACTTAAGTGGGGCTTGATCATAGGATCTTGTTTCCCTAGGTATAGCTATAAATAGCAGGCTCAACAGCCATTGTAACACACGAAAAACTCATAGCAAAACATATGTTATATTTTACTTTCGCTCTCAATTAAACAAACTTTGCTTGCTCTTTATCATTGCTTTCACTTTTGCCCTCGGAGACATTGTGCTCGGAGCTAGGCTCGTTATTTTCTTTAATTTCAATTGCTAAGTCTCATTTTTTTAGTTTTATTTCTTTATCAATTTTTGGATCAAATCAGTTCGTTTGTCTATAAACCACGTAACAAATTTAACTGTATCATTTTACGGTAAACAGTTTAGTGCCCACTGTGGGTAAAAGCAACTTCGATGCGGATCGACGGTCTTCTAAATGTTGTTTCCTGCCATATGAAAGAACCGGGGATGCAGCAGCAAAGGGTTTCGGTCCTCGGATAGGTTTGCTCCCGATAAAAGAGCTAATCGTCGCCAGAACAACAGGCCGTTACAAGAAAAACAGGTCCCTATCCCACGTTATTGGATTACAACTTCAACATCAGCTTGGTAGAGCCGGTATCGATGATGCGGAATATCAAAGAAGCATGATTCCCAAAGCCAATCAGATCTGATCCCAACTTGTGGTGTGAATCTCATGGGATTCATGGCCATAGAACTGGGACTGTCAGCATCTGTGTGAAGTGGTGGCAACATTGTTGAAAAATGGAAATCTCAGGTAATTCTTAAGCGACCGAGCCAAGAACAAGTACGGCCTAAACCGGGACAATGCAGAACCTTCTAAGGCGGTAGAAGACTCCCCTCGGTTGACTATCAATATGATTTTCGGAGGGAACAAAATCAATGGTGTAACCTTCTCGGCGGGCAAGAAAACAAAGATATTGGTGACTCACAACAAGAGACTCTAGGAAGCCGTGGAGGATTATATCACCTTCACGAAAGAAGATGTTGACGGACTTCTTCTCCTACCTAATGAAGATGTGGTAATCTCTCTTAATGTTTTAGGTTTCAAAATTAAGCGTGTTTTGGTTGACCCAGGACTTTCAGCCAACATAATCCAATAGAGAGCACTGGAGAAAGCAAATCTGATCGAAAGCATCATTCCGGCAACAAAACTCTTAGCTGGATTCAACTTGACAAGTGTGAAAACTCAAGGAGAGATCCTGCTGCCCACGAATGCCAAATGGGTATCCAAGACCACCTTATTCGAAGTAGTAGATGTCGACATGGGACACAATGTAATCATCGGGAGGTCGTGGATACACGAATTTAAGGTTATGCCCTCAATGTATCATCAGTTATTAAAATTCCCAACCCTAGAGGGAATCAAGCAGATAAGAGGAGATCAATCGGCTGCAAGGGAGATGAACGCGGTAATTGTTTCCATCACCAAGGTAAAGGAACCCACCAAATAGAAATCACAAGAACCGATGTTGTCTCTCTCTCCGAACGAAGATGACAAGAGTGAGGGGTCATCAGAATCCTATCAAGTTCTGAGATACTTTCAAGTTCCAGAGGAGAAGGATGCGACTAAGTCGACTGCAGAGGAACTCGAGCAAGTGGAGTTATTTGAAGAGTTCTTGGAGAGGAAGTTTCACTTGGGAACGGGACTCAATCCCGAACACAGGTTAGAATTTATAAATTTCTTAGAAGTGGTCGTGCAAAAAATAAGCTGGGACCCAGACTTCCCACCGGTATGGCAGAAGAAACGTCCGATTGCCGAGGTCAAGAACATGTTTGTTAAAAACCCGATTACTCAATATTGGTTCCATGCGGGAAGTAAAATATCCAGAATGGCTAGCCAATATAGTTGTGGTTCCGAAAAAGAATAAAAAGTTTAGAATGTGCATAGATTATAAGGATTTAAATAAAGTGTGCCCTCAAGACTCGTTACCATTGCCAAATATTGATTAAATATTTGATGCTACGGCCGGGCACGAGTTAATGAGTATCCTTGATGCTTACTCCGGTTACAACCAAATCAAGATGATCCCTGAGGATTAGGAAAAAACCTCTTTCATAATGAACTTTGGCACGTATTGCTATAATGTGATTCCGTTTAGGCTTAAGAACGTCGGATCCACTTACTAGAGGCTCGTTAACAAAATGTTTGAAAATCAGATAGGCAATACAATGGAGGTGTACATTAATGACATGTTAGTCAAGTCTTTGAATGTAGGAGATCATTTGAAACACCTTCAAGAAACCTTAGATATCTTGAGGAAGCATAACATGAAACTCAACCTAGAAAAATATGTGTTCGGGGTTGGTTCCAGAAAATTCCTAGGGTTCCTAGTATCGCAAAGAGGTATCAAGGTAAATTCCGACAAAATCAAATTTATTGAGGACATTCCGAACCAATTGAAAAATGTAAAGAAGTGCTACCACTTTTTTTTACTTCTGAAAAAGAAGAACAATTTCGAATGGACTTCGAAATGCCAACATGCCTTAAAAACCCTAAAAAGGTACTTATCCATCTCCCTGTTACTACCAAAACAGGGGAAAGATGAGCAGTTAGTAATATATCTAGCAATTTTGGAAGTAGCGCTAAGTGCCATTTTAGTCCAAGAGGAAGAAGAATGTAATTTCCTATTTATTATGTTAGTGAAATATTATCGGGAGAGGAGACTCGCTATCAGCACCTCATAAAGCTGGCCTTAGCTCTCGTAGTTGCCTCTCAAAAGCTCAGTCCTTATTTTCAGTGCCACCCGACAGCAGTTGTGACAATTCCCTAAAGGAATGTCCTTCACAAGCCTTAGTTGTCAGACCATTTGGCTGAATGGGCGGTCAAAATTAGTGAGTTCGACATTGAGTACAAACCTAGGATTGCGATAAAGTCACAAGTTTTGGCTGACTTTGTGGCCCAATTCAATCCCGGATTAATACCCTTGGATACTAAGGAAGTGCTGGTGTCAGAAATGGCATCAGAAGTTTGGACCTTGTTAAAGGATGGAGCTTCCGATGTAAAAGGGTCCGGTCTAGGTGTAGTTCTAGTCACACCCTCGGTAGAAACCCTGAGGTAGGCCATTAAAACTATTCCCTTAACTAACAATGAAGCTGAGTATAAAGATTTGGTTGCAAGACTTGAACAGGCCCTTGGACTTGGCTTCGAGGTCATCGAGATCAAATGTGATTCCCAGCTGGTAGTAAACCAAGTGTACGGAATTTTTGACACAAAGGAGGAACGCATGCAACAGTATGTAAACAAGGTTCAAGCATTGCTTGTACGATTCAGGGAATGGTCGATCATACACATTCTGAGAGAAGAGAATATGGAAGCAGATGCATTGCCTAGTCTAGGGTCATCCATGGAGATAAATGGATCTAACTCTGGTACTGTTGTTCAACTTTTGCATTTGGTATTTGATGTGGATGGTTACCTCGAAGTCAATTCAACCAACCTAGTTTGAGACTGGAGGAATGAGTTCGTCGAATATCTTCGGCATGGCAAATTACCCAAAGACCCAAAAGTGTATTGGGCAATATGCACCAAAGTGGTTTGTTACTACCTCGTAGATGAGCAGTTATACAGGAGATCATATCAAGGACCGTTGGCCGGTGTCTGGGGGCCTCGGAGGCGGACAACATGATGAGGGAAATTCACGAAGGAGTCTGTGTGAATCACTCTGGTGCAGATTTGTTAGGTCTAAAGTTAATCAGGGAGGTTACTATTGGCCTCGAATGGAACATGACGCAAAGACGTACGTTCAGAAGTGTGACAAATGTCAATGCCATGTACAGTTGATACACCAATCGGCAGAACTCTTGAATTCAGTGTTGTCCATGTGGCCATTCATGAAGTGGGGGATGGACATAGTTGGTCCTCTACCACCAGGTCCCAGAAAGGTAAGAATTCTATTAGTTTTAACTGACTACTTTACTAAATGGGTTGAGGCAGGTCCTTACCATATGAGCAGTGAGCATGAAGTGATGGACTTCATATGGGACCACAAAATCTGCCGATTTCGAATACCGAAGGAGATTGCTTATGGCAACAGGCCGCAATTCATAGGCTCAAAAGTCACCAAATTTTTGGAAGCATTGAATATCAAGAGAATTACATCTTCACCATACCATCCAGTGCTAACGGGTAGGCGGAATTAACCAACAAGTTAATCATTCAAAACCTGACAAAAAGGTTAGAAGATGCTAAAATGAGCTATCGGGAGTACTATATATCGAACAACGACAAAGTTGAGCATATGAGAAATGCCTTTCTTTCTCATATATGGCATGGAGGCTCTGATACCGGTAAAAGTGGGGGAGACGACTCTACATTTTTCCCAAACAATGAAGAAACAAATAATAAGGCATTGCTGGTGAAGTTGGATTTGCTCGATGAACGTAGGGACTTGGCGTACGTGAGGATGGTGGCCCAAAAGAAAATGATGGAAAGATATTATAATAGGAGTGCCAATCTCCACTACTTCAAAGTAGGAGACTTGGTTTTGATAAAAGTGACTCAGGACACTCGGAAAGTCAACACCGGGAAACTAGGTCTAACATGAGAAATCCTTATCGGGTTCTAGCTATCACTGGTAAAGGGTTGTATGAGTTTGAAAATCAAGATGGAGTCAAATTTCCCAGAAATCGGAATGTGACTCACCTCAAAATGTATTGCTGCTGATATATCATATCAATACTGAAAGTATGTGCTGCATTCTTTTTTCCTTCGACCAGTTTTTGTCCTAATCGAGTTTTTCTGGTAAGGTTTTAACGAGGCAATGACAGAAAGCATACTACAAAAGAAGTGTCATCGACAAGGACAATACCTTTAAATGACAAGGCATTGAAATCTTCACACTAATAATAAATCGGTATGGGGTTGGTTAAATAATCTTTGGCTCAATGGTAAACCGCTAAGGGAAAGCAAAGCTTGCCATCGAACTAAAGATTATTTAACCATTCACAAGTTGTTTCCACCGATAAAGCAAGACTTACAGTGTTCCAATTCTTATATTTTGCATTCAAACACTGGGAGGAATAGTATAATATACGACAACAAAAATGTCACGAAAATCGAGGACCGCTAGAACCGGGAACAATAAAGTCTCATCAAGACCAAGGACTGTATGATCAACCCCGTAGAAATAAGTTATACAAGTTAGCCATATGTATTGGCAGTTTTTTACTTTAGCAAATCAATGCTTATGTACTTTTAAATATAGAAGGAATAAAATAAATTCCTTTTATTTTAATCTTGTTTCTTGTCCAAATGATGAGTTGATTTTATCATTTTGAAAGTTTACAAAAACTTTGAATGTTTGTGCTGGAATGAACATGAGACGTCATATTCAAGAGCACTGTAAGCATAAGAGGGCCCTCTATTATGAAACTCTCATAGTAAAGGGCTAGTTCTGGAAGAGTTCATACCCTGAATCAAAAGCTATCAGATGAAAACATACCTGAAGCTTTAACTAATTCAACACAAAAGGAATCTATTTTGCACAACACTTAAGCAAAAAGTCTTATTTATCGAAGTGCCAAACTCGATAAAAAGTTTGGCATAATTATAGAGTATAAAAAAAGAGGGGATCAAAACTATGTATCATTGTCGTCGGATCCCGAAGGGAGAGAGATCTACGTTTCCCCAGTGGAGGAGGGGGATCCGTTGCCGGTTCTTGGCCTTCATCTTTTTCTTCTTCAATACTAGAACCAGTATTCGAGGAGTCATCTGTAGTGGGTTGAGCTGGAAGGCATTCTCGAGCAGACAACTCCAGTTCTCGGACCTGGGCAATGCAATCATCTATATTAGCAATGTCCACTTTGGCCTCTTCTAAGGTCTTCCTCCTTATATAGTATATTGTATAAGTCTTCTCAAATACGAGGGAATCCTCTTGGTCTTGGAGATTTTCATGCAACTTTTAAATTTTTGGCCTAGAGGTCGTCCCTCTCAAATCTCAAGACATTGAGGCGAGCATTAAGCTCAACATTCGTAACCGAATGAAGCCAGTTTTGGTCTATAGACCTCTTTATCCTCTCCTCCATTCGGGACCTCTTCTCTTTGGCAACATTGGCCTCCTCGGTGTTGGAGCTTAAGGCTGCCTTTAAATTATTTATTTGTTTCTCGAAGGCAGACTCGAGCTCGGCAGTAGCAAACACATCATTATGGAGCTCGGCCCACTTAGCCTTAGCCTCTTGAAGTTGCTCATGTAATGGAGAGGCTTCTTGTCTGTGGTCTATCTTATCTGTTCATTTTGCTGCAAGCGGGCTTCAAGCTCACCCGCCTCAGCAACATTTGCCTCAATATTGGGAGGCGTGCAACAAGTTGGTTCCTCTCAGCCAAAAGTTGATCCCGCTCGGGAGCAAGTCCTTTCTTGTCAAGAATCAAACTTTACAGGCGTTCGAAAGTAAGAAAGATGGCCTGCAAAAAAGAATATCAAGGTTAGGATTTCCATTACAGTAGGAGAACATAAAAGAAAATATGAATAAACTAGTTCGGTACTTGCGTCGTGCGTTGTATGGTGTTGTTTATCAGGCACTCCCCTAAAAGGGAATGCATTTTCTTCCAATCTCTCTCCGAAGCCAATGATTTCAGATAATTCGCAAGCTTGACCGGCTTGGACTAAAGATGGCACCCCTTTCGAAAATGAAAAATTGGCACTTCTCATCCCTCGAGAATCTAGGGAAGGGGTTGATTAATTATGCCCCAAATTCCCCTGGTCAGGAGACCGGGGGAAGCACCCCTTTCTCGGTCACTTGTTGCTAGTAGAGGAGATGCAGTTGGTGCTGGCGGCGAAGGAGAGGCTGGTGTCAATGGGCGTGAAGTTATTGGTGTAGAAGGGTAAGAAGCAACTGTGGCAGGGGCAATGTTGATTATTGATTGCTTAGTGGTCGAAGGCAAAAGAGGCCCAAGGTCCAAAATCGTCCGGAGACAGCAATGGGGGTTGGAAAGCGAGAATAAACATTATCTACCATATCCATCTCACCCCAAAGTGCTTGGATCTCTTCTACAGTCGTGTTTTGAAGCTCTCCCGGCTGAGCACCCGGTTAAGATGATGAAGATATTTTCTCCTTTTAAGGAGAGACACTTCATCACTAGCTTCCCCATCATCTACAACAACCACTGTGGCCAGCTCGGTCTTTGTTTTATTTATTTTCTTACTTTGAGTCCTAGCTGAGGAAAAATGTTGCCCTTTTGGTTCCTTGTTCTCTAGCTGGGGGCTCCGAGAGGAAGCACCTTCATCGAAAATAGATCCGCGGGGTTTTCTTCGAGCAAGGGAACTTTATAGAACCTTCTTGGTCTCGTTAGGGTCAGCTAAAACATCAACTTTGGGGCAGGTGACAAAGCCCTGCGGAAGTCCTGAATCAAGCAAAAAACGGAGTAAGCAACTTTTTCATAAAGTTACCTATGTTCGTACAAGGATAAATGGAAAAAGGACTCGATCTACCATGATTTTTGGCCTTCCACTCATATTTGGGGGCTATTTCTTTCCATCGGTGGGATTCTGGAGTCGTAATTTCCAGAATTTTCTGAACCCATTGGTCCAGGCCTCACATCCGTTGTGGTTCCCACTAGGTAGATAGAACTAAAGAAACAAAAAGATCAGCAACAACAAAAAATAATCTTTCCACGAAGGAATGAAATTAACGTATCGAAAACTTACGAAAGCGGTCCTACGATCCAGGGAAAGGCGGAGCTGTGGCCGAGATGATGTCATTGGTAGCAATGATGACGAATCATTCCATCCACCCACGATCATTTTCATCATCCACGGTGGTTGGAAGAGCATGGTGGCCACGTTTGCTGAAGTTTATTACTCCTCCACGAAAAATTTTGGGAGAATAAATATTCATCATGTGTGCAAAGAATAGGGTTTCCCCGGTCTTCGTGCACAGTTGGCAAAGGCAAGCCATCATTTGCCATATAGATGGGCCTACTTGTGCTAAAGAGATCTGGTACCAGTGGTAAAACTCTAAAATTATGGGGTCGATCCTTTCACTCAATCCCAGGGAGAATGGACCCAAGGTAAAGAGATACGTAAAGACATACGTAAGACCTTCCTTGGTGAATGTGACCCTCTCTATCATGTTCTGTTCGAGGAAGTCAAGATTAGGGCAGTTACAGTCCTCCTTTATAGTAGGGATACTAGAAGGGAATGGATGAGGGATACCTACTAACAACCCAAGTCCGTGAAGACGCAGAAGGGGCCTTATCTTGGAAGTCGTTAGCAGTATTGAGGTGTTTTGGTATGATGGTATTTACGTTGGGAGGTTTAGAATTGGCATCAGCGTCCTTGTTTTTCTTTGGGCCTGCACCGAAGAGAAAGCTATGGTTTATGAAGAATGCAGTAGAAGAAGCCATAGTGATAAAGAGGTAGTAAAACTTTTTCGTTAGAGAGTTGGAGAAGATGAAGATTCTCTAGGAAAATGAATAGTGAGTGCAGAGAAGAAGAAAGAGTTATGAAGATTTTGGAAGTAAATAAGTAAAATAATAAGTAGAAGTGAAGTTATAGACGGCTAAAATCGTGGTCATGATTACCTCGAAATCCAGTAAAAATATTTGTTGAATCATGGGGCAACACGTGTTCAGGAAATTAAATGCGAGAAGACGTGCGTCCTTTCAAGCATCAGAGATTGTTCAGGAACTTTTTTCGCCAAAAAAGGAATCTTCACCAACTTTCCGGTAACACAAAAATATGTCACCGGAAAGCAAGGGGACTATCTGTATGGGATAAACTTGATTTATAATAAATGACAGAATAGTAGCAGGACATGTGGATCTGAGGATAGGAAAAAGACACGTCAAGTAACAATTAGTACCGGGTACAACCACTGCAATCGACGTCGGGTAAATTCCGAAGGGAGCATAGTTAATGGGAGCAAATCGAGTATTTTCCATCGGATAGCATTCAATAAGAGAATATTCTCTAACATTAAATGAACGACCGTTATAGGGAATATTTACACTTATGGCGTGTCGTTACATATTCATCAATGACTCCTTTATTATCATTTAAGTGGGACTTGATCCTATGATCTTATTTTTCTAGGTATAGCTATAAATAGTAGGCTCAGCAGCCATTGTAACTGTCATGACCCAATTCCCGAACCTGGTCGTGATGGTGCCTCTTATGAAGACAAGGTCAGCCATTCAACCCAATTCATCCTTTTAAGACAATTAATTAACACAATTATAGTATACACATGGTTTAATAACATCCAATAGCGGAAAGTATAGATAAAATATTGAAATCCAACCCAACTCAGCCCTAACCGGGGTGTCACAAGTCATGAGCTACTACCGAGTTTACTAAAATTCTACAAAGTATGGAATTAGGAACAAAGTCTGAAGATATCATAAATAACAGAAGATAAGGGAGAAAACGGGTCTACGAATGCCATGCAGCTACCTCGATAACTCCGATGAAAACTGAACAATAGAAAACTCGCTCTATGCCTCAGGAATACCTGTACCTGCACACATGGTGCAGGGAGTAATGTGAGTACTCCGACCCAGTGAGTAATAAATATAAATAATGACTGAAGGTAAGAAAACACGTTAAGGCACACAACATTCTATACAGAAGCAATGAAATCATTTAAAATAACAATTCAGGGAAACATCATGTGAAATTTCTTTTAAACCAGTAAAACGGGTAATTTCGCAGTAAAATGACGAGTAGAAATCTGCCCCTCGGGTTCAATATCAAAACAACAAGTAGAAATCTGCCCCTCGGGCTCAGTATCAAAATAATAACTAGAAATCTGCCCCTCGAGCTCAGTATCAAAATAATAAGTAGAAATCTGCCCCTCGGGCTCAGTATCAAAATAATAATTAGAAATCTGCCCCTCGAGCTCAGTATCAAAATAATAAGTAGAAATCTACCCCTCGGACTCAGTATCTTAGAACAATATCAGCCCCTCAGGCTCAGAACAGTAT